>NC_140810.1:13067500-13185000 GCF_050613455.1 Vespa mandarinia
CTACTCCACCACCAGGACACCCACTACCACCAACAGTAGCTCTCTCTTTCTCTTTCACTCTCTCTCTTTCTCTCTCTCTCTAACTCCATCCCTCCTATCCCCCCCTCGATCTTTCTCCGGCGAGCTGCACTCCGCGGGTTTGTCGCTCGCGCTGTGTTACGCGCACGATGCACGTCCAACGACAAACTGCTGCTGCTTCTACCTTTAGATTAAAAGCGGGAAACGGAAGCGTGCGGCCTTCCAAACGATGCCATCTTCTTGTGATCGAACCAAAAAATATACAGAGAGATGGAGAAAGAGAAAAAGAGAGAGAGAGGGAGAGAGAGAGAGAGAGAAAATTCAAGAAAATTGGATCTGTCAAAAAAATGAATGTTGTCTGTTATTCGTTTTAATCCTTTATAAACAAAATCGTTTTATCGTGTATCTATATTATATAATGTGAACATTATAATTATATTAGATGAACGATGAAACGTGATCGGCTCAAATTATTTTGTTTTTTGTTGATCGATAGAAAAGTTATGTTAATTGATGTAAAATTGTATAAGAACTTTAAAATAATTATATTTAGTTGTTTGTCAATTTCGTTTTTTTTTCTCTTGGAGTTTTTTCAAGGTTACTCTCAGTTTTTTTTCTTTTTTTTTTTTTTTTTATAGTCGAACCTATAATTTTTGTAAATTTACATTTTAACGGATACTGCGACGAATCTTGACAAGAAGTATCATAACGAATTTATTTTCTTTTCTTTTTTATTTTTTTTTCATTCGTATTGAAGAAACATTAAAGCACTATTTCTTTGTTTTAATTAACGATGTTTGAAATGATATTCTTCAGGTGTAATACGTGCAATAAGTACATTTGCACTTAGAGCTAAGCACTTATCACAATGTCGGTATTTCCTAATAAATATTTTCTTTCAATGTATCTCATGAAAGGAAAACTAACGGAATAACATTTTTTTCATGTATTCATTACATGTGTTTCAATATAGAGAAAGAAATGTTTACAAATAATATATGAAAGATAACATCAATAACGAGTAAATATTTGCTAATCAACAATTGCGGAAAATAACAACGTAGTATGCGGTATCCTTCGTTAATATTATCATAAAAAATTCTTGCAACTAGATTATATACTTTTCATATTTTTTTGACTTAGATTTGGAAAAGAAAAAAATATTTGTCATAATACTTGTCAAATTCGTTTTCATATTTGTTAAAAGATTGATGTAAGTACAAACATTTTATTTTTAAATGAAAAATATGTTGAAATTAAAAATATTATTTTAAAATTAAAAGTTTATTTGTAAAAGATTAAAGGTGATCTTGAAAATTTCGAAAATAAAAAAGAGGAGAAAAAATTTGCAATAATCATCTATTTTAAAACACATTAGAAATTATTATATAATAATTTCGGATATGAAAAAGCAATTAAGTCCGTGGTTGTAAAATGAATTGAAATTTACAGATATTTGAGTGTTTAATTTGCGAAGTTATTATTATTAAAGTTATAAAAGATTTAATTCAGATTTATGGATATTGATTGTATATCTATTTTTAAATGATCAGCCATGTTGACAGGTACATTAACAGTAAAACTACCGATCTATTTTTACCCCATCCGTCTATTTGATGAGTTGCTTTTAACTAAAATACTTTATTCGTTATCATTTTTTAGTTTATTTAGTCTTACAATAATTAATAAACAAAAATATAAATATCGATTAGCAATATTTTATCAATTATGATCTCGAGAATTGTAGAAGTGTTAATTTATGAATCATCATTCCGATTATAATAGTTCTAGTATTAAAATGCGTGTTTATTTTATTATAACATTAATTCGTATTATTACGATAATAAAAATCAAAATAAATTGCTAAAAAATAATAATTATGATTTTTCTAATCTTTAATATGAAATCTGAAATGTGTTAAATTGATGGATTCTGTAGATCTAGTAAATATAATGTATTATAGATCAACCAATCGTTTTTATTTGGCAGATGTTGGATAAAATATCGATGATTTTTGTAATTATAAAGACGAAATTTAAAATGCATCAAATTAATGGATTCTATAAATCTAACGTTAATGTTTGAATATAATGGGACTTTATTTAGTAAACGTCGAGTTGATGCGGAGTAAAGATTTGTTGAAAACGATTAAATTTATAAATGTTTTATCATCGTTTGCTTGACTCTATATCTTTTTTTTTTCATATATACATATATTTTTTTATTTTTTATTTTTATTTTTTTACCGTTTTTATAATCACGCATCCCAACGTCGATTATCTTTTTCCATCGAGCTATTAATTTCGTAACGTAACTCGCAATATCACTCGCGAATTGCACTGGAATGATTGAGAATCGATTTGTCGAATACGTTCGATTATTCTTCTATTCCTTTTTAATTTTCCCTTTGATTAGAAGGATATTTTCGTCGAGAATATTATAAAAGTATGATATAATTTCGTTCGAAAAAATAATTAATTAATTATCTTCAATTTTTAAATAAAATATCTAAGTAGTCATGATATTACGTGCCATAGAGTAAGAAGTATAACTATTGAAAGGATGATCTTAAAAACTTTCCCCTTTTTGCATAGGAACAACCCCTGAATGGTAAAAGTATATCGATGCTGCCATCTCTGCACTGAGAGTCGAACGATAATCTAACTTTCTGTCACTCGCGCAGCATTCAGCGCCGAAATACGAAAGTTTTCTACACCAGTATTAGAAAAATAAACGAATTAAATTTCTTCTTTGAATTATTTTGTTCATTAATGTGAATTAAAAAAAATTACGATTCGTAAAATTTAAAAAATTGGAATTCAATTAATCTTTCTTTTCTTCTTTCTTTCCTCTTTTTTTTTTGATTCTTCTTCTTTTCTTTTCTTTTTAACGTATATTTATAATATACAATATATTTATAGCATATATTTTTATAAACGATAATGAGAAGGAAAAAATTTTGAAGATATTTTACAAATCAAATTTATATTAAGCATTTAAAAATAATCGGATGTGATATAGTCGAAAGATTTTATTACATTTTCATGCGAGTAGTATAGTATTATCATCACTATCCAACATGTAAAACTTGTTCGAGCTCGTTCGTCTACTTTTAGACGCTCGAAAATCCATCTTTCTCCGGCATGTAGGCGGCACCCCTACGTCCGTCCCACTCACGCTCGCAAAGTCTGGAACCGATCTCCTCCTCTCTGAAACCGCAAGTTCCCTTTACCCTCCGCTCGCTCTCGTACCACGTCGCTACTAACCATTCGGGAAATGTTTATTCTACCCTTTTACGTCGTGCTTTAAGGGGTGGTCTTTTTGTTGTACACTCTCGACTTTTCGATCAGGAGATCAACGACTTTGGTTTTTACAAAATGATGAGAAAATTCAATGGGTATAGCTTTTGAAATTAAAAAATAAAATTTATCTTTTTGTTTGTTTGCTTTACTTTTTTCAGTAACACTTATTTACAATAGTTTCGAGGATTAATTAAAATTCTGAATTTATTAAATTATGAAAAAAGTTCAATGAATGTGGTGCTTTGAAATGATAAAAATTCGGCTTCTTTTTTTCCAGAAACATTTCCGTTTAAAAGAGTTTCCAACATTAATGACAATTCTAAATTTATAAAATTACAAAAAAGTTAAATGGATGGGATTGAAAAATTGAAAAAAATTACAGCATCCTTCCTCTGTCAACGTGTTTATTTTTATTTTCATTTGAAACGATTTCGAGCATTAACAGAAGTTCTAAACTTATAAAGAGATAGATTTGTCAGTAAAAAAATGATGAGGTTTTTATAATAGAAAAAAAAAAAAGAAAAAAGAAAATAAAATTCATTATATCCTTCTTCTTTTTTTCCATTCGCGTGTAACGTTTTAATATTTTTAATTTTTTATTTTCAAACAATCACGACATAATTATCAATTAAAAAATCATTCGTAAAAGATTGATGCGAACGTAATAATCGAAAGGGAAAACGAAAAAAGTCTATGGACTCTTAGCGATCTATTAATTGGATTAGATTTAACAAAAAAAAAAAGAAGAAAAAAACAATAAAGAAAAAAAAAAGAAAAAAGAGAAGAAGAAAAGAAGAAAAAAGTTATATGTTCTTGCCAAAAAGGGAAAATCTCGAATGAGGTGATCTTAGTTCTGGCTGTGGAGGAAGAAGAGAGAGGAGGATGCGCCGGTGGGCCGGGCAGGCCACAGGACCGCCCCTCGACTCTCGACTTACTTTTGCCATCTTGCCTCCGATTCTGCGGTTAGCCCCACTTCGACCAGAAAGCAGGGAAGCCGCTAGCGTTCGTACCGTTCTCTTCCTGACCGTCGCACTCTAACCGGACCCGCGAAATGGCACACGCGTTACGTTTCGACGAGTTTTCGATTTACCCTCATCCCGAAGACTTCTCTAAGGGGGTTGGGGAGAGGAGGTCCTTCTGCTATATCCGAAACATTTACCTGTTCGGTGGTTTCTCATTGGGAAAGTTTCTTGATTTGCTCGTTTAATGATTTTACTACTACTAGATAGTCCCTTCGTATGGGCTTTTGATAAGATTCTAATCGTATAATACAAATTTGTGAATAGTTTTACGATTTAAAAAAAAGAATATTGATGATTGTTTTATATATGTATATATTTATTTATATTTGATTATATATTTATACATGGATATCCATATTATGTGATCTACGTTTGATTATATATTTATACATGGATATCCATATTATGTGAATATATTCATATATTACATATACCTCTTTTAAATATCTATACAATTTTTGTATTATTTATACGTATTCACACTGTGAATATAATCATTTATAACGTATGCAAATTGATTTTTTTTTTATTGAGAAAAGTAATTTTACTTATTCAATTTTTTTTTTCATGGATTTCAACAAAAATATAGAATATCTATACGTGTAATATAATAAGGATTAACGATAGCTCCTGGTTAACGATGAGCCGCGATCATTTAAGCATTAACCAAATAGATGTTCGACTCGCTGGCGCGGAACGAGATGCAAACGATTCTTTTGCACCGTCCAACGGGCAGGAATTAACGCGGATTCGTCGTACGTCTCCATTGAACGGTTTAATCGAGCCCTCGATCGATAACGCGTTTTCATTTCGTTCTTCTCTCTCTCTCTCTTTCTCTCTTTCTCTGTCTGTCGCTCTCTCTTTCTCTCTCTCTCTCTCTATCTCTCTCTCTCTCTCTCTCTCTATCTCTCTCTATGTCTGTCTCTCTCTGCCACTCCCGAAGCCCGTCGGGCTATTTAGAATCGCGTTTCTAATTACGGCTGCTTTCTACTCACGAATTAACGGCCATCGATGATTTCGAACATCAAGCGAATCAAAGAATCGGCAAACCGAATACGAGAAAACATTAACGTGGATTATGTTACCTATCAACGCGTAGTAGTGGCGGTCAATGGGAATTGAACGAAGAGGAAATGCATAAAAAAGAGAGAAAGGAAGGATGTTAAAATAGAGAGATGAAAAGAAGAATGAAAAGTATGGAATTTTTAAAATAGAGAGACAATGAAAAAGAGAGAAAGAGAGAGAAACAAGGGGAAGGGGAGGGAAAAAGAAAAAGAAGAAAGTAAATAATATTAGTAGTAGTAGTAGTAGTAGTAGTAGTAGTAGTGATAGTGGTAGTAGGTCGACATAATAATAATAATTTTTACAAGGCCGCGGGCGCGTAATCAAAGCTGCGTGTTACACATGTTCACCACTGAGAATCGAGGTATGAAAGGAGGAGAAAGAGGAAGAGAAGGATGAAGAAGAAGAGGAGGAAGAGGAGGAGAAGGAGGAAGAGAAGGAGGAGGAAGAGGGATATGGGTGTCTAAGCGGCATCCTCCCTCCAACTTGGAGGAGCACCCCCGTCGTCGTCTACGTCGTCGTAGGGGTGGTAGCGTCACATGGAAGGGGCGGCACAAGGAAGGGTAGGGGCGGCTGGAGAAGAGATAGGGAGGGGAGAGAGTTCCGCTCGTGTTATATCAGTGAGAAAGAGAAAGAGAGAGAGGGTTGAGTTCCTCTGTCGTTGTAGGAGAGTGGAGAAGAGGAAGAGAGACGAGAAGGGGTTGAAACGAAAGGGGTGGTTTAACGTTCACGCGGCACGGTTGCTGCTATCGTTGGCGTTGCTGCTGGTGTGTTGCTGGTGCTACCGTCAGCTTTGTTGCTCGCACGCACCCACGTTACCATCGCACGCTGCCAGTACTCGTTTCTCTCTCTAAGCCGCTGGTAGAGGCGGCCTGTTCGGTTTCGTATCGCGAACAAACGAAACAACCGGTTTTCCAAGCGCAGACATACACACACACACACACACACATAAAACTCTTTACTTCTTTTATCTTCCTTCATTCTTTTCTTTTTTTCTTTCTATCTTTCTATCTCGACAATAGTATTATCACGATTATTTGTTGTTCGATCGCACGACACATACGCACGTTGTCGTCGACCTATCATTTATTGGACGTTTGCGAACTCTCTCTCTCTCTCTCTCTCTCTCTCTCTCTCTATCTCTTTCTCTCTCTAGCGTGACAACACACGTGCTCGCCACGATCCCTCACGAAACCTGCTACACGATGTTATATCGACTGATTCTATTTCTCATTGGATACTCGACCACTCGAAGATTCGAATTTCCCTTCGACGATTCGTGACCTCGTGATTATAGAAAAGTGTGATATTTATTTAGATATCTTGATGTCGTGATATCGTGAGTGCTCCGGAGACAATTTCGGATCCCCAGGTGGGTATGTACGTACGATCTTGTTATCGTTCAAATTGTATCCCGTATCGTATTCCACGTGGATGGAGAATCAGAGAGAGAGAGACAGAATTGAAGGGAGAAAGAGAGAGAGAGAGAGAGAGAGAGAGAGAGAGAGAGAGAGAGAGTAGAGTAGAGCAGAGCGGAAGAAAGGTTAGTTTTCATTTTCCCCATAGAAGAGAAGTGCTCTTGATTAATTATCAATCGACGACGAGTCCATCGATTAACATTGTTGCGTGTGACACGACGTGGTTTGTTTCGTGTTCATTTTTATCAATGATTAACCTAATTTAAAAGGCTCGATGAGCCGCTTTAAAGAAAAATCACACGAATGGATTGTCACGACTTTTGCAAAAGTATGTCACGACTTCGCTGTGTTAAAATCTTCGAAATGAAATCTCGAGGCGAATGAAAATTATAAAGAGAGAGAGAGAGAAAGAGAGAGAAAGAGAGAGAGAGAGAGAGAGAGAGAGAGAGAGAGAGAGAGGAAGAAAAGAAAAAAAAAGAAAAGAAAGAAAGAAGAATGCAGAAAGAAGAGGTGAGGTGCAGGAGGGATGGGGTGGAGGGATGGGGTGGAGGAGCAGATGGCGGGGGGAGGGCATTGAAGATATCAGATCGAGTTGGTTGGATCGTAGGAAGTATCTCGTCGGCGGAGCGCGTTGATCGGAGCGTGACGAGGGGTAATTGAATGTAGGTATGGCATTTGCATTGACAAGCTCCAACAGAGATAATTCGAATCTCGTCGAATGCAGCGGTCCACACGGGCGTTAGGTCGTTTGTCAATACGACGACGGCCGTCCAGTTTCAACGTTTCCACCGTATCGCTGTTTGTCACCGTCTCGTCGGTGATCGTTCGACTGGTCCTCCGAATACCACCACCGGCTATTTCTCCGTTCAATGCCACTAGTTTTTCAATCCTTTTTACTTCCTCTTAAGCCCTCATCTCCTTCCCCACCTCTCCCCTCTCTCCATTTGCCCTTCCATTTCTTTAATATTTCTTTACGAATTGAAATTCCTTCGATTTATTCTATTTCTCTTTCTTTCTTTCTGTTTCTTTCATATTTCAGAGTTTCACCAAAATGATCATCTCGATCATTTTCTCGATCTTTATTCATGATCGACATCTTTACAATCCCAGTCTCGATTCTTTATCGAGGCCAACATACCAGCGTACTCGCGATATCATTCGCGTCGGCATACGGCGTACAATGGAGTACGGCTTCACTTTCGAAAATCAAACATAGAGAGTTCGCTGGGCGCATCCTCACGCTGCACTGTTTGTACGAATGTGCAAACAATGGAGCTACCCATTTCCTGCGCGAATATATCCTGACGATATCCAACCGGTCGCAGACTTGCCGGCAGGCAAACACGCAGGATAACCTCGGATTTCTCTGAAAATACGATCATCATCTATTCGGTAGTACATAGGTCGGGCTGATTCGTTACTATGAGAAATGAATATTTTTTTTCTCTCCCTTTTGTTTTCCCTTTATCATTTAGTTTTTATCAACTTGTCATTTGTGAATCGTTAAAGTTGCTTCTCTCTTTTTCCCTATCTCTATCTTTCTCTCTCTCTCTCTCTCTCTCTCTCTCTCTCTCTCTCTTTTTCTCTCCCTCTGTCTGTCTATTCGACGGATTATTATTTTCAAGGAACATGAGAAAAAAGTCGTTAATAAAAATAGGATAGAAGAAGAAAAAAAGAAGAAAAAAGACATCAAAGACGGAAGCTAGTCCGATGAGCAAGGATCATTTTTCACCGAAAATCCGGGCGCTTAATTTTGCAAAACTAGCGGGCTCTTCGCGAGCGATCTAATAACGACGGCGGCGAATTCTTTGAAAAGAAATCGCTGAGGACGACGAAGAGGAGGATGAGGAGGATGGACCACGGGGAAAGCGATCAAATCGAGGTTCGATCGATCGATCAAAGCCGAGCTCCCCACGGATGTCCAGCACGCGAGCCATACCGCAAAAGGGTTCGAGGGGAAAGAAGAGAGAGAGAGAGAGAGAGAGAGAGAGAGAAAGAGAGAAAGAGAGGTGGGCATCGCGAGAGGGAGAGAGCTTCGAGTCCGGTGGGAGATAAAGCGATAAAGAGCAACGTGGGATAGAAAGAGAGAAACAGAGAGGGATAGAATGAGGGTTTTGAAAGAGGGAAAGAGAGACGCGAAGCGCGCCAATGAGAGGAGCAGCGAAAGAGAAAGAGGGAGTCGGAGCGCGCATTGGGAAGAGTGAGAGAGAGTGAGAGCGAGAGAGCGAGAGAGCGAGAGAGCGAGAGAACGAAAGAGAGAGAGAGAGAGAGAGAGAGAGAGAGAGAGAGAAGGAAGGATGGCTGGAAGGAGTGGGGTGGCAGAAGGGTATGAGAGGAACCAGGAAAGGGGAAAGGGATGCTGCGTGTGTTGGCATGGACCAGTGCGTCAACGGCTGTTGCCTCACACGAACCGCCGAAATTATAGTTAGTGACCCCAACGGGTGTTCCGAAATACACCACAGAGTACCGTAGCACGCCCAGAATAGAAGCATCACCGAAGACTCCTCACGGATATCGTTCTATCATCCTTCTGGAATATTGTTCACGAGTTATCTCGAGACATCCCAAGAGGACCTTTCAAGGAATCTCAATGATCCTGCCAAACCGAATCCTATCCTCTCGGATAATATCCTCATGTAATCGTCTTTAACTTCGTTAACTGTGCACTCGGAGTTTTCATATCTTCTCTTTCATATATTTCTTCTTCTTCTTCTTCTTCTTCTTATTATTATTATTATTATTATTTTAAGTGTGAACAGTGAACGATTAGAAATCATTTTAAAATTGATATCAGTGTTAGATTTTTTGTTTTTCTCTTTTTGTTACATCGTTGACTCGTTTGTTTCGTAGTGTCAGAAGAATTCGAGTGTGGATAACGAACAATCATTATTCGGATTGGTGTTGTGTAATCGCCCGTGTCCCTTGGATGCAATGATTTTGAACGGTTTTATCAGTGATTAAGATTCCACGTACACGGAGTGTTATTAATACGAAGGGAAATCTTTCGTCGGAATCATTATCTTGTGCTATTGTGAATATGTCGTGATGTTTACGTTAAACAACGTCACTTCTTCAGAATAATATAACAAAGGTGTCCAACATTCGCTCATAAGAGATATTAATTATAGAGAAGATCATTCGTCGAATTGATTAATCTCATAATAGAAGAAGAAGAAGAAAAAGAAGAAGAAGAAGAAGAATAATATTTCATTCCTAAAAATGTTTCTAAAAATCAACCGTTTTCCTTCTGGACTCACTGAGAATTCATTTCACGAATCTTTTCAATGCTCCAACGACTTAGGATACCAACGTGTCTAAATATTCGTCCAATGACATCACGAATATTAATTAAAACTTGTCAAAATCATAAACAAAGATTCGCAGGGATATCGAATAATCGTGTCACGCTCTGCGTTTTTCTCTAGAAGAGGCAACAAGCAACGAGCTTGGTAAGAGATTTGAATGCGAAGTTAAGCGGGCATCTTAGCCGTCGCAACGTCGTCGAAGATTCTTACGAAAGTTCTCGTAAGATCTCCGAGAAGGAGAATTAGCGCGACGCCATCGAACACCTCCCCTATTACCCTAATTTCTCAATCTTACTACGTTTTTAATTAGGAAAACATATCGATGCAATATTTCCAATCGAATTTCGTTGATTCTTTTCAAATAGACATTTATTTCATGCACGATACACAATAGAATACCTTTCGTACTTATTACAAAAGAATAGTCATAAAATTGGTCGCGTTCGGCATAACGATATATATATATATATATATGAATTACTCATTTAACGAGCGTAATGTAATAGCACTTATCGATTCTACATAATTTCCCGGGCGGTTTCCGTTCATTGGTAATCGTACGTAACCGATAAGCGATCGATTCTAATATTATAGGAACTATTCCGGGGCTGACTAAATTTCATCCTAGACAATATTAACGTGTTCCATTAGTTAACGTTGTCATAAAGTAGAATAATTGTCATCAAAGAAACTTGTTAATTATTAGACGAATGAAGTGATTTACCTTCAGTATCTAATCGTTGGTTATAATTTTGGTCTTAATTTTAATTTAGATATTATCTCGTATACGTTTTCGTGTCGGCAAAGAAGAAGGAAGGACGAAGGACGAAGGATTGACAGAGAACAACGTGGTAACGTACCACGTGTAGTTTGACACGCGGTCGTAGTGCGTAGGGGTTGAGAGTATTCGTGTGTGGGGGTTTGCCTCACCGGTGGTGGCCGTTCTTTTTCCCCTATTTTTTCCGTCCCCCACCACTAGCTCTCGCGGATCTGCCCCTCCGTACCACCTGGATACGCCGTGTCAGCCCCGGTGACGTGCGCAAAAATTACTGAATGAACGGTGACGTCACCAGGCGCCCGCGTGAAAAGTGTGCGAGTCGCTTCGTCGTGTCAACCGTTTTTCCCCTTCCCCCATCCACAACCTCCTCTTCCTCATCCTCCTCATCCTCCTCCTCCATTTTATTCTCCGACCTCTCCCTTCTCTCTTTCTCTTCGTAGTACTCTTTCACTTTCTCTCTCTCTCTCTCTCTCTCTCTCTCTCTCTCTCTCTGTATATATATATGTGTGTATATATACATGTATATACATGTATATATATATATATATATATATATATATATATATACACATATCTCGATGGAGTCTCGTTTGTTTTTCTTTTTTTTTATTCTTTTCGTAGCATAGAGGTTCAATGAGAAAACCAGACTCATCAAACGTAATAGACAGATGACCCTTAATAAACGTTCCATGTAATTCCAATAATTCCAACTATCGTATTGATTTGTTCTTATCAAAACATTCCTTGCGACTACTCATCCGAGCGTAGAGTTCGTATACACTTGACTTTGACTTTGAGAGTCAGTATACATCCGAGTCAGTATCTCCCATTAACGTATACGACATCCGACGAAGAGTTTCTAGTTTGAAAATGAGAGTTTCTCTGGTTGCAGATCTTCGTTAATTCGTACCTAGATTGTGTATCCGGAATCATTCGTAAAACTTTGACCACAAAATGGGAGAGAAAAAGATGAAGAAGTTGATACCGTCGAATGAGAAATTAAAAGGGATAATGTATTAAGAGAAGATTTCTGCTTATTCGTTATAAGAACGATAACGATAATGTTAAATGACTGAACTGGCCGATAAGAAAATATTCGTTAAGAAATATCATTGGTGTTATCAGATGAAGAAAGGATTAAGATTCTAAAGATCATCTTTTGGAAACTGGGTTGTTCGGTGGTTCGAACCGAATGGAAGGATGTTTCATCCGGCGTTCTGACTGCCTATGGATATATTCGACCGTTGCAACGGCGGCGGCGGCGGAAGCACGGTAACCGGAAGCGGCGGCGGTGCTTCGGTGAGGACATCGAGCAACGAGTCTGGCAGTGGAACGTCTAGCGGTGGAAGTGAGAGCGGCGGAGGATCGTCTAGCAGGATGCAGTTGACAGGAGCTTCGGCTCCTGGGGCGGCTGCCTCACCGGAGTCCGGCGTCTCGCCATTGACGGACGCTTATACGAAAATGACTAGCGATATACTTGCCGAGAGAACGCTTGGTGATTTTGTTAGCGAGCATCCTGGCGAACTTGTCAGGACAGGTGACTTTTTTTCAACTCTTTAGAATTTAATGTTACCCAATATTTCGAATGACAAACTTTCCATATAATATATCATACTTTTTCTTCTAATTTTTATTCCGTTTCATTTTCATCAAAAAGAAAAAAAAAAGAAGATTATTCATCTATCTTTTTTTCTTAACATTACATTTATGTTTCTACGAAATAATCAACATTTTTTATTTCTTACACATCATTCTCTGTCACAACGAAAGTTTCTTTTTTTTTTGTTATAATATGAAATGTTATTCTATATAAATGTTACTCTATATAAATTCTATATGAAATGTTATGTTATATAAATTGTTGTTAGTTTAAATTTTAATTTTTATAATACTTATCAAAATCTGATATTAATATAAAGCTATAACAACTTTTTTTACTTTATACAATTTTCGGAGAATACGAACAAAATCATTGTCAAAATTTGTTTATTTTAATTGATTGTAATTATCATTGATGCTAAGAAAAAATCTCAGTTAAAAACTTAGTTAATCGAAATCATGAACATAAGCATCATACTCGTTATGTTACTTGAAGTTATTAAACTTTATTCTTATTATCGAAATAATTTTTTTTTTATAGGCTCACCGCATTTGGTTTGTACCGTTTTACCAGCCCATTGGAGATCCAACAAGACGTTACCAGTAGCGTTTAAGGTAGTAGCTCTCGGTGAAGTCGGCGACGGTACATTAGTGACGGTTCGAGCTGGTAACGATGAGAATTGTTGTGCTGAGTTAAGAAACTCGACGGCGTTGATGAAGAATCAGGTGGCGAAGTTCAACGATCTGAGGTTCGTCGGTAGAAGTGGCAGAGGTGAGTCGAGATATTTTTTATAGAATTATTAATTACCATTTCTTGAATACTATAAAAAAGAAAATGGGATTGTGAGAAAAGGAATGGTTTCTTCTTGTATAACAAAATATTCATCTAACATCTTCGTTGCTTCGTGTTACTCGACGCGCGTTATAAATTAGTTCTAATTAAGAGAAAGGAAGAATATATAGAGAGAGAAAGAAAGAAAAAGAGAGAGAGAGAGAGAAAGAGAGAGAGAGAGAAAGAGAAAGATAGAGAGTGAGGGTGAGCGACGAAGATTATTCTTAATCTTAAAAGACGGTGAAGTTTCTTGGCCTACTTTCTCCTTGTTCCATTCATAAAAGTGGAAAGTTGCTTGGCTTTCGTCGGCGAAGCGTGTCGCCCCTTGGCGTCGCGAATGAATACGAGAAAGAAGGGGAAGGCTGATAGGGACCCTTTTCGTAGAAGGAAGAATCCTCCTTGGTCTTATAGTAGTAGTAAGGGTAGGTCGTGGACGTCTTGAGACACCCTCCTTTTTCTTTAGCCCTTACCGAAGGGAAAAGTCTTGCCAGTCGTTCCTTTTCTTACTGACGTCGAACAATCAACTACCCGCTTTCTCTTAGAGTTTCCTTATTGTGTGAGGGTGGTTTCGAGAAGATTGTGACGAAGACGACGACGATGACGACGAAGACAAAGACAAAGACGAAGACGAAAACGAAGACGAAGACGAAGACGACAACGACGACGACGAAGACGAAGACGATATCTTAGGGGTGGGTAATGGCTTTTATTTGTCCGCACTACCACCGACCGATCTAACGTTTATTTCACCAACCATCCTCCTTCGTTGAGAGGAAGAAGAGTAAAGAGGGACGAAACGGGACGCAACGAAGCCAAAAGTAGGGTTGCTGCTGATATTAATTGAGGTTTCAGACGGATTTTAATTAACGTTATTAGCCATGGTACTTCGTTTAATCCAATTCGACCTTGGAGAGCTTCTACTCATCATTCGACCTACTTTCAAAGCTGGAATTAATAAATTATTCCTTTAGATTAGAGTTCTTTTCCTTTTATCTCTGTCACTTTCTATTTTTATTTTATCGACCTTAGCGAACATTTTGCAACGTCGAGTTTGAAGAAGTAAACGATTAGAATACTATCGATAAGAAAATATTTATACGGTCGATAAGAAAACAAGTATTGTTTCTTTATCTATTGGATCTTACGAATCCTTTGCGAAGATATACCTTTACGAATGCAATTCTCTCTTTATAAATCACAGATTTGTCGAATTTTCTCTCTCTCTCTCTCTCTCTCTCTCTCTTTCTAGTCGTACAACGAAGGGAAACTCACCCTCTCAAGATTTTAGAAGCTCGCGAGCGTCTGTCATTTGTCTGGGATTAGCTCTCGATTGTTTTCGCTTGGCATGGAATTAACATAAGCTTGGATGAAGAATGTAAGAGAAGTGTCTCTCGTCAGGTTCTCGTCTCTTCGTTCGTCTCTCCTTGAATATTCCTAGAAACCGATGTGCGCCGAACTGTCTTCCACGAATCTATAATGATCCTCTTGTTCTTCGAACATAAAGGCACTCAGACTCGTACGAACTCGAGCCTCAAGCTCATTGAATTTAAAAGGCACGTGAATCATCGAATCAGCATAGTTTGTAATTTTTAATAACGTTAATTCAAGAACAAATACCTTACTGATCTCAAAATTAACATCGATAAGTATTAGTACAATAGTTCCTAGAATAAGAAGAAGAAATAGAAGAAGAAGAAGAAGAAGAAGAAGAAGAAGAAGAAGAAGAAGAAGAAAACACAAGCGTCAACGACATCGTTCGTGGAGAAGACTAGCTCGATAGTATGATAGTCGAAAGCTTTGCAATATCGATGATAAGCCGGAGACCCCTTGCCGCACGTTCAACTGTAATGCCTGCTCCATCAGAGCGAAATCTACCCCGAAGGTACTGGATCGTTTCTACCCCTTTGCTTCTAAGCCCTTTAACGAGATAGATCATTTGGGTGCTTATAGTTTCAGCCTAGGAGTATAGGAGTACGTTGGAACTTTGTTATCAAGGATGGGATTTCCTTCCTCTCGATTTCTAAGATGAAAGTGCTTTTTCGTGGCTCTAATCATATATACGAGGACCTTACCTTATCTCACTCTTTTTTTATCAGATAAAAGCGTCATTAACGTTAAGAGCGTGTCTTCCATGCTCTAGAGAGTCGACTATAATTAATTCGTTCGTAGGTGAAGTCGTTAGAATAAAATTGTTCACTCTCTTTCACTCTTTCACACACGCTCTCTCTCGCTCTCTCTCTCTCTCTCTCTATCCTTTTCTCTCATTAAATGTTCACAGTTGGAAACTAAATTTCATGAAACGACCATCGCTTATTTTCCGAAATTTAGAAAGAGAAAAGGTGTAGTAGCCGCAAGCGATAACGGCTCGGCCTGCGTGTCCTGACCATAATCAATTCGTTATCAGGCTACAATAGCGCATTTGCGATTCGTTCCGGGTAAAATTGAAATTAATTAATTGGCTCGACAGCACCCGGACAACCTACACATACATACATACACACACGCACGTACACACATACATATACACACATACACACACGCACGTACGTACGCACGCACGCACATACATAATATACATACAAAACATGTTAACATCGAGAGTATATATGCATGTAGGCGCATACCTTTCACGGAGAAACGTATGCTAACGAGCATAATCAGCGAATCGACGAGGACGAGCTATTACTCGATCGACTCTCTTCTCGATTCGATTTCATACAAATTCAATTTCGTGTCTTCGCGCCACTGCCCCTCTCATTCTCCCTCTCTCTTTCTCTCTCTCTTTAGCTCTCTCTCTCTCTCTCTCTCTCTCTTTCATTCTCTCTCTATTTCTCCCTTCCTTATTCTCCTTTTATCCAACGTGCGTGTTGCGTGTAAAATCTGGTTTCTAAAATTATAATAACGTTTCATTTCAAAGACAAAAATTAATAATATATCGTGTACGTGAAATTTGTTTGTTTTCTTTTTTGCTTTCCTTTTTTTTTTTCTTTTCTTAGTTAAATACCGAACACACAATTGTCAACACACAAATGTGTCGTACTTTTTAAAATGACTTCCTCTTCTATTGAAATGTAGATGCAGGATGTAATAGTATCAACCCAATATCTCGGTTGAAAGTCAACATGGAATACGTAGTACATAGAATTCGGAATTCGTTCAAAGTTTAAGTAGAAAACATTTCCATTCGTGTTCTTTCACGAATAAAGACACGTTAAAGCAAAAAGTAAAGAAATTATAGCAAGGAACGAACGAACGAATGAACATACGAACGAACGAAGCGAGAGGAGTCTCGCGTTTGAAAAAAAAAAGAGACAGAAAGAAAAAGAAGAAAAAAGAAAGAAAAAAGAAAGGAAAAAAGGGTTGTGTCTCGCATTAAAAGGGGAGAAGACTTTTAATGGTTGCACGGTGACTGGCACCGAGGGTGATACCGTGTACCTACGCGTACCTACCTGACTACGAGGCATAGGTAGTAGGTGAAAAGGTTCTGGCAGGCAAACAGGCAGTAGGCAGATCGAGGATGGCGTGACTCCCGGGGCAAACCTGGGGAATACACTGACTTGAGCTGCATCGAGGAAAACGAGAAGCTCGCGTGGCGAACCACCGTGTGGCCACGTTCGACACTCGCCATTATTTCGCTCTTTCTTTCTTTCTTTCTCTTTTTTCTGTTTCTTTTTTTTTTTTTTTTTTTTTTTGTTATTCATAATCCTTATCCTTTAAACCTGTTAACTTGGACGGTGGAGAGGAACTGAAAAAGGGGAGAAAAAGGTTTAAGAGGAAGAGAACGGAGATTGGACAGATTTTCGATCGATGAACGTGAATTTTATGATATTTATTTTCATTCGAAATAGAACGTAAATAGAAAAATTTGTAATATATAAATAATAGAAAAATCATTGAAGTATTTAGATTTTCTTAATAGGAGTGAAAAACAAATTATTCGTTCATTCTTTTTTTTTCTTTTTTTTTTTTTCATTATTGCAAGACAAATTAAATGTTCGTAACAATTGAATTATCGGAACACGTCTTTTATGATTAATAATAATTTAGTAGTTTTTTCTAACGTTCGAGCTTTTACTAAACGACTCCTATTACCCCTACCGTTACGTTTGGATCATATTTTCATTTTGAAAGGAAATTTAGAATTATCCATCGTCCAAATTTGTCGACCGCAGCTTAATTACGACCATCAAGAATGTAACGTAAATATTAGACCGTCGAGTTCGAACGAGCAGATTGCAACGAAACAGTAAAGTTGTATCGCTTTTGTATCAGGATATAAATAACATAATGCGTTTGAATTCCCCGTTTTCTAAACAGTCCGGAGGCAAAATTCGCCTGTTTTCGACCGGTTTATATTATAGCATCCGATTACATTGAAATACACAATCATCTCGCTTCCATTAAATTTCCACTCGGTTGGCGATAAGTCCTATGGAATATGTAAGATCTTTTATGTAAATTGATGACATTCGTTGAAATCGTAAAAACAAAATTATCATGTTGTGTTAAACGTTTCAACGACGACAACAAAAAAGAAAGAAAGAAAGAGAGAGAGAGAGAGAGAAGGAGAGAGAATAACGAATATCAAATACAAGGGAAAAAAGGAGAAAAAGAAATAAAATCTTTTTTTTTTTTTTATTGTTATTGCATTGAAAAATATCGAACAGAAATCCTTGGGTCGAGATAAACATAGGATTGGTATGGAGAAGGGTTGGTTTAGGGGTGGCCCACGGGGGTTGACGAGAGCCAGTAGTAGCAGTAGGGGATGGTGGCATTGCGGTGAACCTCCGCGTGTTCGACGGGCCGCTTGCGTGTTTTCCACGACGGCGTCAGTTTTTCCGCGACATTATTCCCGTTTAACAGGCTTTTTAGCATAATTCGAGGCTTCCATTTACTCTCTCTCTCTCCCTCTCTCTCTCTCTTTCTCTCTTTCTCTCTTTCTCTCTCTCTCACTCTCTCTCTATCTATCTATCTATCTCTCTATATCTCTATCTCTATTTCTCTTTTGCGCGCGCGCACGTGCACACGCTCTGGCTCTTCTGGCTGGCCACCGTCACCGTCGACGACGCCCTCGATACATTACCGACGGCTAATTCGGTTACCACGGAGTTTCGCACGGCTAACCACGTTTGCGAACTTTCAGCGCCGACGTTGAATAGGTTTCGCGTTCGCTTTCGCGAATCGACGCGCCGCGAGAACGGCCGATGCGATAGGATGATAAAAAAAGAAAAAAAGAAAAAAGAGGAGAGATAGATAGAGAGAAAAAGAAAGGAGTGTAAGAGAGAGAGAGAGCGAAAGAGAGAAACAGCACTCATCCTTCTGGTCTCGACGAACAAACCGAACTCGTTTTGCGGTTCGTCCAATGGTTGGGAATTCGAAGAATTCGATCATCGCGCTTTGATTCCTCCCTATTTCCCCCATGAAATCTCGATTTTCTAGATTTCCCTTACAATGACCTTTCCTTTATTTTTTTTCTTTTTTCTTTTTTTTTTTTTTTCTAGTCGATCGCATCGACTTTTTCTCTTTCTCTGTGTTTCTCAAGATATAACGTGATTGTTCTCGATCAAAAGGTATAAAGAAGCAGGCCTATCGACGCATAACAATCTGAATTTATTTGATTTCATCGCAATAATCATGTTATACGTCGAAACAAATCGCTTTACCCTTCGTTAATTTATTACTTGGTGGTAATTTAATGACAAAAAAAAAAAGAAAAAGAAAAAGAAAGATCGCAGAACCTAATCTAATTCTCTCAATTTTTTTCTTGTTTTTTTTTTTTTTGATTTATATGTTGCAGGAAAAAGTTTCACCTTGACGATAACAGTTTCAACAACGCCACCTCAAGTGGCTACTTATACGAAGGCTATCAAAGTGACCGTAGACGGCCCACGTGAGCCGCGATCCAAGACCAGTGAGTATCACTGTAAGCATTTCTATTCTTCTCTATTTTTCTATTATACGTAGTGAGTGTTATGCATGCTTGCTCTTGTAGTCGAAGAACTCATCCAACAGCCATGGCTTAGATGGTCAACACAGAACAACTACGAATTTGAAGGTATCGATCTTTGTTATCGCGTGTACGATTACTCGTGACCTATTTTAATGATGATTTCAAGGCTATGACTATAGTTATCGTATTTACCAGCTATTGTCTCTCTGTTCATTTCTCTCTCTCTCTCTCTCTCTCTCTCTCTTTCTCTTTCTCTTTCTCTCTCTCTCTCTCTCTCTCTTTGTTTCTCTCTTGTTGATTGCAATCTTACATAATAGATTCATCTCGATCTGAATTTAAAAGATAATTTTGTTCCCAATCAAGAATCTATTGCGAATGAGTCTATATAGATAGTAAACTTGGAATAGCCTTTCGTATGCGGTTCCTCCTTTAGCTGATGCCTAAGTTTCGTGCAATTGCCATTATTTATAAGTACGGCCTGGTCGGCCATAACATTGACAAAGGGCTGCGGCGTTACCCGCGAAGATATTGCGCGTGTTATGTCGCTAACACACGCTTACGCAAACTTCTCGGAGTAGTTCTACTACTCGCACGCTATATTTGGGACATACAATTACCAGGAACTCTGTAATAGGAAGGGTAAGAAGGTCTCTTGGCCTCTCTTCTCACCGGAAAGGAGGAACGAAACGTCTTTCCTCGTTACGTAACCTACCAAACGTTATTTGCTTTTGCTCTACTCATGGTTGTTTCGGGACCCTTCTCGTCTAAGAGAAATTTAGATTCCAACTGGTTTGCTTACTCGAAGATTAGAATCGGACGGACATACATAGGTAATACTCATTGAACTTGACTAGGGTGCTAAGGAACGAAAGGAAATCGACTTTGAACTTCTCGAACTTCTCTATCTGGAATCCTTCCTATCGATTTCATTGGACATCATCCCCCTTTACGCGGGGTGACTTGCCAGGGAATTTCTCGAGTGTTACCAGCTGGCAACGACAGCTCCTCATTTCGTTCCGTCGCTACCCGTTCTTCTCTTCTCTTTTCTTCTCTTTCTTTCTTCCTACCTACCTTTTTCTCTCCTCTTCTCTCTCTCTCTTTGTCTGTCTGTTTGTCTCTCTCTCCCTCTGCTCCAAACATTAAAAGAAAAAAAAAAGAAAAGAAAATGTCCGCCCAATTTCGATCTTTTCTACTTTGTACAACATGGATTTTGAATTTCGGAGGAGAGAAACGTTTGCTAGGAAGAGCATCCGTACGAAGAAGAGGTGGTATGAGAAAGAGGAGGAAGAGGTGGGGGAGGTGGAATAGGAGGCAAACCTCTCTCAATCAATTTCCTTGGTCTTGCCGCCTTTCTGTGGCGGCTACCTTCGGCTACGGGACGAGGGTAGAATGTGTAATGAATTGCTTGTTTAATTAATTACGACCCTCGCGCGAGGCTACCGGAGAAGCTTCAGGCTAAGGCGTCTCTCTCTCTCTCTCTCTCTCTCTCTCTCTCTCTCTCTCTTTCTCTTTCTCTCTCGTTTTCTTCTCCCTGTACATCGCGCCCTTCGTATTTTCCCAAATGGATTTTGGGATTTCGATGGAGAATGCTTTTATGCTGAAATGAATGAAAAGAATCGAATCTTTGGATGAACGGGGTAAGAAAGGAAGAATTCGATTGTTACGTTTCAAGGATATTTTTATACCTATTAAGAATTCAGTTATTAGATATCAAATAAAATCTACAATGACATTTAATATCACGTTTATTAAGAATTTATTAAAAATAAATAAAATAGAAAAGTAGGAAAATTTATTAAAAATTTTCAATGAAAGATTATTCTCAATCTAAGTATTGTTTATTGTTCGCAAATCCATATGCATATGCTATTAATTAAAATTACTTTTAATTATATTGTATCTATGGCTATATCCATCAAATGTATAATATAAGAAATGTGGGTAACTTTATAAGGGATATTTATAACACATTACTATTTCTCACTTTACGTTTATAACGATCGTTGAATAAATGATAATTATAGGAGAGAAAGGAGAAAGGGTCGTTGAGTTAAAGGAAAAAGTAACAGAACCCACCCATAGGTGTATATCAAAAAAGGGTAAAATCGTACAGACGGCGATGACCAAAGAACCGTACAGGAGGGCCACCCAAGAGGGCTCGTAGTCCTTTTATCTCTCGCCGCGTCCCTTCGAATTGTCGTAGCACGCATCGTAGCCCCGTTTCAAGGCAACCGTTTATTTTAACTGAAGATCCAACGAGCCGACGTTAACTGTGATTATTTTTAACTCGTCTTAACTGATGATAGCCGAGGCCGTGTTCCTTTGATTTTTTTCATGAAATCGAGAGCTCTCTTTTCTCGTTTTTTTTCGTATTTTCTTTTTTCATTTTTTTTTTTTTTTTTTTTTTTTTTTTTTTTTTTTTTTTTTTAATCGATCAGATAACTCGATTCTAACAATTCAATCAAAAGTTAACGAGATCGTTTCTATTCGTATATGAGATAAGTCGAACTTCATCCTAACTTTGTGATCCCGCAAAACGTTTCAAAGTCCGATTTACATCTGTCGGAAGGGCAAACCTCAAGAGCCTATAGGTAGATCGTAGGCCGTATCGATGTTAAAACCGATTGAGTTCTCGATTCTCTTTCGATTCGAAAAGGGGGAGAAGTCGCGCGACGTCAGAGAAGTAAAAGGGGATGATATATAGAAAGAGAAAGAGGGGGAGAGAGAGAAAGAGAGAGAGAGAGAGAGAGAGAGAGTGAGATAGAAGAAGAGGGAGATACATTTTATTTCCCTGTGACGACGGTGTCGCCAACCCAATTAAAGACGTCCCAACAGGCGAGAACCGTCCTTCTGTTCTGCGGAACCGGCTGTCCCTGGCGTTTTAGGTTAACGTACGGACATACACACGGCCAAGGCAACGGAGAGCTCGAGTGACTGTCGGAAGAGAGAGAACAAGAGAGAAAGAGAGAGAGAGAGAGAGAGAGAAAGAGAGAGAGAAAGAGAGGGAGAGAGATTGAGAGGGTGATTCGCACTCGTACACCGTGCGTGGCTGGGTTTGGACGAGGGTGTGGACGTGGGGAGAGCGGAAGAGCCAGACTCCCGTCGTTCCGATAATCCAATCGAAGCCCTAATTCTAACTCGGCAACCCGAAATTCCCGCCGGTTTGCTGAATAGGGTATGCTCGATCTGGGGACACAATGGGGGCGCTACCATAGAATATCTCTAAGCGAAGACCAACCGAGAGATACGCTTAAACGATCGACGATTTCCACCTTGAAAATTCGAGAAAGGATGGTACGGGAAATAAAAGAAAACGAACGGACGAACGAATGAATGAGAAAGATGGAAAGATAGAAAAAATAAAAAGAAAAGAATTGAAAAAAAAAAAAAGAAAAAGAAATTAGGAAAAGAAAAAATGAGAATTAGTAGGTGGCTTGATTGCGTTCGTTGAGCGTACCTCAAGTCCAGTGGACAGGCGCACGGTTGATCGCAGTGCTGTCTCTTTTAGGGCAGCAGCAACAGTTTCACGCATTCGCCTTTGCCTCGCAACGTGGTGCACCATTTTTCGCATCCCCACTGGTGGATCCTCTACAGTCTCTACCGAATCCTCTACAGCCGTTGCCGAATCCGTTACAACCACGGGATCCTCTGTCGTCTTTCAGGCACGCGATGCCTGGTAATTGTCAGAGTGAGTACCTTCGTTCAACCTCCTGCTTCTACTACCATTGCTACCATTATTACTTGTCGGTTCTTTTCTGGCCTCTCTCTCTCCCTCTCTCTCTTTCTCTCTCTCTCTCTCTCTCTCTCTCTCTCTCTCTCTCTCTCTCTCTACATTGTAGCTCGGCCAGTTTGCTTGTATCCAACATGTGTTACCTTGCGCGCATTTACGCTTTTCCTCTGCGGCTTCTCTCTCTCTCTCTCTCTCTCTCTTTCTTTTTATCTATCTTTATCTTGTTTCTTCTCTTTTCTTTCTTTTTTCTATTGTTTTTGTAACAAGATTTATCGTAGGTATTCGGTTAACTTTAGGATTCTATCGTACTTTTTGTTGTTTATCAAGTTTGAGTGACGCCTAAAGCATGCAATTTCCCGTGAAATATTATGTAAATGGATTTTCGTGTGATAAATATTTCCATAGCTTTACGAGATCGCATCGAGTTCTCTCGACTACTAAGAGAAAGAGAAAGAGAGATAGATAGATAGATAGAGAGAGAGAAAGAGAGAGAGAGAGAGAGAGAGAAAGAGAGAGAGAGAGAGAGAGAGAGAAAGAGAAAGAGAACAGGCTTCGAATTTGAGAATATTTCCAGACAGGCATTGCTACTGCGAGTTGGGTGGATAAGAGGTGGAGGAGTAACGCCGTTGCTTTTGGGTAGGCTCGGAAGCTAGCTTCTCGGCTTCAGACGCGGAAACCGCAAGCCTGTTCAAAGCTAGATTAAATATTATATTAAAGGGGTTGCCACGGGAGTACGACCCCGTCGGACGCCGGCGCGTTTTAGGGTGGCAGCTTCGTCTCTCTCTCTCTCTCTCTCTCTCTCTCTCTCTCTCTCTCTCTCTCTCTCTTTCTCACTCTAAGCTCGTACTACAAATTCACGTAGTATTCATACGTAAAGTATCCTCCTCCTCGTCGTTGTCGTCGTCAGAACATTCGAAATCTCAGTGTCTTGATTCTCTACTCGCATCAGTCAAAGAGTTCTCCGGTTGCCTAATCATAAAAATTTTGTATAAGCAAAAATGAAAAGTAAAGAAAGGAGAACGAAAGAAGAACACAAAAAAAAAGAAAAAGAAAAGAAAAAGAGAGACTAATATCTTCTCAACTTTGATTCAAGAATCAATTTAACGAATTACCTCAGACGAGAGAAATCGGCCAGCCCGGTAAAATTCCTCGATAAAGTATGAAGCGCACGGAATATTTCCTTTATTAACTTTACCTCCACGCCTTTTCCTCATTGAATCCGGTTTGTTCGATAATTCGAAAATTCTAGGCCGATATTTTGGAGTTAACGTTCAGACGTGCGAAACTACCGTAGCTTTAACTGGCATCATCTTCGGTCTGTTTAGTTTAGACGTTGAGATCTCTGCTGATTAAAAAGTAAGATAGAGATACATAGAAAGGGCCCTGTCCATTTAGTGGCACTTTAATCGCAACGTGGATTCTTCTTATGCGGGTGGCTCGGACGAAAGTTGTGTGGCTCTCTTGGAAAAAGGAAACACGAGAAGGAGGAAGTAGAGTTGGTGGATGAGGAGGAGGAGGAGGAGGAGGAGGAGGAGGAAAAGGACGCGGTGTGGAATTTGGTGGAACCGGAACGATGTAAAAGCATGGCGGGATGCAGTATTTAGGGCTAGCTCTCGTGACGACGGGCCAGTGGCTCGTTCGTCGGCCGAAGCTCGTCGGTTATTTGAGTTGGCCGAAGGTACGCGGGGGGATGACCAACCCTTTGATCTCCGTGCCCCCTCTGCCTTGTCCGTTGCCCGCCATCCCCCTTCATACCTCGCCACCGAAGCCGTCACGCTCGTCCTTTCTGCCCTTCTCCCACCTCACAACCCCTCACGGAGTGACTCATTGGAAAATCTATCGGGGTAGCTGCCTATATCCTACGAAAATATATCCGGCAAAGAGAGCGCGAGAGAGAGAAAGAAAAAGAGAGAAAGAGAGAAAGAGAGAGAGAAAGAGAGAGAGAAAGAGAGAGAGAAAGAGAGGACGAATTGACGAGGTACCTCGTAAAGTGCTTTTAATCGACAAATAATATCCTACATTTTTTATCTTTACCTCGATATTTTTTTTGGTTATTTTTTGGGGTTTCTGCTTTTTCGTTTTTTTTTTTTTTTATTTTATTTGTTTGTTTTTCCTTTCTTTCGTTCTTTAAAGCTTTGAACATCAACTTACAAATGAAGCTCAGCGAGCTTTGGCTAGCTAACTCCCTTAGGGTCTTACACACAGACATGTCTCAATTCGGTTTGACGGCGAGCAACTCCTGGGGATACGGAAGTACAGCAGGATATGCTGGGTACCTTCCTGGTCCTCTTTCGTCTTGCGCGGCACAAGCGTCTTTTCCACCCCCGCCACCTCCTCCCCCTCCACCACCACCACCATCGTCTTCTTTGGCGTCCTTCGCTGGTACCGCTGCTATGACCACGCCGACAGCTCCCGATTCGACTGCGGGATCGGCCGTCACTTCCGGTACCACCGGTACTACGCCTCAGCAGGACGCTTTCACCGGGGTTTCCTCGCGTAAGTGATTTCGTATTTAAATCTTTTTTTTTTCGTTCGGGTTTATATCTTCGGACGAAAGGAAATAACGCTTTGCGGTCAACCTAAAAACTATGATTCACGAGTATTGGAGGATTTTCACGATAATAACAATTGGGATTACAAGTAGTGAAACAATTTTATTCATTCATGGTCCATAAAAGATATAGTTGTAAATTGATTCGGCAAATATAGCCAACTCAAAATAGACGATAATCAATAGGACCGCAAGGAGTTAAGAAATCCGATCAGCTGATCGATTCATTGCGATGTAGGCTCTTTTTTCTTGATCGTCACAGTAGTACCGGACACGACAACGCCAGGTCAATCCGATCCATTGGATCCATTGAGCACACTCATGTCCGGCACAACGAGTCAAAGATATCAAGACTACGTTTCTCCAAGGTCCTTGTCAACGGACTCAAGCACCACGGAGAGTCCTGTTCACGAGGAACAAGGATTCGGCCAGAACTACGGGAACTACTTTCCAACGCCAGGCGTATTACCGAGTATACTGTACTCTCAGCTCTATGGGAATCAATTCCAGAACTCGGAGAGTCCTGAACAGAGAGCAGTCACCGAGAGTTGTAGCGTTAGACAGGAAGAGGTTAGACCGGATAATAATGTCTGGAGACCTTATTGAGAGAGAAACGAGGCGTCGGGTCGTCATTCCCGATCGTCATTGAGCGTTCAGACATTTTAAACAGACTGTGATAGGTATTCAATTTTGGATTAAACAACGAGAGTCGTTATCGACGAAGCCGGCTGTTATTGTTTTTGAACAGAAGCCGATGAAACAACGAGTCTCTATTCAGGGCCGACACGTGAATGTTATTATACGTCTCCTCTTCTTCATCGGGCCACAAATTCATTTTTATTTCTTCGTTTCTCTTAATTTTTTTTTTTTCTTTTTTTTAAACCTAACTTTACTTTTCTTCCTTCCGTGGAGATCTTCTCGAATCGTCGAGATCATCGGATCTTCGAAAGTACGAAAGAAAAATAATAAAAAAAAAAAAAAAAAAAGGAAAAAACGCTTGGCTGTAAACGCACTCGTTTTCAGGAATTCGTGCATTAGGTGTTAAATAAACTATAGCTTCGCTACGGACCTCTTTCGATTGTATCTTCGAATTGTATCGACGAACTTTATTACGATGCAAAGGCACAATGAAAAGGTCTGTAATTAATTACGGAAATGGCTCGTGCGAGCGAGAGTGTGCGACACGGTGCGGCGGTTGGTATTAACGATTAGGCCAAATGGCGATATTGTATATAGTTGTACATAGATAAAACGTCTGTCGTTTCGTCGAATTCATTAATCGACAATGATAATGATGATGATGATTATGATAATGATGATGATGATGATGATGATGATGATGATGATGATGATGATGATGACGACGATGACGACGACGACGATGGTAATGATAATGATCATAACGATGATATTGATACTGATAATTATGACGACGATGATGCTATCGAGATACGACGCGAGAGACAATTTATTTCTTTATGTTTTCATAGTATATATATATATATATATATATATATATATATATACTATATATATATATATATATATATATATATATATATATATTTCCAATGAGTACGATATTTATATCGTGGGACATTTGTGCAATTTCTCGTCGAGTTCAATCTCGATGTGATCCGACGCTTACGGTGTTAACGTCCAGCGAAAAGTGATCTCTTTCGATTCTCAATGGAAGCGACAAAAATTTGATAAACGAATTTTATCTTATGAAAATATAGGGATATAAAAAAAAAAAAATAAAGAAAACGAAAAAGAAAAGACAACAACAATAAAATAACATCGAACAAAATTAATGTCGTTCCTAGAGAGGATAGGAAGAGAATCTTTGTCGCATAGCGAGCGAATGAGAGTGAGAGAGTGTGAGAATGAGAGTGTGAAAAAGGAAGCGAGATAGAGAGATAGAGAAAGAGAGAAAGAGAGAGAGAGAGAGAGAGAGAGAGAAAGAAAGACGAAGAACGACGGCGATGTTCGTTCGTAGATTACAAAGAAAGCGATTCAACGAAGAAAAAAGGCTCTGCACCAGTGGTACGCTGCCGAGGACCTCACATCGAAATTTCCGTTAAAGAAACGAAATTCGAAGTCTCGAAGCTCGGTTTTGCTCGCCTCGAGAAATAGATGAATAAGAGAAAGAAAAAGAAAATGAGAGAGAGAGAGAGAGAGAGAGAGAAAGAGACAGAAATAGAGAAAGGAAGATAGATAGATAGAGAAAGAGAACGAGAAAATCGACGCTCGAGTTAAAAAGAACGAGAAAATCGACGCTCGAGATTTCTTCTTTCATTGTCAGCCCGAACTTCGAAATTTTCCCCTGGCCGTCGGCGACGCTTATTCGTTTTTCCACGCCGACGACGAATACACAAACACACATACACATTGCGTTCACGAGAATGATTTCCGATATACATATCCATTACCTATTGTTATCGTAGTTTTTGACCGAGTCGAAATAAAAAGTGTATTTCAAAATATGATGTTCGCTTTGTTGTGTGTTCCATTGCAATTGACTGACATTACGTATGCCTTTTTTCTCGTTGAGAGATTTTCTCCATTCATTTTGTTTTTTTATTTTATTTTATATTATTATTATTATTTTTTTTTCTTTTTTTTCATTTTATTAGATCATCACGTCTACTCGACTTTGTTTTATCATCCTGTTTTTCATTTGGAATCATAAAGACAGAGACAGAGACAGTGACAGAAAGAGAGAGAGAGAGAAAGAGGGAGGGAGAGAATGACGGTGAGAGAAAGAGAGAGAGAGAGAGAGAGAGAGAGAGAAAGAGAGAGAGAGAGAGAGAGAGAGAGAAAGAGAGAGAGAGAGAGAGAGAGAGAGACAGACAGAGTTAAACTCGTTTTAATTTCAATGACTGATCCTTCCAGCGATATCCTTGCCTCCCTAATTGCCCCTTCGACTTCGACTACGTTCCAGCTTGAATGAGGAAGCTACCATCGTTGGTGTTGCCGTCGGAGCGTTGGCGTCGGAGGGTAACGAGACGACGAATCTCTACAAAGGACCGCCAGCCTGCTATGGGTTCTAAAGGATTTTCCGCTGGAGGTGTGTGTATACATATGTAAATTCGCAAAAGATTTAATTAAACCTAAACGTGGAAAGGAAGGTAGCTAGCGAGACTCTCTTGCAGCTGTTTCGTAGAGAGAAATAGAAATAGAAAGAGAAAAAGAGAGAGGGAGAGAGAGAGAGAGAGAGAGAGAGAGAGATAGAGAGGGAGAAAGAAAAAGGTAATATTTAGAGAAAATTGATGAGTACGAGAATTATTATTTATTTTTAATTTAACGAAGCCAATCGATCCCAAACATATTTGACTATAGATACATATTAAAAAATGTACAACGTGATCATACAATTCAAATTAAATACATTAAATGATTAAGAAATAATTAGTAAATAAGTAACGAAAGGGTAGAATAGATGAATGAAATTGGGTACTTGATTTTTGAATTTCGAAGTTAATAGCAAAAAAAGAAAAAAAAAGAGCGAGAGAGAGGGAAAAAAAGAGAGAAGAGAAGAAGCATCGACGAAATTTGTTCGGCAAAGCGGACGGGCGTTGTACTTTTACCATTTCGGCCGGTCGAAGTTACCGCGGATAATGTTTATCGCTGTAGCACGAGGGGGTGGCATACGAGCAAGCTGATAGACACACGGCGGTTCGTTGAGTGGGGGCGGAGCGGTAGGACTCCTCGTTTATACGCGGTGCCGGCATAATGGAGTAAAGTGGAGTAGAGCACGGATAATGGAGTATGAAGAATAGCGTGCGGTGAATGTCGGGATAGTCCCTCTCACCCTTCGGACTTTCCTACCCCTTCTACACATCCCGCCCCCTTTCCATACCCCACTCGAGCCACCAACAGCCTCATCTCTCTCTCTCTCGCTCTCTCTTTCTCTATCTCTATCTCTATCTCTATATCTCTATATCTCTCTCTTTCTGTCTTCCATTTTGTTCTCCTCTTCCATCTAGTTTTACTCCCTTTTCCATCCTGCTGGTCCTGTCCTCTCTCTTTTCCGTCTTTCTCCTACCCTTCCCTTCGTTCTGTCCATTCGTTTTCGCCTCTCTTCTCTCTCTCTCTCTCTCTCCCTCTCTCTCTCTCTTTCTATTCTCCTACTCGCGCTTTGCAAGGGGACGGCAAACTGGACACGGCTCGTTGGCTCGTGCAGTTGGCCATACCGATTTATCGTCCTGCGACCTAGCCGAGCTGTGCTACATTACCGATTCGCGGTAAATTCTATTCGTGTCGACGACTTTTCTTCTCTTCAAATCATCCCTCTTATTTTTCTTCTATTTTGCCCATTAATCATCGCCAATGTAATAATACTTATCTATTATATAGTTATGAGTATCTATACGTGTTTGTTCCCTTCAAAGGAAATTTAAAATTTCTTTCAAATCGTCATACTTACGTAAACTACACGTAAATATTTTCAATTTACAATTTTGATTAATAATTAGGATTAATATTTAATAAGAAAAAACTTCTATAATTATTCGATAATTGAAATTCAGCAGGTGATCCACTTTCACCTAGAATTTCATGGGCGAGATCAGGGAGGAAAAAAAGTGAACGTGTAGAAAAGAGAGTGCCGGAGGGAGGGTAGTGAAATTGTCCCAGAGCCCCACATACCAACGGATCGAATACATCGGCCGCGAACGCATACACATGCTTCTATCTGTCTATCTATCTTTTTCTCTCTTTCTCTCTCTCTCTCTCTCTCTCTCTTTTACACACTCATACGCATATACGCACACATATACTTTCTGACCACTCACCTTTTCTACGCATAGAGCGCACGTGGCGTCCGAGTCGTAAACGCGTTCGAACCACGACTGTTCGTGTGTGGGGAGGAGTGAGTAGGAGAGGAGTGAGGAGTGAGGAGTTGGAGTTACTGGTGGTGGAGGTGGGAAACGGCGGGAGGCAGAAGGGTAGGTCGTTACACGCACCGGTCACTGCCACCCCCGTAGCTATCGCCGGCACGACTCCCCCCATGCAAAATCACCCTTTGTCCTGCTCGATGGGAAATTACTTTTTGTCCGTCGATTACGGGGTGAATTTTCGAACGACGAGAGACCCGATCATTTTGAACGAGACATGAGAAAGAGAGAGAGAGAGAGAGAGAGAGAGAGAAAGAGAGAGAGAGAGAAAGAGAGAAAGAGAGAGAAAGAGAGTGAGCTCCCAGATATTCTAGGAAAAAGAGAGACTCGAGCCTTGCGGCGAGCCGCCGCTTTTCAAACGACTCGTTTTCGTTAAATTGTAATTAATTGAAAACCAATACACACGATACTCCTCTCGTTTCGAATATACACATGTTCGAACGAGGGCTTTCCATTGTAAGAATGTTTCTAGAAATACCTTTCTTTTTTTTTTCTTTCTTTCTTTCTTTCTTTTTTCTTTTTATTCCTTTTATTTTTTCTTCTTTTCCTTTTTGCCAAGAGATCTTACCACTTTAATTATCGACAATTATTGAACGTAAAAGTTGAGCAATATTTATATTATACAGAAAGAACGAGATTGAGATATTTTGTTTACGTGTTTACCCGAAAATCGTAATAATCTCTTTTTCTTTCTCTCTCTCTCTCTCTCTCTCTCTCTCTCTCTCTCTCTTTCTCTGCCTCTCTCTTGTTCGAATATCATAGCTCTCGAGATCGTGAATCGCATGACGACAGGCAGAGAAATAAGTGAGACTTGACGAAGCATGCCCGGGGGGCCGCAACCCTTGATTACCAAGATCTTCATCTACATGCTAAACATCGCTCCTCGGCGCCGTCTTGAATACTCTTGTACTTACGTATGTATCTAGATCCACGGTCTGCCGTTTCCTCCTCCGTTCGTCTCCTTCTATCCTTCTTCACTCATACTCTACTCTTCTCTACTTTCCCATCCCTCTTAACCCACCCAAGTTTCTCCACCCTCTTCTCGAAGCTCCATGCCACCTCCGCGAAACACATTCTCTTCCTCCTTCTACCATCTATATGATGTTTGCTTAGATTAAATTAACCGACCGTGAATGCACCCTTTGTTCTTCCTACGGCCGGAGGGTGGGCGACCCCCGCCTTCCTTCTCCTCCTCTACCTCCACCTTCAACTCTATCTCCTTCTTCTTCTTCTCTCCCTTCACGTACGTATCCACGTACGTATGTACGTTCTTTTATTCTGAAAGAGAAGGACTCTGGTTGAAAAAGTATTCTCACTGTAGCAAAAGCTTTTTCACTGAACTCTGTTAGTTCAGAACTCTTTCTATATAAATCAATCCCGCATAATCTCATTTTATTTAGTTAAGGAATTACTTAATGCCAGTTTGATTTTGAGAATTTAAAAAAAATTCATATTTATAAATTATCATTCTTTTTTCTTCTTTTCTTTCGTTTTTTTTTTTTTTTTTTTTTGATTGTAATCATTATTACGATTAGGTAACGATTATTTTATTGTCATTATTACGATTATGTAACGATTATTAATTGCAATTATTATTACGATAGTATTACGATTACGTATGTCATAATAATTTGTATTCAAAATGGGATCGATAATCTTGAACGAAAAAAAACAAGAAAAAATATTCATTTTATCTCGAGATATCGTATCGTATTTCTTAGACTACGGCGCCTCCGATCTTAGTGTCAACTTTGAGTACTATCGTAGTCTTAAAATTTCAACTGCCGACGGCGCCACTTCTTTAAGAAAGTTTCCTTATTCTTTGCCTTTCTTACCGACTACTTGGCACATTTTTATCCGTTCGTTTTCACCATACTCATCTCGGATGATTACCGATGTATAGGAAAGTATCAGTTTGGATTATATCGTTCACGTTCAGGATATTAAGATTTCGATTGGTTTTGATATTTTTCTCTTTTTTTTTTTTCTATGATTTTTCTTGAAGAATTTTTTAAGAATTTTTTTTTCTTCGTCTACCTAACGCCCCTCGCATAAAATTTTACCGACATTTTCCTTGAGAGCTACTTTACCAGAAGGGGTGTTCGCTGCCTTTCTTACAACTCTAAGGAGGGTGCAAGAAACTGTAGTGGGGTGAGTCTTCTTAAATGTCTTTGCCATCTTACTCGCCGGAGGGCGACACGAGTACTCTGCCTTATGAAAAAGTATGAAAGCAAAAAAAAAACGAGTAAGAAAGACAGAAAGAAAGAAAGAAAGAAAGAAAGAAAAAAAAGGACGTCTATTCGGAGCTTATCGACTATCTCTGTCTTTCTCTTCTCTTTTTCTCTCCTCCGCTTTATCTCGTCCGGCCGCGATTACAGAATTTCGATAAGCTGGTTTTATCGGAGCCAAAGTGTCGCCCGTAGCGACGTCAAAACGACGATAACGATCGCTCGACCAACCGCGGCCGATGTGTGCGGACAATCGATTTGGTTTTGCGCCGTCCACGTTGATTTAAATCCGAGCGGTTGACCTACAATTTAAAGTTATTTAAGAAAGTCAACCGACGAGGAAAAATTACGATAACCGATAACCAACCGATGATTCCATGTCGGATAGGAGAGAGGGAGAAGATTCGAGTGATTTAAAATAATACACTTAGCGGACAACGAAATCAATTTTCAATGTTTTGTTAACTTGAGCTGGTTCTATATATAATATAGAAAGAAGTGAACATGAGGAGTGGCGAAGGAAAAGAAGGAGGGGAAGAGATTGATAAGAGAGTTCTATTATTTTTCATCTTACTTCCATATCTTAATTAAAACATTTCGGTTGAGAATCTTTGATCGTTATCAAAGATTTCTTATCTACATACATGGGTATTTGAGATTATTATAGTAGCGTATGATTGGGAGTAAGAAAGGAACGTTTGTAATTTTGATTTTTTGTCATCGTCCATTCGCTTGCAATGGTTCAGAGAAGCATCAAAGAAGAAGCTGGTCAAAGCCGACGGAGAAATATGCGAAGCTGAGGTGAGGCAGTAGAGAGATCTCGGAGTATCTTGGCCGGGTCTCGCCGGTAGCTAGGCAACCCACCCCCAGGGCCACCACCTCCTTCTCCTCACCTCGATTCATCCCTCCCAACCCCTTGCCACCTTTTCCTCCTTCTCGCCCCTATCTCCGCCTCGACCTCGACCACCGACCCTCTTTCAAAACCCCTCGCCTCGTTTCTCTACTTCTCCTCCGACGAAACCATCCTCCCTTAACCTCCTCCATCTCCTCCTAGCTTTCCTTTCTCCTTCCTACCTACCTACCTACCTACCTACCTACCTATCTACCTACCTACCTACCTACCCTCTCTCTTTCTCCTCTTCCTCCTCCTCCACCTTCTCTCCCTCCTCCTCCATCTTCTCTTCCTCCTCCTCCACGTCGCTCACGCATCGCGCGGGTGCGGCATCCCCCTGCCGTCGCCACAACGGCCACGCTGGGGTACCTCAGAACCCCAGGCTCCTACCCACCAGAGCTCGCCCACCTCCTCCGTCAGGTGCCAAGACTCGTGAGAACTCACCCAGAAAAATTCTACTCTATCACCGACCCGACGAAAGCTCTTTCTTTTTTCTCTTTCCTTTTCCTACTTCTTCTACTTTTTCCCTTTTCTTTTCTTTTATTCGATACTTTTCTCTCTTTCTCTTTCTCCTCTTTCTCTCTTTCTCTCTCTTTCTCTCTCTTTCTCTCTCTCTCTCTCTCTCTCACTCTCTCTTCCTTTTTATCTTTCTTAGAGAAAAGAAATAAAGCTCTCTTCCTTCGTCATCACGTTCAATGCACCTTTGATGACGACGATTAATCCAAGAGTCTTTCCTCGAATCGTTGCGTCCATTAAGAACGATCGAATTCATCCATCTCTCTTCTTTTTCATACGGTACGTGTTCACTTTTATCAAGAAAAATGATAGAGCTAAACTCGTTCACAACAAGAACAAGTACAAAAGCAGCAAGAACAAGGGCAACAACTCTAATGATATATATGAAATAGTAGGAGAATGCTTTCAACCCTTTTAGAATGATTAGTCCGATGCCATCCGACGGCTCGAAGTCGACAAGTCATTGGATTCGCGGCTCGATGAGAAGCCGACGGTGAAAAGCTTGTCTCGTTGTCGAGTCACCATTTTGTTTTGCGGTCGGAATGCGCGGTGCGTGCGTGAACTAGGCGGTTCTGCGCATCGTCTTGCGGTTGGTTTGTGGTCCTGGGGGTAGCTAGGCCCGATCATTGGCCGTGGGGGTGTCGAGGGTGGTTTTTGGGGGTGTGGTGGCACCTTGCGGTTTGCGGGCTGATCTGCCACCAGCAGGGGGCGGCTCTCTTATCGACCTTCCATTGGCTCTTCTCGGACCGAAGACGAGCCGTTGACGTTGATAAGAGAAATCAAAAAAATCCGTCGATATACATCATTATCATAATCTCCTGTTCCTTCTATTATCAATTCAAACTCTATAATTTCGTCTATATTAATCGTTTAATATTTAAAACTATATTGAAACTATGTTCATACTTTTAAATAAATTAAAAATAAATCTGATATAATGTTTGACACTACATTTAGATATTTTTTTAATTATTTTAAAATGTAGATATTTTCATTAAATAACGTTTACACGAGTTACTTTGGAAAATTATCCTATCAATCCTTTCGACGAGATACTAATAAATACATAGGCATTAGATGATTTGGTAGGCCACTCGCTTGAACTCGGTACTCCAATCGTGTCTGTGTAATCACCACCGATACAACCCTCGACAGGGGTAGTTCCTGCCGACGTTTAATTACGCGTCCCTTCCTAAACCAAGCGCGGAGGCTCCCTTTCATTAAGGCAATAATTTTAATAATTTTTATCTTTTCATATAATCTGCCTAATTAAAATTACACTTTGATCGCGCCCACGCGCCGAATTCCCCTTCTTAAAGCAGCCGCATCTCTTGATCTATCTGCGTCCAACACGGACAAAAGACAATTCGTAAGAAGGAAAGAGAAAAGGAAAAGAAAGGAAGAAGAAAAGAAAAGAAAAAAAGGAAAAGAAAAAAGGAAATAAAACAATAAAAAGAAAAAGACAAAAAAAAATAAAAGAATGAAAAATAGGATGAAGTGAAAAAAAAAAGAAGAGATCGACGCAGATCTCGATGACGGCGTAAGACAATGTAAGGCCGAAAATTAAACTTATTAAAGAATTTCGAATCGAAGTGAAAGGAAAGAAAGACACGGAATGGTCGGCAAAGATCTTTTCGTCTGACGAAATACAAGTTCGCCACTCGAAGGATTTTCAACGGCGAAAATCCGTGGAAGCTGGCAAAAAGGTCAGCGCAACAGTAGAGGAATGTCTTTTGGAACGCTCAGCTTCCGCGTTTATCGGTGGATTCGTCTAACGCTTCCTCTCGTTCCAAGCAACACTTTTGAAAAGTTTTCAAGCTCTATCCACTGGGCTCTGTCTCTACGAGCTTTTCTCTGCGTCTCTTTCCACCGTTCGTTTCGTCTATACATATATCTGTTTCATCTGTTTCTTTCTCTTTCTCACCGGCGCCATGCTCTTTTCGCAGACTGCCTGTCCGCGGAGGCAAAGAGATCTAAAGAGCCGTGAGTCGTTTTGGGAAGACCGTTAGTTAGAAAGAGATAGTAAGAGAGGCTCGTATTCAAATGTTGATGAAATTGACCAGACGGGCTTTGATCTGGCCTCTTCAAATATTCGCCAAGAGATTGAAGTGAACATCTGAGGAGAGCGAGAATTATCTTTCTCGTTGGAAAAGGAAGGAAAAGAGAAATGCTCGAGCTTTACCCAAGAGAGCTTTTTACAATAGACGATTTTCCTGATTTCTTTTTAATGTCGAACTTATAGGAATGACGATAAAACTCATTCGATCGATGGCTATGCAACAATGCCCTATGTAAATCTTTAAACGTAGTTGCCCGAGTTTTCTGAAATATTTTTCGAACTAGATATAGGTAGATATATATATATATTTTTTTTTTTCTAATACATACTACAGGATGATCTCCCTTTTACGATCGATATTTCACGAATATTTCTCGAGTATTTTATCGGAAATATTTCATATATCCTGTTTCACTTCTTTTATTTCAGTAATACTTTCCTCTGCGTAACTTTTTATTTATCAGCATGGTTATCGAACGTGCTACAGCGAGTTTGGTCAGGAATGTTGTAATCTCGTTCGGATACTTTATACATCAAATGAAAGCTTCGGTACATTTTCTTATTAAAAATCTAGCATTCATGAGTCATAGGATATATTTTGTGTTTATCGTACGTAAGCTACACGGGGTGTTTGGAGTACCTCTCTCTCTCTCTCTCTCTCTCTTTCTCTCTCTCTCTCTCTCTCTCTCTCTCCTTCTCTCTTCGTAAGAGCATTTCCTGCATTAGTATGCTTTATGCTAGGAACGAGTGGAACGAAGGCAAACTTGTATACCGTATCCACCCTCGGTAGGATTTAATATTTAAAAGCGCATCTGAAATATGTCGATTCTATTCCATAAACACGTAAGGGGAAGGTGTACTCTCATGCAATCTCCCTCTCTCTCTCTCTCTCTCTCTCTCTCTCTCTCTCTATCTCTCTCTCTCTCTCTCTCTCTCTTCCCCTCTCTTTCTCTCTATGTCTCTACGTCTCTCTCTTTAGGGTCTTAAGACCACGGAATATCACGAATGATTTATTTCATCGTGTTACTTCCTGACCTAGGAGGTTTACCATCGACAAAATTTGCATTTCAGACTTGCATTAAATCGAAATTATTTTCTCTTTTTATTTTAAACTCAGTTTGTATTGATGATTCGTTATCCAAAGTAAAAGATACATTTTAAAAGAAAGCGTATGTTATTTTCAATTTATTTCTAACGTACCATTTATTTGATTGATTTTCAAATGATATTGGCCATTGAAAAATAAGAACGAGTATTAGAAAAATCAGATTCTTAGAGAATAGTTCGTTGAAAAGATCGTTAATATAGACATAAGGAAAAACTGTTCGAAGAAAGAGTTAGAAACGTACACGTCGGTAGCTCATCACCGTTCCACCTAATTAGAAAGTTGTAGCAGTAGGCGAAGGGAAGAGTCCGGAAATTCCAGGAAGAGAAGATCTGGTAAGAACTCCCTCATCTCCTTTGGAAGTTATGTTAGCAACGTTTCGCCCGGCCCTACAATACAGTAAATTCTACGGTAATGTGCACACATGAGACGAGAGCTACCCCAAGGTGGCATTGCCTTCCACAGTCGCGCCCCTTAAACGCGAATTTGATATTCGTAAATCTGCCGGCCGTTCTCCATAAATCAAAAGGACCCTTCGTGGCTGGTCTGTGTGAGCTAGACAAAGAGACACAAAATATGAGAGAGAGAGAGAGAGAGAGAGAGAGTTTCGTCACCCTCCACATTACACAACATCCGTTCAACATCTTACCTCTGCAAAAATTGATTTCTTACCATTTTTCTATTTCTGACTCCAGTCTTTTAAATCGCAACATTTCTAAAGTTAGAATGATCCAAGATTTCGTTACCCTCCACTTTGAACAATATCCGTTCACTACATCTTACTTCTGCAAGATTTTTTTACCGTTCTTTTATTTTTGATCCCAGTCTCTTAAATAGCAACATTTTTAAGATTAAAGTAATCCTATGATCGATCGTTTCTCATTGGGACATTCGCCAACTCTTCGTTAGGAGTTTAATATGAGTTATTAAACAACGTAAAGTTCGGCCCGAAGGATTCTGGATAGTAGCAGATAGGCGGGTGGTAGGTACAGACGAAAGAGACAGAGGAGGAGGTTTTTCAGCGAAATACCTCGCGTGATACCGGAAATTCTTGGCGTGGGAGTCACCACCGCCCTTAATTAAAAATCCAACGAACCCCCAAAAATGAGCCTCTGCTAAAGAGTGTAAGAGAGATGGAAGAAAAAAGCTACTGAGAGAGAGAGAGAGAGAGAGAGAGAGAGAGAGAGAGAGAGAGAGAGAAAGAATGAAAATGAGAGATAGATAGATAGAGAAAAAGAGAGAAAGAAAGAGATAGAGAATGAGAACGAGAGAGAGAGAGAGAGAGAGGGAAGAAGAGACAGAGAGAGAGAGAGAGAGGAAGAGAGAGGTAAAGTTAAGGGTGGAAGGGCAAACTGGTCGTACGTCGAGGCAGACCGCATTCTTTCGTTTAATTCCCGCGAATTTATAGGAACGAGAGACAACACACCGTGCCGCAATACCCCTACATGCTGCTCCACGGCCTTTTCGTGTCCTCTTGTTGCGGGTCTGCCTTTAAAAAGTATTGCCATCGTCGAGAGCGTAATTGAATTCGACGTCGCTCCTTTATTGCACTTTCCTCGCTTCTCGCTTCGATGATCTTCAAGAGAGAGACAGAGAAAGAGAAAAAGAAAGAGAGAGAGAAAGAAAGAAAGAGAGATAGAGAGAGAGAGAGAGAGAAAAAGAGAGAGAGAGAGAAAAAGACTGACACAGAGAAACACTCTTAAGGTTCCTCTTACCGATTAGTATGAACTGATCGAGCTTGATCATAATAAAATTTACTAACCATTATATATAATATATAATATATAATATATAATATATAATATATAATATATAATATATATACACATAATATCGTTTTTCTATATCTCGAACGCTTTAATCAGGATACGTATCGGCTTCGTTCGATGTTCGATAATTAAAGGAAAGAAAAAAAAGAAAAGAAAAAAAGAAAAGAGGCAGAGGGAAAGAGAGAGAAAAAGAAAGAGAGAAAGAGAGAGAGAGAGAGAGAGAGAGAGAGAACGATATGCTGGTCCTGTCAGGGTCGTTTGGTCTTTCAGCGAGTCAGTTGTCTCACGAAACGAGAGAGAGGAGAATAACCAGGAAGAAGAGGAAGAGGAAGAAGAAGAAGGAAAAGGAAAAGAAGGAAAATAAGAAAAGGAAGAAGAAGGGTGCTGGGCTCTAAAATAATTAAACTGGCGCAAGTTTTTACGACAAGGTGTTCATTACGGTGGGTAATTAAGACGCCCCTTAACTAGACCCGCTAACCACCCCTGGGGGTGGTAAACCAACTTCTCAGTCGGTACCGTGGGGAGATCGTACTGCCTTGAAAGGCGCCAGTAACGGCAGTGGTGGCAAACAACATCGGTGATGGTGCTCATGCTTGTGGTGGTGGTAGTGGTAGTGGTAGTGGTGGTGATGACGATGGTGGTGGTAGTGGTGGTGGTGGTAGTAGTGGTGAAAGGTGAAAACTCTTAGGATGGAGCAAAGTTTTCTCGTTTTTATAAACGAGGACTGACTATTATCGGCGATTATGTTAGGGCAGGGTTCCTTTTTAGGAACTTAAATAAACGGATATCGTTTTAATCCATTTCACCGTCATCATCGTACAATACCTATCTACATTATATATTCAGTATTATATCATCGTAATTTTCTGATAACGCAATTAAGTCCCAACGGTGAAGAGTACAACTAAACAACTCACTTTGTTCGTGTGCACTTTGAATCGTGTATTATATAGCGAGAGGATCCAAATATCAGCTAAGTCCCTTCTAAGCCGCTTCTTGCCTATGGAATTACCCTGGCCCTGTGCCCGCATTAATAAGTGACCGTCCTCGCCAAACAGAGCCAGTGATCCCCTGATTTTAGGACGAGAACCGGGACTCGGATTTGCCGTATTAGTACTCTCAGCTTTCAAAATAGATCTAGGTTCTCTGATGATCTTAATTTCTTCTCTACTTTCCTTTACTCTTCCTTTCCTTTGCTTTACTTTTTACATATCTTTTAATTTCGTTAACGATGATTAATACGTTTAATAGTCAATTAAACTAATAAGCGAAATTTCGAGCTGATTTACAAGTAAAACAGACCACCGTGTATTCGGAAGCACAAATCTTGGAACGGCGAGTCTCAGACAGATCTTGATATATATAACGAAAATAGTGGCGAGCGTCCAGCATTGTCTGTGTTGGGTGGGTGAGAAAAGAGAAAAGAAGAGTCTGAGTAGTTTGGTGATAGTCACGATGCAGGGGCGTACGTTCGAGAGGTACCATAAGTCATTCCCATGGGTCACCGTCGGTGATGTACGGCGGTTGTGGGACAGCTCGGAGTATGGTCATGTCCTCTCTCTCATTTTTCTCTTTTGACTTGTTTAGAGAGAGAGAGAGAGAGAGAGAGAGAGAGAGAGCACGCTTTGAGAAGGGTAGATCAGCTCTTAATAAGCCAAAGTGCACGAGAGCTGAGTAACGAAAGAGATATTCTCTCGAGACGAGATGGATATAGAATCTTCTTTTCGTTCATTATTTACGAGATGATAGTTGGAGATGGTCATTCGATGACCAAACATACCGACGTATATCTTCTGTATATATCATTAATTATTTGTATTTTTTTCTTTTTCCTTTTTTTCTTTTTCTTCTTTTTTTTTTCAAGAAATTTCTCTAAAAAGTTTTGTTGAGAACGAAACGATCTTTCGATATGAAGAAAAGAGGGATCTCACGAGTAAAGGGATAGAAAAAAGAAAAAGAGAGAAAATTCTAGATAGAAGAATTATGACTCTTCGAGGTGGCGACGCTCGGCTACGTGTTTCCAGGTTCTCGAAGAGACTCCTTTCTTTTTGCATCCGGCGTAAAAAGAGGAAGTACGAGGGACAGAAAGGAGGAGGATGTTGGATGGAGGTGGTCGGGGTGGGGTATAGGAAGTTGAAAACGGAGAAACGAAGGAGAGAAGAGAATGAGCTCGAGAATATCCTCCAGCCTCGTTTAAAAATGATAAATGCGCAGCTGGGTATATGACTGAGAAAAATAACGTCAAGTGGGAGGAGGGGTTGAGGAAGAGGAGGAGGAAGAGTAGGAGGGTGATCGGGTATGGGGTGGAGACAGAGAAAGTCTCGTCGATCGGGGCTCGAGGAATCGAAAAACTAATATCCGCCCCCGGAGGCCGTTTGTTTCGTATTGTTTCGGACTCCCGGGTCCCTGGCGGTTGTCTTTGGCGTGATTGAGTGTCGCCATTCTTCATCAGTTCGAACCTTTCTTTTTCAGAAACTCTTCGCCACCTTTTCACTCGCGATCAGTGTATCCAGGATTGGCTAACGATTGAAACTAGAATGAGTCTTAAAAGAATAAAAATAAAAAGTTTCGATTAGTGGAAATGTATACGTTTAAGATAAGATGTGTATACGTGAATGTGTACATAATAAACAGATATCAATGCATACTAACGTAAGTATATATGTAAATAAAATTTTCATTACTTTTCTGGACTATTTCATAATCCAAACATGGAGTCTAAAAAAAAAAAAAAAACAAAAAAGAAAAAAAAACTTGTTGGAAAGTTTGCTTAAAGGAGAAGAAAATTGGATAACGCGCAAGAGGAGGAAGTAGCCGGGCCGGTGCATAAACGCGATAGATCCTTTTGCAAGGGAGCTAATGACAATTTAAATGCATGGAATTAAGGTATGCCGAGGAGGAAAGCAGAGTCCTCTATTCCTTCATTGTCGTTCATCGTCGGGAAACCTTGCGAGCGTCGCATAAAATTCGCGACGTTTTACCCCACGTGGCTCGTTTCCTTTTCTCCCATGGGTCTATTGCGTTCGACCAATCAGAAATTCAAATTACTATAACCGCGAAGGGATGCATCAGGAAAGTAACTATACTAGATACGTTTGTTACATTTTGTTTTGTTCTTTTCATTTTATCATTCTTTCTCTGTCACACACACACATACATACACACACACAAATTCGTAAATAGATACAAGAGAATTTCTCCCAATAGATTCGAGGTAATAACGTCTGAAGTTAGGGTCTCCCTTTCTTAGTCTTTAATTCATCGACATTCGGGCAAGTCGATTGGCCAAAGACCATATAAAGAGGGGTGGGAGATGAAACGGAAAGCAGCAGCCGTGTAACCGAATTTAGCGATTTTTAATTCCCAGGATTCGGCGGACCTGATCCAATACTACGAGGGGTGCCTCACCCTAAATCACTAATAAGGCTTCACAAACCTCTGTACATCCCGTCGACAGGGATTTTTGTATTTGGTTCTCATCCTCTTCAATGTCGTTGAATACACGATCAAACGATACGTGTTTTTGACGATATAATTATACGGGGTGTGATTTAGTTTCTTTTGGAAATATCTAACCCTTCACGCTCTATAATTATGTTCTTAGTTTGTTCTTGTACATATTTGATCTACTTTTGTTTTGTTTTTAACGTATCACGTATATCTAAAATACATATATACTTTAAAAATAATTTTTAAATTAAATCTTTTCATACGAGTTTGATTTGATTAAATGAATGAAATATCATTTTAAAAATGACTTAAAAATTTTAAAGAAAAATACTATCATCACTATAGCGGTGATATCATAATTCAAAGGTTTAATAGTTTTTTTGAATTAATCTAATAGGTTTTTTGAATTAATTTATATCTAATATAAACATTGTTAAAGTATATAAATAGAATGGTTATAATCCATCATTTAAAAATAATTTATTAACAAAGAAACCAAGGGAAATATGAATTGTTGTCAAATGTTGACCAAACGTATATCAATATCCAATGAATGTGGAGTTGAGAACCATTGCGTATTGATGCTCGATCACGCAGCCCCCGGAGGTTTAATTAAATACAATTCCTGCTTCCTACGCTTCGCTACTGAGGCCGATGAAACGGAGAGATATTTTTCACAAAAACCACGTTGCGAGACAACCTCATACACACCTTCGAAAGGTATCATTACGATCATAAATCATTACGATCAGAATAATCATTTTAAACAAAAGATTATAAAAGGAGCAACGATTTCTTTTGTATTTTTTTCTTCTTTTATTGTTCCTTTATCACATAATTCTCCAGATTTACACTATTATAGTTCGTAATTCACGAAGGGATGCATTGTTTCATATAAATCGGTGCTATGGAAAATAAAGGAGAAGAAGAAGAAGGAGAAGAAGTTGAGGAGGTAAAAGAAGAAGAAGAAGAAGGGACGAGACGAGATGAAACGAGAGGGAGAGAGAAGGGAGAGAGAAGAGAAGCTCATAAGACGAAACGAGATTGTAGACTTTAGTCGAAACGACCGATTTAGTTCCTTTCTGTCGTCAAATATCCCGCAGAGTTAATATGCTATATCCGAACAAAAACGATATTAGTCAGTGTTACGTTGTAAAATTTAAACAATAATCCATCGTAAAAATAAGAAAACAAAAACAAGAAAATAATTAGGAAAATTAATTAATTAATTGATTAACGCGTAATATAGTTTAAATCCGATGTGTGCATGAGAGAGAGAAAGAGAGAAAGAGAGAGAGAGAGAGAGAGAGAGTGAAGGATAGAGAGGAGGAGGAGAGGGGAAAGGAGAAGGAGGAAGGAATATCCATATTAGATCGATCGCTTTGGCGATAGACGATCCTATCGTACCTATCGGTTTGTGACGTTGATAGCAATGTTAGTAGGGATATGACAGGCGCGCATGGCACGGGCTTTGCAACACCCCCCGCGTCAAGAATTCGCGTAGACCCGATGGGGGACCATAATTAACCGAATACCAATACTCAGCCGCGCTCGCCCGACTCCATCTGCGACATACGCGATCCACCATGCGCGTAATTCTCTACGCACCTGTTCTCGCTGTTCGTGCGAACGTACATACATGCATACCTATGTGCCAATACACAGACAGAAATAGATAGATAGATAGATAGATAGATAGATAGATAGATAGATAGAGAAAGAGAGAGAGAGAGAAAGAGAGAGGGAGGGAGAGAGTAAGAGAGAAATCAAACGAAAAAAAAAGAAAAAGAAAAAAGAGGCAAGGGAGATCATAATTTCATATCAGATATCTTTTTGATAAGAAGAATGAAAACCAGGTATAGATTCTTCGAGTCTAACAATAGATAGTCAATAAGTCGAAGATTCATTTTTTATAAAATAAAAAAAAAGATTAAGAAGAAGAAAAAGAAGAAGAAGAAGAAGATAGATACTGATTAAAAATTCTCTTTCACTATGTCGTGTAGGTAAAGTCGAGAAAGAAAAGAAAGAAAAAAGAAAAAGAGAGAGAGAGAGAGAGAGAGAGAGAGAAAGCACCGTTATGTACGTCCCTCCGTGTAACATCTGCTATTCTGCAAAAAGAGGCAAGGAAATAAGGAGGAGGAAGAAGAGAGAAGAACTCTCTGGTATCTTTCTCGGTTGTTTGAAACATGAAAGAAAGAAAGAGAGAAAAAGAGAGAGAGAGAGAGAGAGAGAGAGAGAGAGAAAGAGAGAAAAAAAGGGAGACAGAAAGATAGTTCTCTCTCCAAAGTCCAACCTCCCTTAAGGAGAGACTCCCACCCCTGTCAGCAGAACCGAGAGCGAGAGAGAAACCCCCACCCCTTTACGGGTCTGCCGGTGGTGGCGGCGGTGTCGTATCTTGGCCTCCGTGGCGCGCCGCTCTATCGACGTACAGCCGCGGCCTCTTCCTCACCTTCTCCCGTTTCGTCGTCTCTCCTTCCCTCTCGCTTCCTCTTCGATCTATATATCTGTATAGTGTATATATATATATATATATATATATATATATATATGTACGTCTTTCTCTCCTTCCTTCCTTCCTTCCTTCCTTCCTTCTCTCGACTCTTCCCTCTCCTCAACATCCCATAGTATTCCTCCGTAACTCGCGATTGCCGAGATAGCGAGGATATAATTCGAAGGATATCTGCTGGTACTTTTGTAGTAAAGAGAGAGAGAGAGAGAGAGACAGAGAGAGATAGAGAGATAGAGAGAGAGAGAGAGAGAGAGAGATGAACGCGTTATTGAGATGTTTGTGAGATCGAGTCAAATCTACGTATCAACAGTTTCTATAGATTCTTACCGTTAAATTGTTGAACAGTAATGATTTATTTCATGAAACTCTCTTCATATTATCATTGAGGAAAAAAAATAAATGTTTGTTTTTAGTTATAAATTCCAGACACATCTATACATAATATCTATATGATATATATATATATATGTGTGTGTGTGTGTGTGTGTGTATATATATATTGGAAAAGCGTGAAGATCAAGAGCACCGGTCAGGTAGTACTCGCGGTGTACTTGGGGAATACGCGTGGTCCTAAATCAGGGTTGATATGCTCGAAACAATTCGACCCTCCGAGGATGGTGTCCGGCTACACAGACGCTTGCCTCGGCATGGGTATAGCACGGAAGAAGATTTAATTAAGCCGGGACCGATTTATCTCCCTGACAGCTAACTCCGTCCTTTCTACCCGTCTCTTCCTCCTCTTTCGAATCCTCATCCCCTCAAACCCTACGACACGTTTCTAGGCGCCTGGACTTGCCGAAGGGCGAAACCCTTTAGACGGAGAGGAAGCGACTCCGTCGTAGGTGTTTCCGCTACCCGCATTCCCTTTTATCGATACCTTCAAACCAGTTCTGGGAATCAAATTAAAGCGTGCGATAAATACCTACGTTTGTTCGTGAACACTTAGGATCTCTGCAGGACTTATACATTCTATTTCTCTCTTTCTATCTCTTCCTTTCTTTTTTTCTTTCTTTCATTTTCTCTTATTTCATTTCCTCTTTAACAAATTCGAGACACCAATTTTATCTAAAAAGTAAAGAGAATATTTCATCGGCGATCGATGATCTCTAACCAACGTTGGGAGCACGTATGATGTTCTCTTCTCGGTTCACTCTTCTGCCTCACTCGAGGGACCACCAGCAGCACCCTCCTGCAATTATTAATTAACGCTCCCCTCTCAAGGCATTAACGCGGCTAAGAGCAGCACCCTTCGCGTCTCCGCCACCCTCACGGCTTCCTCAAACCCCTTGCTACTGGCTCAAAGCAGCACGAAGTAACGATACACCTTGCTCCGAGAGTACCGAGTCGCACGAAAGTGCGAATAAGATGAAAAGAGACGGAAATAGATGGAGAAATTTCGACCTACCGATCTTTACTCTCTTCGAATAAGAAAGATAACTATCTTTATTCTTTTTCTTGTGTCTTTTCCCTTTTTTTTAATTATTTAACATAAGTAACCATCTATCGTGAATTTCACGATATCTATTCGTTGGCCCAGTTAACAGACAATAAAGTTAGTCTCCTAACGAACACTGTGACATATACGTAGTACTTGTGAACGTATGTGTGTGTATAGTTCGCGATGCAGAGACAAAGAGCTCGCGAATTCAACATAACATATCCTTGCGACGGAGGATAGAATCCTGCGTATATGTACATATATGTATACATATATATAATATATATATATACATATGTATATATATTATATATATATACATATATATATATATATATATATATATATATATATACATACACACACCACTACCAACTTCTCTGGTCCTGGTGGTCCGCATAGCGGGATAAGGATTTATAGTTTAATATCTCGGGCGGCTGGGTCGCCGTCACATTTTCAACCCCCGAGAGAAACTATACGTACGACGTCGCTACCACCAGGACCTTCTCTACCCCATTCCCCTCCTCCCTCCATCCATGGAGTCCGACTATTCACCGAGAGATTTCTAGTCTCGGGACATCCGTACCGACTCCTATGTATCCTACGCGCGAGGACGATCACAGTTTTAGGACTCCAAGAAAGATTTGTTTCGATTTGATGGGGCCGTTTAGACGTGTAAATACGCTCGTTAGATTGGAAATGCGTAACCCAAGCTCAACCTTTAAACCTTTGCCTTTGTAAGAGAAAGAGAGAAAGAAAGAAAGAAAGAAAGAAAAAAATGGGGTATACGGTTGAAAAATAAAAGACGAACTGATGTTTTATTTGCCATAAAATTTTTTTCATTCTAAATTTAAACGAATCACTTTTAAATTAGAATTTGAATTGATGAAATAATTTTTAACGTTTTACGATTGTACGGATAATACGATTAGGTAGATTAATGTTATAGAGAAATTTCAAATTTTTTAAAACGAAGATAAAGAGAAGAGAGTGACGTTTTTGTTTTTAAATGAATTTTATCTTGAAGTAAACTCTTGTAGTAAGCGAAAGAATTTTCTCGAGGGATGGATGTTTTCATTTTAATCCGTACTCTTCTACGTACCCTTTCGATTTCTCTCTTTCTCTTTTTCTCTCTCTCTCTCTCTCTTTCTCTTTTTCTCTTTCTCTCTCTCTATCTCTCTCTCTCTCTCTCTTTCTCTTCATTGGCCAAATCTCTTGCAATACACGCACGTCATTAGAACGAGTTCGGACTATCGATAGCTATATCCGTTTGCTGGACGCTGGCTCGTGTTCACCGAATAAAAATCCTATTTTGTGTATATTTTTTTTGTGTTGTAACTTTTTCACTCTCTCTCCTTTTTTCTTCTTTTTTAACTACGATCTACCCAGGGAAAATATTAATGATCTTTCTCAGGAAAGATATCATATCGGTCGATGAACTCATCCGTTAATCTGTTAACTGTGCAGATCTATTATAAAAATATGTATCTACGTTATGTAGCAAAAATTAATAGTACATAAACACAATAAAAAAAATACAAATATGTAGTTATTTTAAAATTGTATTAAATTATAATCAAGTGGCAGATCATTTTTTTTGTTTGAAACAATTATTTAATTGATCAAATTCATTGATATTATTGAGAAAACATTAAACGAATTTGACGGTTATTCATGAAAAAACGATAATTGTTTTGTCTACAAAAAATTTTTTATCTAGTAAAGTAACATCTTTCGCTATTTGGGATAAAATTGTAGAGTAATTAAAAAATTATTCATAAATTCGTGATATTTTAAAACATTTTAAGAATATTTTAAAACAACAACGAAATAAAAAACGGCAAAAAAGAAATAAAATGATTATGTCAGACAGGCATCATCATAGAACAGGACATGATAAGATAGGATTTCGTTTCGTTCCTTGTCTTACCTTGTCAGTCATTGGTTGTCAATCCGCAGTTGCCAGTTGCCAATTGCCAGTTGCCAGTTGTTAGTCGCAAGTTGTTAGTTGCCAGTTGCTTTGCCCTGCTTCGTCTATGGTGTAGACGTGTCTTTTTAGCGTGAGGATATGTCTAAATGGAAGTTGAACAGACTTGAAGTTCTCTCAAAGAACTTTGAGAGAAATCAAATGTTTTTGAAAAAGATAAAAGATAGGTAAGAGAAAATGATCGCTTTTCTGGAATATTGTTCTAACTACCAATAAGTGTACTTATATGAGCATTGTTTTAACGAAGTTCCTATCTGTCATCAAATCTTATTTCTATCTGCTTATATTCTGTTATTTTTAAATCAAATTTGTTTACTTTATCAAATTAGATTCAGATATGAAATTCCTGGATGTAATTATTGTATATATGAAACAACGTCAAACCTGACAGAATATAATGTATTACAGAAATTAGTAGAGATCCGGATATTATATCGTAAAAAAAAACAATAACTATTAATATGTATAATGGACTTTTTTGTTATTTTATTGTTATCTTAAAATATTCTAAAATATCTTAACTTTACGAATATTTATTAATTTTCATTGAAATTTTAATTCAAATAACGAAATACAATTTTGTTTTTTCACATGACGAAAATACTTTTTAAACACACAATTAACAGATTAAAAAAATCTTAATTTCTTTTTTAATTTTCTTGAGATATATAGTATTAGATGTTATAAGATTGAAATATTAAGTAGTAGTTCGTCAGTTTCTTTTTCGATGTGTTGTTTTTAATGATTTTTCTACTTAAAAAATTGAAACATTTAGAGAAACCGGATGTAAAGTATCCGCCAACGATATAATCTCGCCGGAAGACCCTAAGATTCACAAGAGTAGAGGTCTGGATCGACAGGTTTCTATCGGTAGGGTCGCCGCCTACGGATATTAAAGGAAATGGCGGTATGATTAGTCGAATACGTGCGCTGGTTTCGTTTTAAACGAGTGAATCTGGCCAAACTTTCGTTAAAATTTTCTAACCAGTTTTCCGATTGATGGATCACATGTTCAAATTTTATATTACATATAAAAGTTATTGGAACGTTTAAGTAATATTTAAGTTAACGAGACAAGTAGGAAAGTGAAATGGTCGAAAAATCGTTGACATCGTAATCCTGTGCATTGTCGTGACCACAAATGACCAGGCAGCTGTTAAACTGGCCTAAATCCTCGTATTTTCGGAGATTGTTTGTTTGATTTAGGAGATCGAAGCCTATGCAGTGAATAATCCTTTTTTTCACGCGTTGCATACTACAGAGTAAACCGTTTATTTACGTTCAAATATTAAAATTCATAATATGAAAAAGGTTGTTTTATTTCGATGTAGTCACCGCAATCGAGAATCTTACAGATCAACGAGAAAGTTAGAAAGTCGAAGAGTTTCTGGGACGACAGTGAACGCAATTAAAGCGTGTGTACAAGTCGAGGGAAACTGGTTCGCAAGTGCAAACATTCGGATTATTTACATACGAGCGGGTGCAAGCGCTCTTTATCTCTCTTTCTCTCTTTCTCTCTTTCTCTCTTATGGTTTGTCTTATAATATTAATAAGGGTAGTTTCCGGACTGGCGTGCCGCGGATTCGGGAAAGGGCTCTGGCAAGAGCTATGCTCGCAATGTCCGGCAAGGGTGGTATGTTGTAGATAGTCGTTCGTGTGGACCCCGAAGGGATGAAGTCTGGACCTTGTTAGAATGAGAATGCTAATTTATTAGGGCGTTTTTGGGGATGAGTTAGGGATGGTATAGATGCTACGATTTTTGGATTCTTGATGGACAAATTTTGGTAAAGATAGATAGAAAGAAAGAAAGAATGAAAAGAAAAAAGGAAGAATGAAAAGAAGAAAGAAAGAAAAGATGAAAGAAAAACAAGTATGTTATCAGGTATTCTGAGAAAAATAAAATATGATGATCGGTGGTGATGTAACTGTCGGCAAGGAGATCATGTTGATCTTGGTAAAGGTCGATAGGTGTAAGACAGGTTGGTTGGAAGGAAGGAAGGAAGGAAAGTTGCAAGGCGCATCTTATCCAAGACGGCTGAGTGAGAAGACGCGAGTGGAGAAGATGAGACGAAGGAGGAGAGGAAGAGAAGAGGAGGAGAAGGTGGAATGTGGGAGGTAGGCGAGCCGAAGAGGTGGGGGCTCGGTGTGTTGTAGCCGAGTGGGTACCACCAGAGGTGGGTCTGGTTGGCCGCGGCGTCGGCGTCGGCGGCGTCGGCGGCGTCGGCGTCGGCGGCGGCTGTCTTGGACAAAATCAATACTGTGGCCACCCATCCCTCGGCACCCCTTGCCTCATCCCTAACTCCCTTCTCGCGCTCACCCACCTAAGGTTGCGGAGCAAGTCGGAGGACGAGGCGGAGGTGGCGGACGTGGCCTGGCGCGGGGAGGATGGCTGCAGATGCCGCGTAATTACCACCCTCAAGACACGTGTGGCGCTCGCGCATCCCCCGACACAGCCACCCCCTGTAACTCCGACCCCGTAACACCAGCCACGCAATTCAAACGCAACGTTGCATCGTACTCGATCCCGATCCTAGACTACCACCACCTATCTCTTCCTTCCTTCCTTCCTTCCTTCCTCCCTCCCTCCCTCCCTCTCACCCTACTTTTTCTCCATCTCCTCTTACTCCTATATCCAAGGATATCTCTTTATTAAAAGTATAACTCCCGATATCCTCCTCATCAGTGTCGGATTCCTCTTATCCCTTTTTCTCTGCAAGCTGCTGCTTTTGCTGCTACTGTTAACGGTGGCTCGTATCCAACCCACGACAAGTTCGTGTTTTCTCTTTCTTTCTTCCCTTATTCTTTCCTTCCTTCCTTCCTTCCTTCCTATCTTCCTATTTCGTTCGTTCGTTCGTTCGTTCGTTCGATCGTTCTTGCTTACGAATAACTTTCTCTTACCTACGGAGAGCTTCGTAAAACGAAAACTTTTCTAAACTTTTAGAGATTATCCAGATACAGCTAGATAATCTCTGAATTGTTATTCGTATAAATAACAATTATTCAAATAAGAAAATATATTTTATACTAATTACAATTCACTGATAAATATTCTACCCTTTTAATATACACATACATGCATACACACATATATATATATATATGTATGTACATGTATGTATATGTATATGTATATATATATGTACATGTATATAGAAGTTATATGCATACATATGTGCTCTTACGATTCGGGACGTCTCACCCTTAGCCGAAGTAACGATAGTTGAGAAACTTGAGGATGCCTGGACGACGACAGGGCAGCGTGAGATCCGCGGCATCTGGCTGGTAGTTAAAATGCATGTAGTCCTCTGTGAGAGTCCCGTATTCAAATACAGGATCAGTCCTTCTTCGGCCTCTCCGTAACTGATCCCGATCCCGATCTCGAACCCTACCTACCTTCTGCCTCGGGAGAAGAAGAACTTTTTCTCCTCTTGCTCTGTCAAGGGTTTCAGGATTCTCTCTCTCTCTCTCTCTCTCTCTCTCTCTCTCTCTCTCTTTCTTTCTTTCTTTTTACTCGACGATATACTCGAGATTCGACTAAAATTTTTCCACCTACGTTTTTCGGCCAACCGACTTTTCCATTCGTAAGAACGTTACAAACTTTATATATTCGTTCGTAAGGAAATTCAAGCTAGCTGTCTCTATCTATTATTCTCGAAAGAACGTGAATTATTGAAGGCATGGAAGCGGCATAATTTTCGGACGATACGATACGATACGAAGAGAAAACGAGTAACAACGGAGGAAACAACGAAAAGTTTTTGGCATAATGGTCAGAGGGGGAAAAGCGAACGAAGCGTTCACAACGCTAGGAACGTTTTTATCGTCGATCCCGACGAGTTCGTTCCTTCTCTATCCGGAGATGGGTCTCCCTCTTTCGGCCACTGCCATTCGATATTGTATTCATAGCCAGTACTAAGAGACAGCTATCGGAGTGATTCACGATCGCGGAACCGACAGAATTCATATTAGGAGAAAAATGTCGTAACCGTGTTCTACCTCACCCTCTTTGAAACGTGTCATGTCGTGCCGGGCATTTATTTTCAATCTGAAAATTTCTTTCTCTCTATTACTAGCCAAATCGAATGGTCATTTTCTTTTTATCTTTCTTTTATTATTCTTTTCTTTTTTCTTTTTTTTTTTCTTTGTTAAAATTGTTTCCCTTTCTTTTAGGACAGATACAAACAACTCTTCGAAGTTCAGCTACAAAACTGACTTGGTATTTCGGGTGACGTCCGGTCGTCGTTGTTGTTACATCGCGATCTGTGAAAAGAGTAAAGAGGATCATGCCGAGAAAGAAGAGGACAAAGGAGATGAAGCTGCGAGCGAGCTAGTCCATGCATGTATCCAGCTTAGTCGTGACCACAGTTTAAGGAGCTTTGGCTTTTGTTTAATCCCGTGTGAGTAAAAATGAGACGAGAGACGATCCTACGGCGATCCTAACACGACGCTCACACCGAGTTTCTGATTCGTACGGAAATCCCTTTTCCAGAGCTGTTACGCGAACGCAGAAGGGTTAGCATTGAAACGAGAAAGGCTTCTTACCTATCAGGTCAACCTGAATACGCTGGTGTGCGAAGAACCGGTTAATCGATGTAAGATAAGAAATATTTTTACTTAAGGGAACACATATGGTGGTATATTTTTTAATATCGTCAAGTATCGTAAAAAAAATTAATGAAGAATTATCGCGGCAGATAAAGTCTTGGAATATGGTTGCATCAGATCACCGTTTCTATCGCGTTTTCTCCTCAATTACGTCAATCCACTCACGACCCCCGCGTAACGGAGTATCGTACTCGAATCGAAGCCCTCCGCTCGGTCCTTAATCGGTCAAGTGATCGTAGTCCAGGCTCGTCCTGGTCGGAAAGCGAGAGGAGAGAATCGGTTGGAGAAACTGGAGAAGGCGGCGGAGTGGAGATAGAATGAGAGAGAGGAAGAGAGGGAGAGAGAGAGAGAGAAAGAGAGACAGAGAGGTCAGGAGAAATGGCTAATTCCGGATATTTATGTAGGGGGTAAAGTAGGGGTTGTTACGGGCCTCGAGATCGCCGCTATAACCCTAGAGAGCCAGAAGCGACCAACTGACCAGAAAATTAACCCTCCAGTCGATCCGATAGAGCCGGACCAGCGGAACCGGACGAATCCTTCCTTTCTTGGCTCTCGGCAAAGAGAAAGAGAGAATGATAGAGACCAGAGCTCTCTCGACCTTTTTCCACTGCGCATGAATCCTCGTCGGATTAGTCTCTATCCCGGATCCATCTCCTATTAGACGTACTCTCTTCGATCGCGAATTGTATCGCGAGTTTCCGCAGTCCACTCGACTTCATACATGCTGATAACTCGGTATTAAGAGATTAGAACATTCATGATCGTTCCTTTCTTCTCTTCTCGCGTTAACAATTCGTTTTATATCGGACAGAGAAAGAGAGAGAGAGAAAGATGAGGGAGAAGGAGGAGAAAGACGAAGAGAAAGAGAGAGGTCTTACTTTATTAATCAGAGTTCACGGTGCTCATCCAGAAGACACGCGTTTCTAACAGCAGTGTCGGACATTTTACCAACACCAACTCGGCTGGCAGCGGCCCCCAATAAAAGTCAACAAAAGACTAACGATTCATCCGGCTAATGGAAAAGTCCGAAAACAGAAGCGCAGCCACGCCAGTATCTCTCTCTCTCTCTCTCTCTCTCTCTCTTTCTCTCTCTTTCCATCTCTATCTTTATCTCTTGTTGCCCCGCTGCCTCTACTACCGCTCATAATTAAGCAGACTTTTAGCAGATTAGATCCGCAATTTCAGCCACGCTATGTTCATGGAAACTTTCCTGTCACGACGATTCACGTAGTACTTACAATTTTTTTGTCAAGTAGTAACAAGAGACGTAAGACATTGAACACTCTCGGAAAATATCCATTGAATATCCTTTAGATTTGGAATAACGCGTATAAAAAAAATGATATATTAAAGATTTATTCCTTAACACTTTGAACTATTTAATACTATTAATACTAAAAGTTTGACGAAATAACTGTTAGTTCGTTCGTTCAATAAGTCGTCGTTCGTCGATTTGGGATTAGTCGTACTTAAGTCGTTCAAGGAAAGGAAAATGGGTGGAGGGGAAAAAAATCCTTTGCACCCTCTTAATCTGTCCTCGAGTTTCTCAGGGTAGACGAAGTAAACCCCTTGTCGGCATATTGCGACGATTCGCGGCTATAAAAACTCGCGCGAGACTGGGTTGCGTGCGATAGAGAAAGAAAATGGTGAATGGGAGAGTAAGCGTATAAGAGAGAAAAAGAGAGAGAGAAAGAGAGAGAGAGAGAGACAAAGAAGGAGAGAGGGAGAAAGAGAGAGAGAGAAGAACGAAAGGGGTTGTCGGATTGCCCGAGTGACAAATGGTTCGGAATAATACCACCCAGCCGAACGCCCGGCAGCCAACATCCAACATCCGGCGCTGGTTCCCCTCAGCTTCCCCTTCGGCTTCCACCCCCAGGCTCGACTTCGAAGGATCGTCTCTGATGGGTTGGCTGCGACAATATCGTTAAATGCTCGTCTTTGTTTTCGTTCGTGGTGCATTCTCAAGGTTGAGATATTTTAAAGGAACCCCATAACCGTTCCGATATTTTAACATAAAATCTTAGACTTTTCTTGCTTTCTTTTTTTTTCTTTTTCTTTTTTTTGGTTTCTATTTCAAATCATCGCGTGCCTTATACAAAGGAGGTTCTCTTCTTGAACACATGATAAGATGATCGTTTTATTCGCAAAACACCTGTTAAAAAGTTTGGAAATCCTAACGATTACTATACCTTAGACATTCTTTTTTCTCTTTGAGATATAGAGAGCAAAGAGTGACGAGGCAATAGTTTGAGATATAGATCCAGATTCGATGGACTAAAGGGAGAAGACGAAGGAGAAGAGGGTTCGGGAAACGGAGGACACAAAGCTACTTTAAATAAAGGAGCGCTCCATCCATTGAACCCATTGTCGACCTCTGACGTTGACTGAGCGAACGGTAGGTCCGCCGAATCCATCATCTCTATAGAAAAGCTTAATTATTTTCTGATGAAAGAAATCCCCTCGACTCGAGAATTGCTCCTTTTTTTCTCTACTTTTCCTTCCTTCGTCTAACGTCTTCTAGTTATTGTCGTATCCTTCTTCGAACGGTACACAAAGATTGGATAGAATCTTTGAATTGAGAAATTGTTTGCGAAAGTCCGCTTTTCCATAACCATCGTAAATTGCAAGAAATTAAAAGAATTTTCTTGTTGACTGATAAATTTTTCTTTTTTTCGGATCAATTGTCTTTTGTATATATATATATACATACATATGTATATATATATATATATATATATATATGCGTTTATGTATGCGTGTGCACATGTAAAAGATAAAAAAGAAAATAATATCAAGATGAAAAGGAACTTGTTCTCTTCCGATGACATTCAAATGTGACCTTTTTAAAACGTGCAAACCCTCGAAGCCCATCTCTTCTGTCCCTTTCAAAAACGCTCCCTTCGAAAAAGAGGAGCGACGAGCAATCAGGCTGAACCATATACACGAAAAGTTATCCATGCCGGCAAACAAATGGCGCTTGAAACAAACGAAAGACGACAACGACGTTTGTCTTTTCTTCGTGCTGGCACGCATGGAATTCAACGACCACCCTAGTATTCTTTATCCCGTGCGAGAAAGAATAAGAAGTAAGAGAGGCAGAGGGTAGGACGGGAGAAAAAAATATCACTGCCGAATTTTTGTGTTGGTTAGCCAAAACGCTTCGGTTTAATGGTTCGTAAGCCTTCGAAGGGACGCGGACGCCTTGAACCGACTAAGACACTTTTCCAAGCGGAAAAATGAATCTTTAAGGTGCATGGATTTAAGAAGTAATGTTAGAAAGTTTTTTTCTTAATCTAACCGAATGACAACTTTTTATATTCTTCATTTTTTGTTTCACTTTCATAATTTGAAAAGAAGATTCTTTTTTTGTTATTTATACACAGTCTAAAATACAGATTAATTATCGTTGTTTAATTAATGGAAGAGCTTTGCTCTTATAAAAATCGAACCATTCAAATCCTAATCATTACGTATTGAAAAACATAAAAATAAAATAGATGAACGTTTGGTCGTTCCTCCCTCTTTTATTTCGTCCTTTCAATACGTTAATGTCAATCGACGTTAGGAGTCTTTGTCTTCGCTTCCCTCGAATGTTAAGGAGTGCAAAGGGGTTTTCACCACCACTCAAGCCCTGTACTCGAGGATGAAGCTTTATTTAGCAGATGATATTTACGACTTCCAATCCCGCGAGACCCTTCCAACTTTTATATTGTCTTTGGCAGAGTTACGCTTTTGGCGTCGAACGCCACGACTTTTGGTATATACCAACCCCATCACCATTTTCTTTTCTTCTCCTTCTTCTTCTTCTTCTTATTCTTCTTCTTCTTTTTACTCATTCAAGCATCCGTTTTGCTATCGTCTCGTCTCGTCTCATCTCTTTTTCGATTTCTTTTTTTTTTTCTTTTTTTTCCCCCGTCCGACACCAAACGGATCATTCTCCGCGATCCGGAAAACGAACCTAAATGGAATTAAGGTCGTTCACCGTTTCTCGCGATAACACTCGAATTGTCATTCGATATTCGTGAAAGTCCTTCGATATTCTTCTTCTTTTTCTTCTTCTTCAATTTCTAGGTCCAATGGAAACCTTGAACCCATCTTGCTGATTTAACCCACGACCTTGCAAATTCTATCTTCCAGAAACTTATTTTCCAAAGATCTCCTCTCGTTTGAATTGATTTTGAAAAATGATCTCTTGTTTTTTCTTTCATATTTAAGAGGGTAGTGTATACGTTTTGTCGTCAAAACAACCCTCGTCATTCGGATATGAACAGAACAGAAGCAAACATCGTAGGTAAACATAATATGATATATGATACACGTGGAAGAAATTTTAGTCCTTTTTTTCTTATTTATTTATTTATTTCGAACGATCGATACTCGAAGGAACTTCGAGAATCTCGTGGGTAAAAAAAATGGTTTTTAGAGAAACGGTAGTTTGAACATGTAACTTTGGGAAACAAGAAAATCGTGAACGGACATTGGTCGAAAGTAAGAAAGTAAGGGTATACCATTTTTCATCGGACTAACCGAATTTGTCGAACACGGAGTTACGGCAGGGGTTGGATCTAATTTCAGGGCCATTCCGATGTATACGAGCGGCTACCCTCGCACAGCCGATAGTCGTGAACTATCATTTGTTCGAATTACATTGGGCGACCCTCGACCTTTGTATCGATGATCGTTTGTTACAATGAGTTCGAACGTGGCTTTTAATGATATCACAATGTACCATCATTGGTTATTCGAGAAATATGTGTTTCTATGAACGCGATTTTAATCGATACATATAAATAAAATTAAAAATAAAATCAAAAAATAGATTAAAAACGAAAAAAAAAGAAAAGGAAAGAAAAGAAAAAAGAAGCATTGAAATTAATAAATTTGTCGGAGGAAAAAGGAAAGGAAAAAAAAGAAAGGAAAAAAATAAATATACGCACCTAGTTTCTTTGGTTCAGTTGGTTCGACTTCAAAGAAGCATCAACTGAAGAAGACCTTCCAAACCTTTTGCCTTAGAAGTAAAACCCTTTCATCCTCAGCCCACTATCAAGAGGTCCTCTTGGCCCTGGTGTCCGTTGATGGGCTTCGAGAGTCCTGATCCACTCGGAAGGAAGGGGGTGCGACGATGAAAATTATACGTACATAAGAGAAGCGGAAGGTGAGAGACTGGTACGTTAAAGAAATTAGAGAGATAATTCCTCGGACGAATACCCAATTTACCCTTTCGTCCGTACCAAGCGCCCTGGCCTTATTATCTAAAGTGCTCGGCTGGCGAAGGGTAACAAAAAATAAAAATAACATCCCTGACAGGAAGAGAGAGAGAGAGAGAGAGAGAGAGAGAGAGAGAGAGAGAGAGAGAAAGCTGTTGGAGGGTCAAGAGGAGTAGCGCCATAGCACTGGTGCCACTGGTGCGAACGAGGAAGGACAAAAACTACCGAAGGATACCTCCGACCTTTTTCTCTTCCTCTTTCTATTCTTCTCCTCCTCCTTCTTCTCTCTTCTTCTTGTTCTTTATCCTTCGTCTCCTTTCTCCTCTTCTTCTTCCTCTTCCTCTTCCTCTTCCTCTTCCTCTTCCTCTTCCTCTTCCTCTTCCTCTTCCTCTTCCTCTTCCTCCTCCACCATTTACGCTTTCCACTTTCCACCCTTCTCCGCCCCTTCTCTGACTCGCGGACTATTCGGAACTTGGCTTGACACACGACGGGACATCGAGATGCCAGGAAAACTTTTTCGGCTTTTATAATTTATTTACAGCTGAGATATTTTCAACGCCTATCTACCTACCTACCTACCAACCTACCTACCAACCTATTTAACTACCCCCTTCCTGCTATTCTTCTTTTCTATTTCTCCTTTGTTTTTAACAACCTCGAAAAAAACTTGGACGATTTCATCCGTTAAAACCTTCTACTAGAAACATTCTAATCATATAAATGCACTTCTAAAAAGTTCTTACGTTTTCCTTTTTTTTTTCAGATCAAACAAAGTTGATTAACCATCTATCTAGTCGATGTAAACTAAAATCAATCACATAATTATTGACAATTTTTTTATAACTATGAGCTACGAGAAGACAGAATACTTGCTTAAGTACTTACTCACATAGAGAGAAAAATATTCTTATTGATAGAATTTCGTTTTTTATAACATAAATGAAATGACCTTACAGAGTAGAGCCTTTTAAATTTCAAAGATGAATATAAATAAAATAATAGAGAAATATTTCTCTATCTTAGAGAATTTTACTGAGACGGATGACGTAAATATGTATATTATTTCTATATTTTTCTACAATTTATACACATGATTGTAAAATAGATGAAAGAAGAGAAGCAGTCTTTCTCGCTATTTTGGGAGATGAACACAGGAACATGAATACGTTCGATCGATGAATCACTTCGTACAGCGTGACGTTGACGCTGTAGAGAGGGATACAAAACGCTAGAGAGAAAGAGAAAGGACACGAAAGCAAAAGAGAGAGAGAGAGAGAGAGAAAGGGAGAAAGAGAGGGAGAGATATCGCTGTAGAGGGGTCGGATGCACCCCTTTGGCATATATGGCAACGGCAGCTCACCGGTTGCGGGTGTAGGATATGCAGGTGCGGGTGTATTAAAAAGCGGGGGTGGCTGCGGTCACGTACCAATCACCCAACAGGGATGGAGGTGGAGGTAGAGGTGGTGGTAGAGGAGGAGGAAGAGGAAGAGGAAGAGGAAGAGAGAAGAGGGGAAGGAGGAGGAGGAGGAGAACAGAGTGGCAGTCGACGCTGCTATAGAGAGAGAAAGAGAGAGAGACAGAGAGTGAGAGGGATCGTACGGAGATGGTTTGTTCGATGAGAGGGAAAGAGAGAGAACATGACTGGACCACGCGACCCCGTGAAATTTTAATCGTATCGTCATTGGGGTAGTTTGTTGCGATAACTCGACTGGTCGGGGACGTGGACGGATTTGGAAAAAGTGTTGGGGACGAAAGAGAATCGAGAGAACAAGAGAGAAAGAGAGAGACAAAGATAGACAGATAGATAGGTAGAAAGAGAGAGAGAGAGAGGAAGGATGATAGCAGTCTCTTTTATTTTTAGGTAGGTTCCAGTGACTTTCTGTGGACTCTTCTACCGGAAAACACGTGGATGTGGTTGTCCTGCATAATGGATATATAGTGTCGTAGTTTGCGAATAATGTATCCATGACACTAAACGGTTCATTACTTTCAAAGCCAAATTATATATTAATCATCATAACGTTACTTTTAATATATTCACATTAATTGATGTCTCTTAACTCGACGGTTTAACATTATTCGAATACAAGGGAAAAAGATTTATAACAAATTTTGTAAAACTATACGGAAGTCGGACCACCATCGGAATGGATCGAAAATGTATTTTATCGAACGGCAGAGCGCGAAAGGATATCAAATCTATCGCGGAAAGCGGTCGGCCGTACGTCATACGTCCCACGTAAAACACAGACGAGTGGCGTGCGTCGACGGATCACGTCTCCCATTCTAGGCATCAGAAACATACATACATATAGAGAGAGAGAGAGAGAGAGAAGGAGAGAGAAGGAGACAGAAAAAGATTCATGTGCAGCGTGTCAGTATTATTGCTCATTTGATCCGGCATGCATCGGAAAATAATGTAGAAAATTGTTTTGCGGTCTTTTTATCTCGATTTCAGTGAATCGCACGAAACAGAAAGAGAGAGAAGGAGAGAGAGAGAGAGAGAGAAAATATCTACGAAAAGAGTGTATGTGAGAGAAAGAGAGTTGGACCAGGAGAACTATTGTATCCCATCAATCACGCGGACCTTTTCACCAAGCGGATATCGGGCCTGCCCGTTTTTGCGTGCGGTGCATCCCGCTCGATTGCAATCGCGGCGAATTATTGAATCCGCTGCATCTGCTTCAACCCAGAGGCCCCACTCCATCCCATCCATCCAACCACCCACCCAGTCCCTTCCTCATTCTCCCTCGGATTAGCTTCGGTTACGTCGCACGCGTTGTCGAACAAATTTCCGTAATGTTATTCGTAATTTTTTGAAGAAGTACGCCAATTTCACTCTCTTTCTCTCTTTCTCTCTCTCTCTCTTTCCCTCTTTCTATTAGCATCGACATACATTTACATTATATTCACACTTACCTGAAAGATGATCTATTATCTTCGATCTTGAGAATCCATAACGTGTTCGATTAATAAATAAAATCAAATAAGGGACCAGACATGGAACGGATGATATTACTTTATTTGATGACGTAGATAAACAGTGAATTGTTTCTCTTCATTTTCGGGCCGATGTCACGCGTATGTCGATGTAAAGACAATTCGTGACTGATACGCGTTATGACTATAGTAATCGGTCTACTTTTTCGCTTTCGTTTATCGTTTCAACACATCGATAGAGATTATCCCGTAAAAATAAGGGAACTTTGACTTTGTGAAATACGAGTGATACAGTTTCTTATTCATTGTTGAGATTTTCTTTTCTTTTTTGGCTTTTTACCCTCGTTTTTTTTTCTTCTTTTTCTTTTCTTTTTTTTTTCTTTTTTCTTTTCTTTTCTTTTTTTTTTTTGTTTTTCTTTAAAGTGAGTATTTAATATTTACAACGACACGAACATTCGCGATAACATCGCCCATATCGAATAAAATCAAATTCGTCAATCTTTCTAATTAATTCAGAGTCTAGCCTAGTGATAATGATTCGAGCGTGCGCAATGTAAAATAATGGATAATCGTTTCGAACAGGACAAATATCATTTAAAAGTAATCCTCTCGCGTGTATGTTGATTATTAAATACAATAAAATTATTGCGATTCGAAATTGTCCAGCAAGAACGATCGATCGTAATTAGAACAACGAGATAGAATGAGACTTAATGAATGTTAATCGAAAATCTAATCTATATCGATAATGATGATTGGACGTTACATATATTTACATGCTATTACGAACATAAAACCCTGGTTAGTCCTCGAGTCATCGAAGTGATCTCCACGATAAAGTCTTAAAGTATTTCCTAAATTTCTTTTGATTGTTGATTCTCGATCGCAGAAGAGATAGGTTGATATTATTTACATTTAACTTATATTAATATTTAAAATACTTGAAAGTCGCCTCATACTTAATAGATTTTAAAAACGATGATCACATCGTATTTGATCGACGATAACGATAACATTATTTCTGGTATCGTTAATATCGCAGTAGTAACGAAATCACTCGTTTTATCTCTAACGATCGGAATCTCTTCCTTCCACGATTCCAATCATATTAAACGTCTTAAACTTATCGATAGTGCACGTTTGGTCAACCCTTTTAATAAGGTCTCCAGACGTGTCTCGGTTTGGGACTTCGCTCCCTTCGCGGTCTGATTGGCTCGATATTATCATCCTTCTTTCTGATGGTCAAATCCTGACCTACGTTCTCTTTGTCCTGGCCCTTCTTCGTACTGAGATCGACGGTACCTTCCAAACGAATTTTCACGGTATAATCATTACCAATAGATACCTCGTGATCATTTTGAATTTCAAGATCATTGAAATTTTCTATACTAGGTCGAAGAAGAATCGGTACGTCCCGAGAATTCGCATCTCTCGAAGTTGTATCCTCTAAATCACTTCTGCTCGGTGAAACTCTTGGTGAGTCCTGTTCAAGAAACGATTCCTCGCTAATCCGATCTCTCTTTCGATCTTGATCGTTCCTATCATCAACCTCTATACTTCCATCAGGACTATCCATCCCTGATCTATTCAAAGGATCTGGATCCTCTTGATCTGTTTTCCTGTCTTCTTTCGAGCTACCTTCGGGACTGTCACTTGTACCTCGTAACTTTCGAAGTTCTTCGAGTCTAGCTTGATCTGGTCTCTGTAATCGTTGTTGAGCCATTCTGAGAGCTAGCGCGTGCCATTCAGGTTCCAGAATGTACTGTTGTGTGTGATAAAGCGGGTTGTAAAGCCATGAGGATTGAGGTAACAGTGGAGCGAATATCGATCCAAAGATCGATCCGGTTGCTCCTAATAGATGAAGACCTGCGTGAGTCGAAAGAGAAAGATAGATAGGTAGATAGATAGATAGATAGATAGAGAGAGAGAGAGAGAGAAAGAGAGAGAGAGAGAGAGAAAAGGAGGGAGAGATAGAGAAAAGGAGGGAGAGTTAGAGAAAATTAACACCTTCTTCGTTTTTACGTTATTCAATAGGGTAGATATTAATTTGGAATATACCTTGGAAATGCGGGTGATGTCCTGAGGGACTTGGGGTCGTAGTGGTAACCGATTCGGCTGGTGGTGTCGGTGCAGCTACGGTAGCTGTTGTTAATAATCCTGGTCCAGGATTTCCCGGTGAAGTTGTCGGTGGTACTTCTCTCACTGAGACACTGATAGGACCCAAATCGTTCCTCGTCGAATCTTTACAATCAATAAACGAAATAACAAAACGGAAGAAAATGTCAAACGTTTTATCATCGATTATTCTAATAGTTATAGTAATGAACTAATTACAGATACAAAGAAACATTCTTACCGGTATTGGAACCAGGCAGTCTAGGAGACCTCTGTTCGATAGCATGATGAAAGGGGTTGAAGGCCGAGCCACCGGCCGGCGGTGGATGTGCGTGCGCGTGATGACCAGGTGGTGGCGGAAGACAATGCGGTGGTAAAGATCCTCTAGGTAATCCACCCCATCCTTGGCTCGCCCCTTGTTCCAGATTTATATGTTGTAAGCCTAAAAACGTTAATAATCCTTTCATCAAATTTTATTAGAAGATTTCCCTTCTATTTTTTCCCTTCCTCTTCTTTTTTTTTCTCATTGTCAATGAGAACTGTAGATTTATATGAAGTAAAGAAGATATATGCAACAGATTTTGATCTAAGCTACGATGAAAATAATCTCGTCTTGTTTTTATTCTCTAGGCATACTCTGGAATGATGGATATTATTTTCTTTTTCTTTTACTGTTTCTTTCTCTCTTTTTTTTTTCTTTGTACTTTATTTTCATTTTTCCAGAGAACACGACGCGGCTATCTACTTTCATGGACAGACGATCATCGAGTGGCAGGTAGAGATAGAAGAATGTTTCCCTTTGACGTAGTAGCATTCGCTTGACATGGATGGACAGTTAAATTTTTCCGGCGGTGAATAGAAAAACGATTGCTCGTCGTCTCTTTCTCGATCGTGGCCGATATTGCGAAACGATGGGGGGACGTGTGTATGAATGCAATTAAAACTCATGACATCAAAAGTTTGGTTTGAACGCGATACTTCAAAGACGCTGGACGGATGGTTAATTCGTTGGCAGGCTCTGAACTACGAGAAACGTGGAAAACGCTTAATAATGGGAATATTCGTTAGTACGTTTGGGAAGGAAAAGAAAGCATTACAAACAAATTACTATGATCCGTGTAGAGCATGAAGTAATAAAAGAGAAAGAAGAAGAAGAAGAAGAAGCAGGAGAAGCAAAATGGAGAAGAGGAAAAAAAAGAAAGAAAAAAGAAAGAAAAAAGAAAGAAAATAGAAAACAAAAACAAAAGAGAAAGAGAGTGAGAGAGAGAGAGAGAGAGAGAGACGAGGTAAGCCTCGGCAGTCATCGACACGATATCGGTTTTTCGAAAGACCTTGATCAATAGCAGATTATGCCGTCATCTGTGCGAGGCAGTTTAAAAATTCCGTGAAAGCTCCGAAGCCACGGCGCGGCGTGGCGCTTTGGCGGGGGAGGAAGAGGAGGAGTGCGCGGCGGGGAATATAAAGGAGGGGAAGGTGATGGCAGAGTAGTGGGGAGAGTTGTCCATCGAGTGGCAGGTGGGCGTGTCGAAGGGAGCTTGCGACGTGTTTGATTGGTCTAGCCAACATTCCCACCGATTCTCTAGGTATTACGGGTGGGGATAGAAAAAGCTCGGTAGGGGTCGAAGGGGTGATTTTTAAGCTCTCTTTAAGCCTAGCTTGCCAGAGAGGACACCACTATCTCGCGTTCTACCACACTGCCGTGGCGCGTTGTGCGCGCAGAGCACGGAGTCGACGGAGCTTGCGAGAGAAGCTTGAGAGAGAGGAACTTGTAGTCCCGCTACTTTATGAGGGGATTAAGAAAACGATAAGAGCTTTGCCGGCACTGTGCGCCACGTTGGACGGCTTTGATTCTACCTTGGTGCCTATTTTCTATTCTCCGCTTTGAATATCAGACTTTTCTATATCAAGAGAGAAGTCAATGGGAAGCTTTGTTCTTTTCTTCTTTTTTATTTTCACGATTATTCAAATAGTACGTTTAGATACATTTAGAACTGATATTGGGGAATATTAGATTAAAAAAAAAAGAAACAAAAGACAAGCAAATATAATTACGTATAGAATTTATCCATGAAAGTAGACGACTTTGAATTGATGACATTCAAAAAACAAGGAGTCCCAAAGCGATTGTAACATATTTTCAATTTAATAAACCCCCGAAAATGGTTGGCACCCTTTCCAACGTAACTCGTCTCTTGGAATAGAGGTGTATGGTAGTGGTGGTAGCGGCGGCGGGCGATAATTCCGAAAACAAATGAAGACTAATGAGAGGAGGGCCCTGTGAGGTCTAGGAGTGTGCGTGGGTAAGAAAGGTGTGGAGGGAGAGAAAGGGTTTTGAAAGGGTTCAAGGAGCTGCGCTACCCTTTAAAGGGTGAGAAATGTTAAGCTTAAACGTTACGGCTATAGAGTTAGTTGCCTTTGCAAAGCGTGCGCCTACCGATGGGGAAATCGCGCTTTAAGGGATGACGTATTATCGAGTAGCGTGTTCAAAATGTGTTCGGTACTGGTCGCGCCACTTTGGGATGCGGTAATGTTACGTCACGTGTAATCGTTCGCGGGCTTTCCGGCAGTTCATTATGTGTCATTAATTTGCACTTTGGAAATCGATATCATTCAATCCATTTTCGGTGTTCACCACTCGATATTACAATAAAATAGACCCTTGGATTAACCAAAAACAGAAGTTATATTTATCGCCGACAATAACCAAATATATTTTTTTCCCTTAATCATTTACTTTTTCATTTAAGAAGTCCTTTAAAAGGTGTTAAGTCCTTTGGTCTTTCAACGAGATAGGATACCAAAGTAAAGAGAGTAAAGCCGGTCGTTCTGGTTCCATCGTTAAGCCGTTAGAGCTTCGCACCGTAGATACATAATAAATTAATTCGCGTATTTTCCTGTCCTCCTTATCTATTCAAATCTATGCAAAACAGGCGTTAAAACGCCCTTCTTACTTCTAAGGCGTTAACCCTTGTGAAGCTCGCCTTCTCTTACCACCCTCTCCTTTCTCCATCTCTCTCTCTCTCTCTCTCTCTCATCCTCTTCTCTCGCTACCGTCGGTTAGATGTCTTTGCACACCCACCCTTTACGCCCGTTCTCATTATCGCGTCGCAGCAACCCCTAAAATGCCACCCTAGAAAGGTCTCTGGCACCGATCTGAGCTCTACCAACAGATATTTCCAGAAAGGACGAGAAAATTGCTGTCTCACTCATTCACACTCTCTCTCTCTCTCTTTTTCTCTCTTTCTGTCTGTCTATCTGTCTGTCTCTCTCTTCCTCTCTCTTTCTCTCTCTCTCTCTTTTTCTCTCTCTCTTTCTCTCTTTCTATCTTTCTATCTTTCTTCTCTCCTCACGAATCTACTTTTCTTTCTAATGATGGCAAAGGAGACAAAAGTGCATCCTCCGATCAATTTTTAACTGAACTTATTTATTCGTCTTTATAGATATATTTATACGAAAAATAATGTTAAAAACGAATGATAAACAACTAACGTGATCTTTCATATCTAAATGCTTTAGAACATAATGAAGGATAACTCTTGTCTAGTTCGTTTTATAGGACGAAGTACTGGCGTCTTAGTATGGTTTCGATATCTATGGTAACCGAGAAGACGACAAGAGGAAGGAGGTGAATAGCAGAGGAGTGTCATTAGTTACCGTCGCTTCCAGAGAAAGGACCCGGTCACCGGACCTGATTAAAAGACGGGATACCCAGTCGAGGGACGCCTTCCGAAGACTCCTGGGGGTGAAATGTGACGCGAATTTAAAGGATCTTCTGTGATTCGACACAGGAGTGGACAGGAACAACCCTTAAAAAGGTTCCCTTTAAGGACTCACTGGCGCATCTCCTGAAGGGTTGCTCAGTTTTCTCTGAAAAGGGCTCTTTAAGAGAACCTTTACCATGAATCAAGATTCGTTGGCTTTCATTCGTGTTCCAGATAAAGTATTATGTAATGCATTGTTCGGCTTTTTTTTTTTTTTTTATTCTTATTCCACTATTATAATCGATAATATTTCAGTACAGAAAAAAGATTTCAATGACGTTTAATATTTTTCAAATCAGTTTTCGTTCTTTCCTTGTAGGAAGAAAAATCGACGTTTGAGAGTAAATATGTATAATAAACAAAGAAAAAAAAAAGAATGGAAGGAAGAAACAAAAAGAAAAAGAAAAAACTGTAAAAGAAGTAGAAGAAGCAAACAGAAATAATAGTGAGAAAGGAAGAGAATGATCTCCTTTAAAAGAGGCCACGAATTTACTGCAAAGCGATCCACGAACGAAGCGACAGTTTTTAACTTAGCGCTCCTAACAATCTCCCCCAAATGAGGTAAAGGCCACCTTATTGAAACAGGGGTTGCGATTTTTCCTGTGCTCTTTCTCCGCCCCCTAAAGCGTAGGCGGTTAATTGACACGGGAGGGTAGAAAGTGGGTGGAATGGGGCCGTACTAGCTTCTCTTGTTAACTCGAATCCCGACTCTCGCGATTTTTCATCCCCTTAGCAAGACTGACAAAGACGATGGCACGGCCTCTCGGGAGGCACGTGATCGGGATGTTTTTCTTCTTGGACAATCTCGGTTGAGATTTTTCACGTGGTACCTGTCTTCAAACACATTTATTATTCTTTTTCTTCATCTTTATCTCTCTCTCTATCTTCTCTCTCTCTCTCTCTCTCTCTCTCTCTCTCTCTCTCTCTCTCTTTCTCTTTCTGCTTTTCTTACGGAACACTTAAAATTCGAATTTCTATCTTATAAAATGAGTAAAAGTAATAAAAAGTAATAATGAAACTTTGTTACTTAAATTTATCGAAGTTGCATTCATCTAACACAATAAGGGAAAATTAAAAGAAGAAGAAAAGTCTCTTGGAAAGATATTTGTCGGACTCAGAAAAATCTTTCTGAGTGTTCGAGAAACGCGTAAAATTCGCCCCTTCTGTCGGGGTAAGCCGAACGAAATTTAATAACATCCCCCTAGTTACACCTCAATGGGCACCTTAACAACACCGATATGGCTAGCTTCTCTTTCATTTTCTCTCTTTCTCTACTCTCTTACTTCCACACGTCAATCGTCCTCTTATTTACCCTTACCACTTCTCTTTCAACCTCCAATATCTAATAAACCAGCCCTTGAAATGCGTCCTTACCCAGCCAGCGATACACCCTTGACTTCCGCACTTAGAAGGTACCACGATGACCGGCCGTCAGACTGGACGGAGGCGCAATCTATGTAGGAACGGACGAACTAGGAACGAAAGGGTTGAAAAATCTGGCGGTTACTACTCGAAATAAACCGATCGATATTTCCTTTATTTTGCTGTCCATTTCCATCGTCTGCCTCAAATACAGTATTATTGACCCAATTAATCCGACCGATTGAAAAAACTTTGTTAAGCCATTTTATCCAAAAAAAAATACCATAAATTAATATCTAATCCAAAGAATTCTCTAAATAGAAGTTCTTCCTTATTGACATTGTTCGATTGTCTTCTTTGTCGTATACTGGATGGATACGTTGCTATTTGTGCTATACCTTAATAACTAATAAACGTTGAGAGTAGAACGAACAGTTCGACGGACGTGACCTTTTCTTATTGGTTAAAATTACAATGAAACGGTCCGAGGGTAAATTGAAGTTTTAGAGGAATCGGGTGCGGCAGTGCTCGGTCCTTGATTGAGTAGAACAGTTATATATGTTGGTGAAAAGAGAGAGAGAGAGAGAGAGAGAGAGAGAGAGAGAGAGAGAGAAAGAGAGAGGAGGAGGGATTGGCCGGGGAAGAGGTAGCGGAATGGTTGGCGAGAAATCGACGGCAGGACGGGCTAACCTCCCCCGCCGCACTACCCTCGAGGGCAGAAGGGAGCGAAGCTCCGTTAAGCCGCTTATCATGCCGAAACAATACACTGTCGGTGCACCAGTATCAGTACCCGACCCTCGGTGCTCGAGGCTAGTCCCATCAAAATTTCGAGCTCCGAACGAGTTTCAATGGAATTCGAGCTTTCGGGCTTGCCCTGTCGAAGCAGCTGCAGTTCAAAAAACATTGCGCATTTGCGATATCGTATAGTTAATCACGAGAGAGCTTCGTGGGAAGGGAATGCGATCTGATTTCGAACGGGGTCGACGCGCTTAATGGAAAATTAAGGATTTTCTGGAATCGAGAATTGGCAATGGACTTTGATGTAGCTGATGTGAGAGTCGAGTCAGGATCATCGTATGAATTTGAGGGGGAGGGGGAGAAGGAAGGAAAAAAGAAAGAAAAAGAAAAAAATAGAGAGAAGAAATAAAATAAAAATAGTTGACGAGAATAGAAACTCTCGATGGATACATGATGTCGAGTTTAAACCGATTGAAAGGAAAAGGCAGAGTTCGCCGCTAGCGTCGGGAGCTTAATCAGAGTCTTCTCCACTTAGGCGCCCGTAGCAAAACTCAATTTTGAGTCTGCGCCTGCCGACGCTCAATTTTGACACCCTTCCTAGCCACGAAGTCGGGCAAGTAGGAAGACGGATGAGGGTGGGGTACGATGGGATATTGGGATGAGGAGAAACGGAGTCTGCTGTCGTAGAAGGATGAAAGCGAGGATCCTGCCTTCGCTTGGCTCGCGAGAGGGTGCAAACTTAGTTATCCATCGACAAGGAGGAATTCTGAATGGCCGAGAAGGTGATAGAGACCGGGGGCAAGTACGAGACACGCTGAAACTCCGAGTAACGGGACGAAGGAACGCGTGGCTTCGATTAGAGAACACCCACTTACCGGACAGCTTGAATCCCAATGGATCCTGTGGGTGTCCGAATGGGAACGGTCGAGGTCCGAAGTGAAATGGATGAAAAGCTTGGTGCCCTGAAACGTGATACGAATAAAATTAGTCCCGATCCTCCCTTATCATTAATTTTCATTTTTTAAAGGCTATTACCTAAAGAAATTTTACATAAAGAAATTAACTCAACTTTAACATTATTGTATAGTAATAAGATTGGATTGCCTACGGTAGGTAAAGTCGAACGACTCACTTGTCTTAGACCTTGGTTCTCTGGGACCATCCACGGTGACCTTGATCGCTTTCGATAAGGTGGCTACCTGAGGTGGCGTTGTTTGCAACATGATGGTCAGGGTAAAGCTCTTCCCTGAAAAAAGAAAAGGAAATAAAGAAGGAAAGAGCAAAGATGAAGGACCGATGAGTCGGAATTAAATAATTATCGCTTGGTGGTAAACGGGGAAAAGAAAAACGGATCGTTTCCACGGAATTCTCAGGAAAATTTTATCTCATAATATATGGGACATTAAAAGTCATAAGAGTAAAAGAACAAGCAATCTTTTGGTTTTCTCGTTTTCCACATTCTTTCATTATTTAGGTTTCATTCTACCGGCCACGAAATTACTATCTCTCACCTAACAGTCCCGTTAATTTTTTAAGAAATCACATTCACGTCGTACCTTCCTTCATTCTTTCTATTCTTCTGTGAAGGATTCTCGATACTCGGAAGGGTATTTTTTATCGTCTCCCTATCGCTATCACGGAAAACGCGTCCGATGACGCCCGGAAAAGGGCGGAAGGGCGATGCAATTCGCTCGTTGGAAACAAAACACAAATGTGCCGGAAGTAAGGGGTGAACGAGTGGCGCCACCGTGTCGACATTCGACCACCCTTCTCCACCGAATCGTTCTGGATATGTTAATGTCGTCGAGCATTAAACGTTACCATCAGAAATGACACTGATCGTCATATACGATGTTATCCAAAAAAAAAAAATTCGAACAACGTCAAATCTATGTTGTAACGTACGCACACATATATACACATACACACACACACAAACAAACACACATACATATATGTATATATATACAAGCATTAAGTTCTACATGAACAACTAGGAAAAAAGTTTACGAGGGATAGAAGAGAGAGAGAGAGAAAGAGAGAGAGAGAGAGAGAAAAAAAGATTTGTTTCCACAAAAGCAAACAAAGTACTCGCTCACGCTAACATCGTGTATGGTTTAGAGCAATGAAACAGGAAGCTCGGCAGGTTTTCCTACCGTTACTGAGTCAAGTAGTACAGCTTATAATGGAGTTGCCAAGCTCGAGCGTACGAGTATATGCACGCTTCCGGGGGTAGTTTTATTTTATGGTGCCGAGACCAGCTTGGTAAACGAGTTGGTTTTTATGGTGAACCACGACATTTAACCGGCTTACCACCGTCGCCAAGCAAAATATTCGAGTGGTCTTTGACTTCCAACAAACGAGTATGAGAACTTGCCAAAAGAGAGAAACACAAAAAAAGAAAAAAAGAAAAGAAAAGAAAAGATATAATACCAACTGTAGATTCAATAACGTTTAACGTTCGTTGGATATCTATTTATCTAAAAAAAGAAAAAAGAAAGAAAATAAAAAAAAAAACAAGAGAAAAAGAAAAGAGAGAAAAAAGGAAATAGAAAAGAAAATTATTTGCAAATGAAAGATGACGTTTAAACGGAAGGCAAAGCAACGAGAGGAAAGTTTATTGCCAAGCCGTATGGTGTCAAGTCCGCGAGGGCGCCGGCAACACGAATCGAGGGTGATGCCAGGCATTTTGAGGGTGTTTATGAGGCATTATGTGTAACTCGCTGGAAGAACGATCCTCCCTCTTGAGGTCTATTGCCCTCCAACTACGTGTACGTCTAGCAAAATTGTAATTCATTCGGCGCGAATTCAACGGCGAGGACAACGATGACGAGATTTTTACGAACGTTGAAAAGCTTATTTTCATTTATCACATTTAATTCTATTTTTTAATATCGTTTATTTGAATATTAAATTTGTTTATTTCTCTTCTCTCTCTCTCTCTCTCTCTCTCTCTCTCTCTCTCTCTCTCTCTCTCTCTCTCTCTCTCTCTCTCTTATATCTGGCTTCACGATAGCTCTACATCCAACATTTATTCGCAAAAGCCGACAAGAATTTGCACACCAGACGTAACATTCGCGTTCTCCCTAAGTTTGCTCTTGGATCATGCAGCGTTAAAAACTCCCCTGTTTGCTGGCGAGCCAAGCGCAAAGGGGCTAGTACCTACTACCTCGGATCGTTATTTCCGAATGTTTGTCGTCTTTTAAGATTCTGACGTTTTGACTAGCCGAATCAGGATGGGTCAGACAGGTCTGATAAAAGGTAGACCGATTGACGTGCATAGTTTAAAAAAAAAAAAGAGAAAAAAAAGAAAAAAAGAAAGAAGAAAAGGAAGAAGACGTGGATGATAACGCGTGATAGACTTTATCGGGTTTATGAATAGAAGAGGCGTTTAAAATCGTAAAGGGAAAATTTCGATAAAATCAAGAAAATTAGCGGTAACGGAAGAAATGATTTCAGTGCGAAAATGATTTAATAAGTAGTAAAGACCCGTCCAAGTTGAGAAGGGTCGACGTTAGTTTTCAGAGACCTTTTAAAAATACTCCCTTAGCGTGTTCGGTCGAGGGAACAGCTGTTGCGATCGTTTGCTCTTCGGACGAACGACTCTATATCGGATCTCGACCGAATTGCCTCGGAGAACATGGTCCGAGCATATTTATAACATAATCACGATTACTCGCGATTTAATATTAACAATTAAACTCTATATTTATCTACTCGAGATCTATATTTTTCAAACGGAACAAATTGATATTGTCCGAATAAGAACTGATCATAATCTCCTTCGCGTTTATTTAGTATCGTCATTCTTAAAACAAGTAAGAACAATTGATCGTAGGATGGAGAAGTTTTGTCAGTTTGAAAGAGAAAGAGAGAGAAAGAGAGAGAGAGAGTAACTCTCGAAAAGAGGTAATCCGTTCTCTTCGAATCGTGAGGAATCGTACATAGGCGATACCGGAAACGCGTGAGAACGCAGTAGTACTATTACGTTACGTCGTATTCTACGACAGGGTCAGTGAATCTCGTCGACCACCTCGACGACGTTTTTCCCAATTAAAAATTAAAAAATCCAGTTGCCAAGAGCGGCATAAGGGATCGCGGGTAAAAGAGAGGAAGATAGAGATAAAAAGAGAGAAAGAGAGAGAGGGAGAGAGAGAGAGGTAAAGAGGGAGAAAAAGAAAGGACTGGACTCGCATGGTGGATGACTGCGCCCGAGTCTTTCTACCGATTAAATATTATTTTTCGCTCTGGTCTCCGAGCGACATTTCTACGTAACGACGACGAATCCGTTTCTTTTTTACAGACGCTAATCCTGCGTTTTCTGTGTTTTCTTTCGGTATATATATATATATATATATATATATATATATATGGATATATATATATATATATATATATATATGTATATGCGTGTGTGTGTGTATATATCCTTTTCTATCTTTCGATCTCTCTGTTGTTACAACGAGCACATTAACGGAAACGCTTCGACGATCGTACAGTCCTACGAAGTAGAAACTTTTCTCGCTCGGCGACAGCCCTTCCGATTATCCGTGAATGTATTCCTTCCGTCGTGTTCGAATCAACCTTCTCCCCTATCTCATCCCCAGTTTTCACACACCAGATATAACATCCAGATGTATCAGGATGCAAGATCTCGAAACGTCCGAGCGTGAAACAAACATTAATTCTTAACGCAATTCTTTCTCGAAGGAAAACGTGAAAACGAACCGTTAGTGGAGGTTGGGAGAGATTGGGGGAGGTTGAGCGAGATTGGAGGAGGTTGAGGGAGATTGGGGGAGGTTAAGGGAGATTGGGGGAGGTTGCTCCGTTAGATTCGTCGTCCAGCGTTAGCGATATCATAGAAAGGGTTGAAAGAGGAGGGGATAGGTCCAGGGGTGTTTCCGCCGGGTGAATCGCCGCGATGATCTAAAGCGAGTTCCTCCTTCCATACTCGAGCCGTTCGGATCAGAGCTCCACGAATCGAGGCGAGGGATTCCATTGCAGCAGGACATCGGTCAGGATCTGCCTGTCGATAGTCCACGTTTTCTCTCGCTTTTTTCTATCTCTATCTCTATCTATCTCTCTTTCTATCTCTCTCTCTCTCTCGCTCTCTCCCTCTCTTTCTCTCTCTTTTCTTTTTTTCTTTGCTCTCTTCCTGCTCGTACCTCGGTCGAACCGTCATAAAACACAGGTAACTCCGGTATTTATGTCCGTCGTTTTTACGGGCGTCGTTGGGTCGAACGTAGGGACACTATGGATATATATCTACATATGAAGAGAAAGATAGAGAAACTCACTCGTTCACTCACTCACTCATACGCACACACTTAACTACGTAGAACACTACATACATATACGTATACACATATACGTACAAATAGGACGATGAGAAGACCGACGGCGCGTCTCGACGCGAACGGCCCGTGACTCCTAGCAGTCGGAGGTTGACGCTAATCCCTGTCCGGGATAGCAAAAGGGGTGGCCGAGTGATATACGCCCCTGCGCCGGTATGATAATATTCCTCCACCCACGAACCCTCTTCCTACGCTCTCTTTCTCTCTCTCTCTCTCTCTCTGTCTCTCTCTCTCTCTGTCACTCTCTCTCTCTCTCTCTCTCTCTCTCTCTATCTATCTATCTATCTATCTATCTATCTCTCTCTCTCTCACTCTGTTTCGCTCAACGTACATGCTCGTTATGCCCACGCGTGCGACGAGACATCGACGATATCGCGCCCTAACTTTCCTTTTTTTTATACTAATTTTTCAACAATTTCTATTACTTCCTATAAAATACCTTTGCTTCATCAATTTTTTCACCTAACGTTTGCTTTTCTTTTTTCTCTATTTTTGTTTTCTCTTTTATCTGCCTATAAACGAAGTTCACTTCTTCAATTTCTATCTCTCTCTCTCTCTCTCTCTCTCTCTCTCTCTCTCTTTGTCTCTCTTTCTCGTTTATCCCGTATGCTACGCGAGAGAATTTTGTAAAACTACGAAATTGTAAAAGAGACGCTAGAGTAGGGTGCTATTAAAGTCCGTCCATTATTTACAGCTCGCGAAAATGAAGTACAAAAGAGAGCTGGCACAGAGCGATGCCGAATCGGTTTTGATATTTCAGCGGGCGTCATTCCTGGGCAATAATCATTTATCGTTCAGATTCGTGATATTAAATTTGTCTCACAAAAGCCGCGAGCAAGGATGGACCAAATATTTGCCTTAAAAAAAAGACCAGTCCATTCTCATATCCCGCGCGGAAAACAACAACTGGGAAATGAAGTAGGAAAGAGATAGATAGACAGATAGACAGATAAAGAGGAAGGGAGAGAGAGAGAGAGAGAGAGAGAGAGAAAGAAAAAGAGAGAAAGGAGAGAGACAGCACCTCGCAAAAATACACGCGAAATCTCCGTATAAAAGGGTGCGAGTGTAATTATGCGCTATGTACGACGAACTCGTCGATGGACAGTCGACAATTTCTCGTTTTACTTAACAATCGTGCGCTACGATGTAATCATTTCATTTTTATTTCGTGTAACAATATTTCAGAGAGTAAATACGTAACAATATTTCATTGTCGCAGTGTATAAAAATATTTTATTGCAATACGTTTACTTTCGTACAAAAATATATTCTTCATTTATTCCATGGAAAAAAAACTTAATAAACAAAACGAAATAAAACAAAAAAAAAACAAAAAGGAGAGAAAAAGAAAGTTAATATAAAAAGGAAATAAAAAAAAATAAAATAAAAAACAAAATAAAATAAAAAAAATTAGAAACAAAAGTAAAAAAGAGAATATCTAATCACGTGTGATCGAGAGTTCAGTTTCGCGAGAATAACGGAGAGATCAGAGAAGGCGATCTCGCGAGCAAGGTATCCACGTTTAGCGATGCACTAACGATCTTGAATGATCCACCTCTACCATAAAGGTTATAGAGGCAAATCGTTGCGTACCGACGGTAGTTAAGGGCTGCCCGTAATACAGTAATGAGGGCTTACTGCCATGGAAACCAAAGCCGCTTACAGCCAACCACTCTACCTCCGCTCTTTCACGTAGGCACCTACCCATACTACTCGTCTCATCGTTCCGATTTCCTACATATATATAATATATATATATATATATATATATATATAGATGATATATATATATATATGTATATACATCCTCATCTGTGGCTCTCTCAATGAAAAAAAATCTAGAAACGACTGGGAAAGTCGACGATTGTTAGCTGAATGAATCTTTTGTGAGCGATTTTCTAAAATTTGTATTTAATATCTTTCTTTCATTTTCTTTTTTTTTCTTTCTTCTTTTCTGTTTCTTCTCATATTTCCATAAATTTCTTACTTCATTATAAGACTATCGTTAATAATGAAGAAATAAATTGTAATAACAAGTAGAACGATCAATTATACTAAAACCACATCGCTTAAAAAACCAGTCCAACTCTCTACCGAAAAAGGGATGGTGTTTCGGCCTAAGGAATTCCCAATATCGCGGACCCCGCAATTTCCTTTTCCAATTTGCCATAAACAAGTCGAACAGCCCCTCGTTAACAGGCTACGCTCGCGACTGCTCACTTGAAAGTTCGACGTCGCGGGATCGTAGAAGAGAACGAAGGAAGCTCAGTGGATTGAGCTTGAAAGGTGGTAGTAAGGGATCGGATCGAGGATTGAGTTGGTGGTGGTGATGATGATGGTGGCGGTAGTGTTGGTGGTAGTGGTTGGGTGCAACTCGGTCGAATTAAAGGAATTAAAGGACGCCTCGTTTCTCGTGTCTTTCTTTCTCTTTTTATCACTTTTCTCTCCTCTTCTCATCCCACCGACCTATCCATCTCTCTCTTTCTTTTTCTTTTACTCCTTATTTCACCCTTCTCGGAGAAAGGACTGTCGGAAAGAAAAGAAAATCAAAAGAAAAAGAAACTTTGCTCTTCTACTTCGAACCGAATCGAAAGGCCCCACTTATTCGCGATTTTCTTCGAGATGCGCGCGACGTTTGCATTAAGCGTCCCGTAATGGTCGCGATTATTAGCGCGCATTATTCAGGATCTCTTCGGAGACCCATTCTTTTTTCTCTACTCTAAAATTTTTCATCTCTTTCTATCTCTTTCTCTCTCTCTCTCTCTCTCTCTCTCTCTATCTATCTATCTATCTATCTCTCTCTTTCTTTTTTTCTTAAGGAAAGGAAAGGGAAGAAAAGGAACGATGAATTATTGATACACGGAGAAAGGGAGAATTAAAAAATCTCTAGATCCAAAATCGCGCGAGACGGCACGCTTTGCTACTGCTACTGTCCCGTGGTATTCACCCAGTGAATTAAAAATGAAGATTCGAATGGTCGTATCGTGGTATGGGACTTGCTTTTTGGCGGTGGAAAAACGAGGCCATCGGTTAGGACCACCCCTGTCTTAATGTATCTTTCTTTTGAATCATTTAAGATCTTACGTTAGGAAGGGTCATTTAAAAGAAAAAATAAAATAAAATAAGAAAGAAAAAAATTAGAGAGAAAGGAAGAGATAAAAAAAAAACGAAAAATGAATCAGTACGTTTAACGAATGTTATTTTTCTAAAAAAATTATTTCAGATTTAATATAATTATTTTCTAACCGTTCTAATATTTTTCTTAGTTAAATTCAATATATGTTTTTTCTTTTATAATTATTTCAAATTAATGTAATTATTTTCTAATTGTTTCAATATTTACATTTAACGAAAGTCAATATATTTCACTTACCTCTGCCACTTCTACCGACGAATCTAAGATCGTTGAATTTAGCAACTTGATTCTTCATCAGTGCGGTGGAATTCCGTAACTCCGCGCAACAGTTTTCGTCGTTGCCCGCCCGTACGGTGACCAAGGTGCCGTCACCGACCTCACCAAGTGCCACTACTTTGAAAGCTACCGGAAGAGTCTTGTTTGATCTCCAATGCGACGGTAGAACTGTGCATACCACGTGCGGACAACCTTTTGAACAAACAGATAGTTTTATTGATCTATTTGTCATCGATATCAATTAACCACTTGACCACAAATGACGAGTCTGACTTGTCATTATAATCTAATGACAAATTATACAATAATGAGATTGAATCGCCACGAGATTTTTATTGATAATCATATCGGTATCAAAAAATAATTCGAATTAAATAATCAATCAAGAAGTTAATCGTTTTTCGTTTAATTTATCTTCCTCTAATTTTTAATGACATAAAAATTACCTGTTCGCACAAGTTCTCCAGGATGTTCAGCAAGCAAACCATCCAGCGTCCTTTCAGCGAGTAGATCAGCAGTGAGTGCATAATCAGAATGATGATTACCGCTTGTAGAACCTTGAGGAGGCACGTCGTTAGCTAGGTGCATTCTTCTCCTCGAGGAAGAGGCCCTAGTCCTACGTATTCTCGCTCCACCGATTTGATTCCCTGGAATCGCTTGATGTCCTTGATGATCACCACGAACCGATCTAGGATCGGGATAATCTAGGCCAGGAGGCCGATCTTCGGGACGGACAACATCTCGCGAAGGATTCGTCATGAGAGCAGGATCATCAGTTTTTTCTTACTTCGTATAAGCAAAGATACGTTCTTTTTTTTGAACTAGTGATCACTTGGTGAATACAATCGATCGAATTTAGGATCTCTCTTATCGATATTTAGGATCGAGGAATAAAACGAGAAGAAGAGTAAGAGAAAGTGAAAGAGAGAGAGAGAGAGAAAGAGAGAGAGAAAATGAGAGAAAAAGAGAAAGCACGCGTTTGATACTTTCGATCAAACTGATAACCCTTGTAGATCAGGAAGAACGCATTAAGAATGATAGCTTCTCTCGAAGGAAACAGATTTGTTGGCTTCGGAAACGAATGCCATACAGAATGCTGCTCGGTTGCTCTTACTTGGCCTACGAACCCCAAGGATCCTTTGATCCTTATTTCATTATCTCGCTTTGGGAGAGGAGCATCCGTTTGCAAATTCTTCCTCCTGTCTCGATTGCCAAGTCGCGGAGAAAATTCGTTTTATTGGAATCGACAGGAAGTACCACCCTCTCTCTCTTTCCTTTTTTTCTTTTTTTTTTCTTTCTTTCTTCTACTACTGTTACTATTACTTCTTCTTCTTTTTCTTCTTTTTCTTCTTTTTCTTCTTTTTCTTCTTCCTCAAACTTCCTCCTTTTTTTTTCTCTTCCCGTCTTTATCCCCGTCGAACGATATACAATACTACCGTCTTCCTTTCTTCGCGATAGAGAACGCACTAGAGAAACGGTCCGTTATTACTTTTAACTTCCTTCCCGTCGTTAAATCGTACACTTCAAAATTATCTCAAGGATCGAGAATATCCCGAGGCATGGAAGTTCTCTACACTTAAATTCGCCCGCGTTCATGAGTTCCAACGAAACATACAGTTGTCACGTGTATCGAATTGTGAATAAGTCCGTCGAGTTTACCCTTCCCTTTTCACCAATTGAGAACGATAATATTCGTTGAATACGAAAAAGTGATGAAAAAGAAAAAAGAAGAAAAAAAAACAAGCAAACGAAAATTAGCTAATAAATTGGTCCTTTTAGAAAAAGAAAAAAAAAATCTTTTAACTTGAGAGCAGTCTAATTGTTTTATACACTTGTTAAAAACGTTTCCCGAACACGACACTATAAACGAAATCACTTTTTTCCTTGAATAACAAATTATCATTAGATTCGTTCAATTGTGCGATCTAAAAGATTTCTTCATAACGATTATCAAGATCCTCCGATCCAAACGGTAATGTTGTAACTCAGTTGTGTGATCCAGCAGAGAAATCAGAGACGAAGTGAGATCTTCGTAGGTCGTCTTGATAACGTTTCTCGAACTGCTGGCAAGGATGACGAAGGTAGTCGTTCACCTGGCGATACCTCGGCGGGTGGCAGCGGCAACTTGTACGGGGTAGGATAGGGTGTTTAACTCGCGCGGTCTCGTTTCGGTTCGGCGGTGGAAGATGGCGGCTTCTGCGGTGGAGCCGCGCGGTGTGGTTGCGGTGTATTTTTGAGGCTGCCGCCCCCAGCCACCACCGAGACCACCCCGGGTAAACCCCCTTCCTCCGCAGCCCGTCCCTCCACCTCTTCCTCCTCCTCTTCCTCTTCCTCCGCGCCGCCACCACCCCCGCCAACCCTCTCGCACCCCTAAAGCTCGCTCTGGTGGGGGATGCTTTTTCCAAGCGGTGGGGAAAAATCTCTCTTTCTCTCTCTATCTAGCACTCTTCTCTCTTTATCTATCTCTCTCTCTTTCCTCCTCTTCGCTTTTCTCCTTCTCTTCTACTATTTCTCTCTCCCTCTTTTTCTCTCTCTCTCTCTCGTTTTATCTCTTTCCCTCTCTTTTATATCTCTCTCTCTCTCTCTCTCTCTCTCTCTCTTTCTCTCTCTCTCTTCCTCTCTCTACTGATGCCAGCGATGACGCCTCACCGGATGACGCCAAACGTCCTCTTTACTCTTTACTCTGATCACCGTGTGATGGTCCCTTGATTCTTATTCTTTTCTTTCGACTCTTCGAACTTTTATTACGATTCATCTTCGTTACTCCAAAGTTCCCGACGTCTCGGATAACCTCGAATGTCTTCCTCGATGATCTCCATGAAGATTCTTCTCATTCCGTTCTAACTTCTACATATCGATTATGATTTCTCTCTCTCTCTCTCTCTCTCTCTCTTTCTTTCTCTCCTTCTCTCTCTCTCTATTTTTTTTTCTTTTCTTTGAGTTTTAAAAATACAGGAATAGATTAATTATCGATATAATTTTCTGATTTTCGACGACTACTATAACCACCCGGATTACTCTACATTTGATCGTTAAAACGCGGATAAGTATCTCGAAAGCATATACAAGCGATCACTCGCTCGTTACATAATTTATTGGTAATAATTATCATCGTCATTGCCTTTTGGTGATACTCGAAATGATGGAAAGGGTTGTGGGCTGAATTACGATGGGTTATATTAAACATATCGACGGATCTGACCACGTAAAACTAAAATTAACGGTCGTCATCGTCATCATCGTCATTCGTTCGTTCGTATGTTCGTTAGTTCGTTTGTTCGTTCGTTCATTCGTTTCGGATAGTTAATAAGAACTATTCGTAATCGACCACACGATTTCTATATTAATCGATTTCCACACGTTCTCGCCGATATTAGATATCTCTTATTGGTTCGTATATTTAGCACCGTTCCATCGAGCTAATTACTTATTCCATTATTATCGATTATATCGCGACCTGCCGTGAAATCACCGCGCGGTTACGCATTTTTACATCGTTAGCCAGTCGCTTTATTTGTCTTTTTGTTGTTGTTGTTGTTGTTTTTGTTGTTCTATTTTTTTCGTTTTTTTTTTCAGAGAAAAAACCGAACACGCAGTAACACATCGTAAAGCCGCGATCACTGGTTCGCTCGTTTGTCCATGAGTACTTCACTATACTCTATCTCTCTCTTTCTTTTTCTCTTTCTCTCTCTCTCTCTCTCTCTCTCTCTCTCTTTCTCATTCACGGATTTTTAAACAGATCAACTCGTTCGATCTTTCAGATCATCTACTGAGAGAATCTTTTCGTTCATTCGCATAGTTCGAGAGGAACTAAAAAAATCGTCGTCCACGTGTCCTTTTCCTTTAACGTCGACGACGTCGTATTATCTTTCTTTCCCGTCTATTCCTTCCTGCTTCCGTCGTTCAACGACCGCCCCGCCGCGCGAGACTGCGAAACGACACTGTGAAGAAAGGGAAAACAAAGACGGCAGAAAGGCCCCCTCGTGTAGTTGCGTTTAGCACCGAGTATATACCGGGGGTTGCGCGATGCTTGGGGCTCCTCTCTTCGAGGGTGCAAGCTGTTGAACGAGTAAGCGAGAGAGAAAGAAAGAGAAAGAGAAAGAAAGAGAGAGAGAGAGAGAGAAAGAGAAAGAGATAAAGAGAAGGCAAAGTTGGGGTGGAATATTGGAGTGAGATGACTAGAACAGAGAAAGAGAAAAAGAGAGAAGAGTGAGTGAGAAAGAGAGAGAGAGAGAGAGAGATACTTTCTCTTAACGTCCCTTCTCGCAATAAGTCGCCTTCAAGATTCGAATACATATTATAAAGCTAACACCGTTCCTAATGATTTCTAACGCGACTCGACGTTAAATCGTAGATTTACGAGGACCCATCCAATACCGTCGCTTTCCGTTCCGTTGCGTTACGTTACGTTACATTGCATAGCGTCACCCTGCGTTACGACGTTTTTTATGTAATCGCATTTACGTACGATTAATCGTTTATCTTACTTGTTTACTCACGAGGCTCGATTTATCGCCTTCCGGCTTTCGCCGATAAATAACCAAACAAATGAATAAATTAATGATCTATAAAGCGAAAATCTCGTGACATTGAATCATATTGTACATATTTTGTTTTCTCTTTCGGGATAGTCGAAAATTATTTTGATATAAAAAGTAAGAAACAGATACTATCACGATGAGATAATTTATCACTACGTTCTATTCTTGATTTTTACGACAAGTTTTCAGCATCTTAATATGCGAGATCGAATGGAACTAAACAAGAGACCGTGCGAGACGCGTCACTTTTTCGAGCGCTGACAACGAAACTATCGATCATGACGTATCTATAAAAGAACCCCTAAATGAGAAGAGAGAGGAGTCTCGAAACCCCTATATATATCTATATATTAACCCCCTATATGTATATATATATGATCCAGCACCCCTATGGCTAACAATACATCGCCTTTGCAGACCCTTAAACGATGCACTTTGTTGAGCTGGTTCCACTTACGATTCGTGTTTTCTATATGTTGCTTTCTTCTTTGATACATCTCGTAGGATTAGATGGAAATATTAGAATGTATAAGAGTTAAAAGTAACTGTAGAAATTAGATACATGTTCGATCGATTACGATTAGATTACTCGAATACGATTAGAATCGAATACGATTAAATTAATCGGAATTTTGTTGAGTTTTTCAAATTAATATAAATAGAAGATAATTCAAAGCTTTTGCATGAATTATTTTTAAAAGTTTTTGACTCTTAGTAAGTAGGAGAGAAAGAGAAAAAGAGAGAGAGAGAAAGAGAGAGAGAGAAAGAGAGAGAGAGAGGGGGAGAGATAGTGAAAGAGAGAGAGAGAGAGAGAGAGAGAGAGAGAGAGGAAAAGACAAAAGTTAGGGTGAGAATTGGTATGCCAAGAGAATTTCAAAGTAGTTCAACTGTGTTTTTGTTAGATGGGAGAAAGGACGATAAATACTGCGTCTATTAACGACGAGCTAAGCTAAGAATATTTTTCTTTTTCGTAGTTCTACTAACTATTAACACAAATCGAGAATGTACGATATTAGTTCGAATTGAAATAAAATGATTAGTTTTTTTCTCTCTCTCTTTCTCTCTCTCTCATTCTCTTTCTTTCTCTTTGTCTCTTTCTCTCTCTCTCTCTCTCTCTCTCTCTCTCTTTCTCTCCATTTTTCATAGAATTCGATTTCGTTAGTAGTAGAATATATGAGGTAGAACATTTTTTCGAATCGTCCCGTACGTAATTCGTCGGCGTTAAATGAAATAAACAGAAGAGGTGAAATAATTCGACGGCCATCATTATTAAAAACGATTGGTTTTCGCCACTATTTGGTATTACCCGTTCTTCCTTCGAAACGCAATTTCGACTATTTTTCTCTCGCTGTCGGATGCCCTTTCGACGGTAACGATACTCTATAACCCGCATCCGACACGGTCCACGTAACCAGCGCGGCGATGAATGCAGGACGATTATCGACGCACTTTTCCGTTCAAATTAATTGGACCAATTATCGGGGCCGAACAATTACCTACTAGCGACCAATTAGATCAGCAGGATTTGTTGTCACCCCGTAGAGCGACAAGAAATAATTGGAGCTCGTGCATTTTTCGTTACGAGAGACAGAAAAAAGGGGAAAGGAGAGAGAGAGAGAGAGAGAGAGAGAGAGAGAGAGAGAGAGAAAGAGATTTATATATACATATATATCAAGAGAAAAAGAGAGAAAGAGAGTGAGAAAGAGAGAGAGAGAGAGAGAGAAACAAGAGAGACAAAACAAACTCGTGAAAAATTCTCGTATAAACGTATAATCAAAAAGCGCGCTAAAATGTGAACCGATCTCAGCCGATAATCCGTGTTCGGTCGGTAATGTCGTTTTACCGTAACAAGATCTGATCCTGGATCAACACTGATCGACACTCACGTCACTGTCCATCGACGTAGAAATGATTTTATTAATATATCTCACATATCAAACTATACTTATATGAAGACACTAACACCGTTTAGATATCACTTGTTTCTAATTCACGATTTCATACATGAGATATCATGTTTTCCTTGAGAAAACGATCTCTCTCTCTATCTCTCTCTCTCTGATTCTCTCTTTCTCTCTCTCTTTCTCTCTCTCTCTCTCTCTCTCTCTCTCTCTCTCCCACTCTCTTTCTTTAAGTAGACACTGTAACTCTGACGATAGCACGAATATTTTACTCTTCGACACTTCCTAGAAGTGGTTGATGGCAACGTTAAAAGAGGAGAGGCTAATCGCAGAGAGTTAGGACACGTTGGCCGTAGGTAATTCTCGAAAAAGGCCACAGCTCGGGCCAGCCGAGACGTCTTGGGGGGTCCTGGGGGTCTCGAGACTCTCGCGAAAAGGGGGTGGAGGGTCGTCGTAGACGGTGGAGGCGGTGGAGGCGGTACTGGAGGCGGGCCGCACTTTTTCACGGAAACGCGCATGCGGCTACTTTTATACCCCACCAGCGGTACCACCGCCTTGGTGTTCTTAAAGGCTTCTTAGGGTGAGTTTTGTCCCCCACGAAGGCACCTCATACCCATCTACTCTCTTTCTTTCTATCTCTGTCTCTCTATCTCTCTGTATCTATCTCTCTCTTTCTCTCTCTCTCTCTCTCTCTCTCTTTCTTTCTCTCTCTCTCTCTCTCGTTTATTTCTGTCCCTGTCTCACACCCTCGATCTTGTTCTCGCGGAGACGAAAGAACGGCGTGGCTGGCACGACGATGCTTCCAAAGGGTTGCACTACCACCACTGCTATCACCACTACTACCACCAGCACCACCACCACCTGCACTGCTATTGCCTCCATCCTTCGCCACTACCACCGCCGCTGTGTTTTGCGGACGTCGACGGATCTCCTGGAATTTTCGGTCTCTCGCTATTTTTATTTTTTTATATCGGTTCGTTCGACATTTTGCTAGTATTAAAAACATTTCCTCATAATTTCCTATGTAATATCATGTAATATTTGTGAGAACGATATTTATATATTTTTAAATAATAAGATATTATTATATTAATCGGCATGAATTTTTATATGAAAAATTTTTTATTAAACTTCAAAGATAATCATTCTCGTTTCTCGTGATATTTTCATCTATTGATTATTTTATATTATTTTGAACAAGGATAGTTGTATAAAATATAAGGTTGTATCGTCGTCATAGTATCGTAATAAATCTGATATCGTGAAAACGCGACTACCGTCCGTATAAGAACTCGATGAGAAGCCCAACTCCGATTACTCGTCTCACTGGCTAATCTGATTTGAATCATCTCCTCCAGACCGAGCTCTCCTTAACGCTATTCCTTTGGTTTCGCTCGACAATCTCGTTAGGTCGGATCGACGTAGACCCGATAACGTGGGTTCTTGTATTGCTTGTACTTCGAGCAGGCGAATTAAGCGTGTAAGGAACCTTCCTATTGTCGCAAGGTAGGCGGTAGTATAGCTCGATGATTCTTTTTTTTTTCTCTTTTTTCTCTATCTCTCACTTTTTTTTTATTCTTCAAGACTCTAGACTAAAAGAATGGATGGTAGATGTTAGATGGGGACGGTTACGAAAACTCGTTCGTTCTCTGATTTAATTCTCGCACGATTCCCAATGAGATCAACTGTCTATATCGAAAAGAAAATTGTCGAAAGGAGACCACGGAGAATAAGAAAGTGAGAAAGAGAGAGAAGAGAGAGAGAGAGAAGGATAAAGAAGGAAAGACTCCTCGCGAAGAAAATAAGAAAGCAAATTACCTAGCAGTCACTCACCCCATCGAGGGTGAGAGGTGTCGATATGACATGTACGGGGAGTAAAAAGAGAGAAGCAAGAGGTATCCATGGGTGGCAACCCCTGGGGTTTATTACAAGGGTGGAATCAAATACACCGGGTGTCAAAAAATGAAACGACACCCTACAGCGTTCCTTCCCAACCCTCTACGTTCTGCGGAAAATTCGGTGGGACGAGGTCACGGTGAGTTACGGAAAGAATGGAAGAAGGAAGGAAAAAAAGAATAGAAGCAGGAAAGAAAGAAAGAAAGAAAGAGGGTGGGATTATATAGCGATTCGAGAATTCGCTTTCTCGTAGATAATAAAAGATCGTGGAATCAGGGCTGATTTCATTTTCGAAGTGCGTTATTCGCGTTGAATGACGACTCGAAACCATATTGCATTATAATTTTTTTTTGTTTTTATTCTTTTTATTTTGCATATTTTATTTTTTGTTCCTTTCCAATTCTCTTCCTTTACTTTTTTCTTAAAATCTCTCTCGTTTTCTGTTTCTTTTTTTCTTTTTTGTTTATCTTTTTCGATCTTCAAAGTCAAGAGAAATCATTCGAGAGAAAAACACAGACGTCATGCGTTTTCCTCTATGTGTTTCTCTTCGGCCCTTTACAGAAAATCGTTCCCTTTAGCGAGGAGCACTCGTCTCGGGAATACCATTGGCGCTCTTCATAGGGCGAGCTTTTAAAGGGGTAGTGCCACCCCCATTCGACGTCGTCACCCCGGTTTGCCGGCTTCGCGCTCTTGTTTGTTTCGTAATCTTTAAGATCGGAAGGGTTCCAGTCTTTCTCAGCACTGAAAATCTATTGTCACTTTGTAAGATTTCATCGAATTCAATAGATCATTTGGAATACGTGTTTTTCGAATTACATTCGAATAAAGATTCGATGAAAAGGGAAACACGTATATTCATGATGAAAAAAAATATTATTCGTTTAAGATAAATCGTTCGAATGAAGGATAACATATGTCGTACAAATCGGACGATACATTTTCAACGTAAGCAAAGGACTAAACTTTTCTCAGGATCGTCATTGCTCGAGGGAGATAGAACGGGTAGCGATTAAATATTATGACCGGCGAAGTCGTCCAAGACGTCTCCTCTTCTATTGAGGAGCCACCACTTAGCATAATTAAAATATCTCTTTACCGAAAATCTTGAGGATGAACCAACACAGCCGATATTATCTTTTAGATGGACAAAACTTTACTTCTCACCATTTTTATTTTTATTTTCTTTCTTTTTTTATTTGTTTTTGTATATATATATTTTTATTTTTTTATTTTTATTCAAACTATATATCTATTTCGAAGAAAAAAGGGGAGAGAGAGAGAGAGAGAGAGAGAGAGAGAAAGAGAGAAAGAGAGAGAGACAGGAAGAGAGAGAAAGATGTGAAATAGTTGGAAATCGAGAAGTTATTAAGAGCAATTGCAAAAGGAAGTTCCTTTGTACTATTAAAAGTAGACGAAAGATAGATGAACATGAACAAATCGTCCATGATGGAAACGTCTCGTAGAGAGTAATGTCTTCTTGGACGTATACGAAGAAGAGGAAGAAGAGAAGGAAGAGGAAGAGTAAGAGGAAGAGGAGGAGGGTTTGTCAGAAGCAAGAGACGACTCGTCATCCAAAGGAATAGCGTGTAATGTCTCTCTTACTACGAATTCCCTCTCTCCCTCTCTCTCTCTCTCTCTTTCTCTTCTTCTCTCTCCCTTTTTCTCTTTCTCTCTTTTCCATTCTCACCCTCTCTCTCTCTTTCTCTTTCTCTCTTTTCCATTCTCTCTCTCTCTCTCTCAACCTCTCCTAACTTTCTCACCGTTTCCGAGCAACCTCCGATTACCCTGGTTACGTCGAACAAGTCTCTGGACTTTAACGTAACCTATCTTCGTATCCATAAAATTCAATAAACGAGCAAAGTAAGAAAGAATCAGTGAAACAGTAACGATAATTCTTAATCAGAATAGTTCCGATCCCTCGTAGTCGTCATCGGGTTTGACCAAGAACGACCCAAGAGAGAACGCAGCAGAAGCGATTCCAGGGTCATTTCCATTCGTCCCTTGCAAAGTGGTATCATTTCCCAAAGGAGCTACCTCTGGATCTCTCGGTCTCCGTGTCCTTCGTCAGAACCAGCTGTGCTGTTCGCCTTTACTTCTCGTCTTTTTCAAATGTACTATGTAAAATCGATCGGTCCATTTGCGTTGCACCAAGAAAAAAAAAAAAAAGGAGAAAAGAAAAAAGAAAGGAAGAAAGAAAGGAAAGATAAAAATGAAAATCCATCGATGAACTTTTTTTTAACCAAATTCTAACAAAGAATAAGATCACTTTTGCGTTGTTCCGTACACCCACTGGAACACTTCGGTGGCTTCATCAAACACAATCATCGACGCGGAACTAACTACTAATGCTATCATTTTTTTTCTCCTCTTTCTCTCTCTCTCTCTCTCTCTCTCTCTCTTACCCCAAATTCAAAATCTTTTCCACAGGAATCACATTGACTGCCGTCGAATTTACATGGAAATGAAGAAGCTATCAAGATATAAAAATATAACCTACTGTTTTATTACCATAATTTTGTCATAAATTAAGGTGAAAAAAATTTTGAGCAATGAAATTTCTTGATAAAAACGAAAAAATAATTTTAATGGACAAAAGGTTCATATCCTTTTTCTTTCTCTTTTTCCCCCTCCCCTTTCTATCTTGCTCTCCTCCTTCCCTTTCTCTCTCCCTCTCTCTCTCTCAGTGGATCTCGTTCGTAGGTAGAAGCGTACGATCGTGACAGTTTATCAAATTGCAAGCTTGCCCTCTACGCCCGTAAAGGGATGTAAGGGTCGTAAGGTGGAACGAGCAACTCGGAAGAAGAGGTTGAGGGAGTAGCTTATTAGAGCCACGACAGGAGGCAGAGCTCCACCTTGAAACCTCCGAACAACCACCAGCCTGCCGTGAGTCTTACCACCTTTCCTTCGCGTTCCTTCGGTCCTTCGATCCCTACCCTCTTGGCACGAGGCCTTCCTCGGCCCTTAACTTCTTCGTCCTCCTCGTTTTACCAACTCGAGATCGCATAGTTCCAACAGTGGAAAGGTGGCAGGGCATAAAGGGTCGCTTGGGACCGACGTACTACCTACCTACTACCTACCTACTCCTACTTGGTACTCCTCTTTAATCTACGAGGTCACCAAGCAACGAGCTTAGAGCTTTTTACCTTGGAGGTAGACGTCGACGACCTCCGAGATATCGACGCTAAATTCATGAAAATTGTGTGTCCAGGCTAAACCCCCTTGAGGAACTTTTCTTGAGTGAATCTTTTACATTGTCCTACCGTCTGTTTCTCTTCTTACGTTTGTTCCTTGTAATATGTCATGCTATGTCATCATAGCGTCGTATCCATGATATATTGTATAAAACAAATTTCTTAGAGAGAAAAAGAAAATAAAATGGTAGAGAACTATAGGAAAATTTTTCTATAAACTTAAAGCGAGCCGCCGGAGAAACGGATATATCGAAGACAGGATCCCAAGGGACTTGTACTTTCTTACGCAACAACAGGACCGCATGTAGTCTGATTTCGAAGGACGAGACACGCCGAGTCGGTGCTACTTCTCTCCAGGGGGTAGTTTTAAAATTCAACCCCCATACGAGAACGAAGGGGACGAAATGCATGGTACACGGTACTCATATCAATCCAAACGAGATCGATATCGAGAATGAGGAGGACTGATAGCTTTTCCTTTTTCTTTTTTCTCTTTTTTATTTTTTTCTTTTTTTTTTCCTTTTTTTTTGTAGATTTTAGTCGCTATTCAAAACGAATTCGAACTTTTCGGGAAATAAACGAAATCTATACGATCTTATTATTATATTTAGAGTATCGTATATAGGGAGCCTACTCGTTCAACTAAAATCATAGGTTCTCAGTTAAGTTTGGATACGTGTAGCGTATATATCCGAAATGGCTGGTCACGCAGCGCTAATCGTATCGATCGAGCACTCTTAATCCATTAATGAACTTCCCAGGCTCGTTTTACCCCGGGTACCCAGGCTTTTCGCGCCATCTCTATCCGTTACAGGCTACGTACATATATACATAGAGAAGCGAGCATGAGTTTGATCTCTCTTTCTCTGTCCATATACATATATATATATATATATATATATATATATATATACATATCTATGTATATATATGTGTATGTCACGTACGTTCGACGACAAAAGTTCGGGAAAAAAATTTTTCTACCGATAAGTGATCCTAATTTATCCGGGAATCTCCACTTTTTTCCCCGATGGACGACGAAAATTCAATTTCTTCTATCATTATGCGTAAGCCTGAGTTTCAATACCCTCATCTATAATGACAAATAATTTTTAATGTAACCACATATTTCTTTAACTAATTTAGTAATATTTGTTAACACGTTTATATTATCGAAACAAATTTTATTTAAATTAATACAATATTTAATTTTAAATAATTATCATTTTATTAATTCTTTAGGAATGAAAGCAACCGTACAAGCGCTATTAACAACGATGTTATACAAAACTGATATTGATAACAGCAAAATGGTAATGAAATCGCAATAAATGACAAATATTAAATATATATACTTGACAATAGATAATTTCTCTTTTTACAAAATATATATCTGAGTCACGGATATGTATCTTGATTATAGTCCCTTTAAAGAGAGAGAGAGATAAAGTAAAAATGTTCAGAAAATAGCAAGTACCTTTAGTGAAAATATTCGCTTCGTCGGTCCTATTTATGATTTTCTCTCCTTCGATTTAGTCACTCAACCCTCCTCTCTCCTACTTACTACCTTCAATTGACTGAAATCCTTTTTACTATAGCGTACAGCCAAACAAACGATAGGTCTCCGAACGGGCGCGTTCTTCCGCGACGACAAATTCCTCAAATATTTATCCGCTAGCATCTCCTCCTTAGACCCTCCGTGGCATTACTCGTTGCTCGACAACGACGACAACGACGAGACGACGAAAACGACAAGAAACGACTAAGAGCGACGCCCCAATGCCACTTCCGTTTCGCACACTTGCCGAGTGTGTCAATTCTGACGCCTATCGACGTATGACAAATACCCTCCTCGTCGAACCTGTCAACTTCTGACAAGCAGGACAAAAGAAAAGGAGGGATGAAAGTAAAGAGGGATGAAAATGTCTTTGGGATACCGCGACCTCCTTGCTATTTTCTGCACCTTCCTTTTTTCTATTTTTTTTTTTTTATTCTTTTTTCTTTTTCCTTTTTTCTATCTAAAAATTTTTCTTTTTATTCAAACCTTTTAAATATTTTGTACAAGTATAATGTAAATTTGCAATTGTAAATATATATATATATATATATATATATATATATATATATATATACATGTAGACATACATATGTATGTTGATATATGTATATATATATGTATATATATATGTGTATATATATATACAACATATATTATATACACAACACCTATATGTATGTGTAAAAAAAAAAAATATATATATATATATATATCATTTAATTATGAAATATTATTTTCACTTGCCAAATCGATTAACTACCATGGTTATGAAAAAATTGTAATAATAATAAAGATTATTCCAGGTATATTGTATTTTAATGCATTTTACATGTCATAACATAAAAGTTAAATGTGTAATAATACATTTTACGACGTATATTCGAAAGCTAAAAAACAATTTATATAAATTTATCAATTTTTTCTACCTTTTGTTTCGTAAAATTAATCACTTTGGCAAATGAACGGCTAATTTCTAAGTTAAAAAAAATTACTGAATACGAAACGAATGGACAGAAAAAATATTTAAAACATATTTTACTAATTAGAAAATAAATCATCGATATTTTTCGTGGATGTCAAAGAAAAGAAAAGAAAATCATAGAAAATTGTTCCTCTTTAAAGCCGAATAACAACAAGAAGAGAGTGTTCGTGACGCTCGCGTAGGAAGCCTGCAATTAATTTATTTTTCCTAAGTCGATCGTTAATTGTTAAACTTAGATGGGCGGTCGTCGGTAATCCCACAGTTAGACGTCGTTCGGAAGAAAAGAGGAAGAGACTGGAGAGACAGGACTATGTGACTCCAAGAGAACCTGACAATGTGTAAGTGAGCAAAAGAGAGAGAGAGAGAGAGAGAGAGAGAGAGAGAGAAAGAGAGAGAGAGAGAGAGAGAAAGACAAACAGACAGACAGACAGACAGATAGATAGACAAACAGATAGATAGACAAACAGATAGATAGAGAGATAGAGAGAGAGAGAGAGAGAAAGAAAGGGAGAGAGAGAGAGAGAAAGAAAGGGAGAGAGAGAGAAGAAAATCGTTGCAATAATAGAAGCTAGAGACAGAAATGAAGTTAGTAGGAATGGTGAGATAGAGATAGAGATAAAGATAGAGACATAACGAAAATAGGAAAGGGGAAGAAACTTGGGTGGCATGTTCGAGGACGGCGAAGAGAAGCGAGAAGTTTCAGAGGGAATCGAACAGCAGGAAGCCAAGGCTTCACCTCGACGTGCCTCGTGGATTGGGTTTCCAAGATAATTAGAATGATGATTAGAAGACAAGCACGCCTCGTTGACCAATTCTTCGTCGATCTTTTTTCTTTTCCCCTCTCCCAAGTTCGAATCGTCTTTTACTTTTCCTCTTATTCAAATATCGACTTCCCTTTTGAGGGAAGTGAGAATTAAGACCGAAGAAAAAAGAAGGGGTCACAATGAAGCGGGAAGAAAAAGGGTACCAACGATGGAATTACAATGTAACGTGAGATAATACCGCTCGTTATTTTCGGCCCGACCACGTTCGACCTTGTTTTTTATCTTGTTTGTCTTTTTTCTTCTTTTTTTTTTTATTTTTTCTTAATCTTCATTTATATATATATATATATATATATATATATATTTTTTTTTTTTTTCTTTGTACAGAAAGCAAAAGAGGGAGAAGATACAAAAAATGATAAAGTAGATAAGAGTCAACAAGTCTTATAAGATCTTGCGATGTATCCATGTATCTATATGTATGTGCGTATCTATGTAATACGAGAGTACTAGAAATACGAATCGAACTCTATTCTTATCTAGAACTTCGGATGAGTGGCATTACGGCACCCAGGCGACACATTTTTATGTGCCACAGTTACGATCTACGTATGATTGGTCGTTGAACTCTGTCCCCGTGAGATCACTTTGCTGGAAATGTCCCTGCCTACGTAAAAAAAAAAAAATTGTGTCCGACGTGTATGCCATTCTGGTTATTCTCGTACGCTAACTTATTTTATCTCGCGACAAAATTTTCATCACATGTCGAAGTTGGTTGGAAACAAGGTCGAAGTTGGTTGGTTCTAGACTACACTCGAATGCAGATCTCTTCTTTACCGAGCGTTTTTTATTCCTCTCTGTCTCTCTCTCTCTCTCTTTCTCTCTCTTCTCTTTCTCTCTCTTTCTCTTTCTCTCTCTCTCTCTCTTGTAGGTTATATTTCTTGATTCTCATTGCAACTTGGCTTTGCTTCGCTTGGTTTGACTTGGCTTAGCTCTATTCGCGTTGAGGGACATGTGAATATTTGATCGGTCCTTCAACCTCCACCTCCTTCGCACAACCTCCTCCCACAACCTCCGACTCTCATCCAACCCTCGGTCCCAGCTGCGGTGAATTATTTAACGTCCCCAGGGACACCGCTTACCTATGCGCACCGATGTGTCAGTCTCGAGATTTCACCATTCTTTCTTTGAATTTTACGGCATCACGCTAAGATAATATGGATTTTTATGACAACATATAGATTTATTTATATATAATATATATATATATGTATGTATATATGTATATGTAATATATATATGTACATATGTATTTATAATATATATATGTATATATAATATATATATATGTATGTATATATGTATATGTAATATATATATGTATATATGTATATATGCATATATATATATATGTATGTATGTTTATATGTATGTATGTATATATATATATGTATATATGTATATATAATTTATGTATATATATGTATGTATATATATATATATATATTTATATATATATATATATATATATATGTATGTATATTTATATATATACATATATGTGTGTGTAAAGTGTCATATAAAAAAACTTTAATTAAATAAATTTAACTAAGATTGACATTTATTATAAAAATATTAAAAAATTGGATATTTCTTTGTCTTATATTATGTACCTTGTTATCAATATTATCTAGCATATTTTTATCTGTTATCTAGAAATCTATCGAGATTAAGTTCTCGAGTCAAATTTTATCTTGATTCTAATTTCCCGCCTCCTCAAGTGCATTCTGGGAATATGTCACGCACAAACACTTTTAAGAATATATAAGTAGATATCAAGTTAATAATATAATCGAAAATTTACTTCTGTTATATTAAGTCGGTGTAGATAATGCAACATAACGTTTTATGATAATACAGCAGTGAACGTTCAATGCGTTAATATAACAATGGCGGAAGGATCGGAGGTATGTTATTTCGATTTACGTGTTGTACATGATCATTTTGACAAAGCTCTTGTGCAGGATGATGATGTTGATATTAAAGCATATTTGGATGCTTACAATGAATTATACAAGTAAGAATTACTATGTATTTACATTATTTTATTCGCTCTTTTTAACAAGTATAACATAACCTAAACGTATGTAAATTTATATTTGTAGGTTTTTCCAACTTATGGGCAGTGTATTCAGTTTTGTTTCTTCTGATTTGAAACAAAAGATCGACATTCTTGCTGACTTATTAAGTAAAAATGATCGAAATTATATGACCATCAAGACCATGATCGAGTATGAAAAAGAAAACAAACTTTTAGAGAAAGCAGATTATGTTAATGGAGCACGTACTTTGTTGCGACTCCACAGGGGCTTAGGTATTATATTATAATAATTAGGAGATACCTATTGTGATATGTGTTATACTTCTGTCTGACATCTATTCATTTATGTCTTGTGCTTTTAGATTTTATAAGAGAATTTTTACACCAACTAGGAGAGATAAGTGACACCGATAAAACATCTACTTGCTGCCAAGATGCATATAATAAAACCTTAGCAAAACATCATCCATGGGTAATACGTAAAGCTGCAGTAGTAGCAATGTATACTATGCCTACTAGAGAATTATTATTTAAAAAGGTATAAAAAAGATACATTATGTAATTTATTTTATTATTATATTTTTATATTTGATGATACATTTAAAAATTTCAATCAACAATGCACAGGTTTGCGGTGTGAATGTACAACGAAATGTAGATATTCTACCAAAAATGCTTGAAGTTACTGTCGATGTACTCAATCGTACTCATACTTTATTTGAATTGCATCAGCTGCACACCTTGCCATGAAAAGGAAAGTATTGTGATTAATTGAAAGTCTATACGTCAGCTTTCACCAACTTTGGTTGAATTCGCAAAGTATAAATGTTTGTGAAACGCAATCAATGATAATTGCGTTATTATACAGGGTGTTTCAGTAGCTTTGTCACAAATAATTATCAGGATAACTATTGGTGATACAAGGATAATTCTTGTTTAATTTATAAATTTTATTTTATGATATGAGTATCTGTGTAACAGATTCTCAGAAATGGCCTTACAACTATTGATTTTGATAATCAATTAACATCCTACTTATCTAAAATTATTGAACAAACAAGTTAACATTAATACTTTATAATAGAGTTATTGAATCACCTTGGTAAACAACATTACAGATCACTATATACAAGCACGCTCGTTTTGTAATATTTACGTTATATAACAATTTATAATTATATTAACTGAATACGTACAAATAGACGTTAGCATGCGAACGTCTTTCTCAGCCATAGCATATCATATACCGAAAAAATAAAACATTCCTTTCATGCATTTTGATAAAGAACACGAATTAATTTTCCTTTGAGTAACTACGTCATATATTATATTTATAAAATTAATGAACGTTTATACAATAATAATCTTTATGGGAAAATGTACATGGTAAATGAATCATATTGCATTGTCTTTCATTTATAAATGCTTCCAGAAATTATTTACAATGTCCTTATTTAAATCGAGACAATAAATAATATTGCAACTAGACGTATAGGTTATGTGACCAGATTTTTTGTTAATACTCGAGAGTATAATTGGAAGTTACATTAACCATATGAGAGGAAGCATCGTCTATCAGCATACCTACGAAAGAAATAAATTGACATAAGGAAGAAAAAAAAGAATTATTGGAGAATAAATACAATGATTAAATATATAAAACTAAAGAAATTATTATTCTTTGGCAGACCTATGAGAGAAATAAATGAATGTAAGAAAAAAAAATCAATATTATTATGAAACAGTCTTTTTACCGGCAACAGAAGCTGTGAGAAAACAAACAGCACTGCCAGAGATAAATGCTCTTATTGTAACAGCAGTGATCTCTTTTTTCTTATTTGGTGCTAAATTGCTTAAAGAACCAATCATGATACCGATGCATGCAGGATTAGAAAATCCACAAAGGGCATACGTGGCAATGGCTTCAGATCTAACAGAAAGTCTATTCTGTTTTTTATATATTCCAAGTTCTTTATAAGCGATGAATTCATTAATGACAGTCTTTATTCCTATCAAGTATCCAACATCTTCGCATTCATTCCACGGTACACCCATGATCCAACTCAATGGCATAAAAATTTTTGATAAGAAATACTAAAAAGTAAAATACGCTTAATGTTCCTTTTGAATGATACAAGACAGTACTTAAACAAAAGAATTCAAACAAATAATCAAAAAGAATATTTTCTCATTACCTGAAAATTCCAATCGTTAAATCCCAAAAGTTGACCGAACCAAAAGAGTAAACCATTGATAAAGGCAACAAATGATATAAAAGCTATAATATTAGCTATTATACCAAGTATTACAGGAATTGCTGCCAGTGCTCCATTACTCGCAGCATCCAAAATTCCAGAATCATTTCTGAAAATTATTTCTTTTTTATATGAATGTAAAATCGTTGAAATGATATAAATGTATGTGTATATATATGTGTGTGTATGTGTGTGTGTGTGTGTGTGTATGTACATCAATTTAAATCTTACGATTTCTCCAATTGAATGTTGTCCGAATTGGTTTGACTTTCCTCTGTCTCAGGATAAAATAATTTAGAATAACAAAGGGCAGCCGGGGCTGACATTACTGATGCTATCAGCAAATGTGCTGGATCGGCACCAAATTTGACATATGCAGCAAAAACACTACCTACGAGAAATCAAAGAAATCTATTATATTTATTCTTTAGAAAGGAAGATGATTTTCATTTCTTCCTTTTTTTCTTTTATTTCACATTCGATATACCTGAAACCGAGGCAAACCCAGAACACATAACGGCATGCATTTCGGAAGATGTCAGTTTACTGATATATGGTTTTATCAATAAAAGAGATTCGGTCTGAGGGAAAAGAAAAAGAACAACATCAACGTAACATTTTTCATGATATTTCAATAAAAGATATTACCATTCCAATGAACGTATTTGATACACTATTCAACGATTCGCATATTGTAGTTCCCATGATACATTGCAAACCCCATCCAAATTTCATAACCACCCACTGCATAACTCCAATATAATATAATATTTGAATAAAACAGCTAAAGAAGAAAATAACTGGAATGACCTTAAAGAAAAATCAAATATCAATGATATAACAACAAAGAACATCATCGTATATGAAGATTCAAATAAATATAAAAATGTACAATGAAAACAAACCGAAAAAGCGAAAATTCCTTTTTGAACAAGTTCCTCTGAGAAGATAAATTCATCGCCTTCTTTCGCGTAATCCAAAAAGGTCGTTATTTTGTTTGAAATGCAATCAAAAATATTTCGGCCGACAGACCAACGTAGGGTAAATAAACCAAATAAAAATTGCATTATTACACCACACAAAACTGGTCTCCAATTGATCTATGTCAATGAAAATGGACATTTATATAAATAAATTTTTATCAAAAAGAAGTTGGAGGATTTCGATTCGAAATGATTTATTTACGTGAGCCGGATGTTTTGAAAATATCCATCCTAGAAGCAATAGGATTATGACACCAAGACCACTGATCAATCTACTCGTCGAATGTAAGGTATCGATAATGAGAAAAGCAACGATGGCCGTGAGTATTAACAAATATATCAGTGTTACGAACATTCGAAATCCATATCTGCGATAGATCGAATTATTTCAATCGAATAATTTTGTTTTCTTTATCTTAACAGGTTCGTTACCAATGTTTTATATATATATATATATATATATATATATATATATATATATATATTCTAATTTTATTTTGAAAGTTAAATGTTATTCTATAAGATATATATGATGAATTGACAAAAAAAAACAAAGCGCGGTCTGAGGTGAATGTTCTTTGCTCTACCGTGGTAACGAACGTGTTTCAATAAAAAATAATAAATATATTATTAAAGATTATTATATTACCTTGTTTTTTTTAGCCTTTCAATAGATCTTCCAACCGGTCGAAAGAAACGACAAATAGATTTTGCAAAATATCGCTTAATTACACAGTAATAAAATAATCCGGTATACGTGAAACCCAAGAGTAACAAGAGCATACCATAACCGGTACACCAGCAGAAACCGCAATCCTTTGCTAAAAGAAGATAAAAAAAAAGAAAAGAAAAAACAAGAACGAAATTAAGGAAGTCACTTATCTTAATTGTTAGTTCTTTTTATAGGAATGAAAATCATGTATATAAGGAGCAACGTTAACAATACGTTCAATGTCATACATTCTTTGTTTTTGACCCAATAGTTGGTGGCAAAGGCAAAGTAGATCACTACGAGACTATTTAACAGTATCAAGGCTACAAATTTGACAATTCTTCGATGCCTCGAAATGTATGCTTCCATGGCATTACGTGTCGTCACAAGTAAGTCGAATTTCTTTTTGGATACATTGTCCTCCTGTATAGGAAAGATAGACTACGAAAGAATTTTGTTTGATCTATTAAGGGCATCTTATCCCAGAGATTTAACAAAAGACTAATCTTCTAAATATTTTATGATCACGAAATTAACGACAATTCTTCAATATATTATTAGAAATAACATAATGACAATTATCTATACGTGTGTCTATATAGGTAAATGGAATTTTACTTGTTTAATTAATTTTTAATATTTCATCGTGAAAGTTGTATCTTCGGTTTCACTCCTAAATCTTTTTACGATATATTGATTTGTTCATTGACATTTTATAACTAGTAGTATTATGCAAATTATTATTTTCAAGCGCAAGAATGAAACGTGTATTGTAAACGTCGAGATTTAACAATAGATTGTAATCGATAATAGTATATATACATACTCGACAATGCTGAGAAAACAAAAGCATGTAATATTGTATTTACCTCTTCTTTCTCGTACGATTTCTTATTCTGTGTGCCACTTTCTAGATTTTCTAACTCGTTCTATAAAATGTTTGGAATGAGTTAAGATAAATGTATTAAAAAAATTATCGTTTAAAAAGAAATTTCCGATAACACGAATGATTACATTGAGAGAGAGAGAGAGAAAGTTTTTTAACGATATAACTACCGAAGGACATATTGATAATATGACTCATAGAGAAAAAATGCACAATTACCTCTTCAAATCCTAGATTCATTATTCCAGCCATGTCTCAATCATGAAAGAGAAGAATAAATTGAAGAAAAAAATATTCTCTTAAATATTCTGTCTCAAACTAAATAATAATTTCTATTGTTTTTTCTTCTGATTGAAGAACAATACAAATTTTTATATCCGTAATACTTTACGAATCGTTTAATTTTCAGATAACAATTTGATAGCTAAAACATATAATAAATAATCATTAAAAAATATGAAAAAGAATGAACAATAAGAAAAACTTTGAGTTATATGATTACTTTTTTGCACTTTCATATCACACAGTCGCTGAAATTTCTATCGATCACTTTACTTTTCGTTTTTTCGAAGCTCACACTTTTATCTTGTTTTTTTTTTTTGCTTTTAAAATTAGATAAGAATGTGCATAATTATCATTTCTTTATATACTCGGTTTCTTATATATACTTTGTTCATTTCTTTCGTAGATCGAAATGAAAGCATAAATGTTTCGTAACGTTATACAACAACCAGCTGTAGTCGAAGATAACACTGTTGTGAGCAAAAAAAATTACTCGTGAAAGGCCAAATTTTATCATCAAAAATATTAATCTCGCTATATAATATTTAGATCGTAAAGCACAAACACAATATTTCAATACACCAATAGGTTCGCATGTATACCTCTAAAGAGATAAGTCGTTAAACCACTACTGAAGATTGAAGCCGATGATATCTCGTATAGTTCTATCTACGTTGTAAGGCTTAGACATTCATAAGAAGTGGGGATTTACACGTACCTAGTACAAACGTGCTAGTACGACATACTTACATTTTTAAAACCTATTACGTTTGATTAATTGATTTCCAATTTCGTTTTCATGTGATGCTTCGTTTGAGTAATGAAATTATAATTTCAATAAATATATTTTTCTATTCAATAATTGTACTTTTGGATAATTAAATTTTTTTTTCATAAACAAACGCATATACCGATAAATACAATTATTTATATTATTAATTGAAACTTTTTGAAGAGCAAAGTATTGAAAAATAATGTTTAGAATATACTTCCTTTCATTGTTACTTTCATCATTTTATTACAAAACTAGTCACTGTCGATGCGTAAACTTCATCGTAACCGTGGTCTGGCGTTAACATTGATGCTCACGTAACAATGGCTTTAACGTAATAAATCGTCGTTGGTAAAGTATTACAAATGCGAAGAGACATTTAAAGCGAACGATAAAAACGTGATCTATGGGGCCAGTGAAATATAAAATGAGATATTGAATTGTTAAATCAAAAATTCTACTTCGTAAAAATTCTTATCATTAATATGCGTTATGTCTATAATAATTTACAAGCAATAATATTCTATACTTAAACCAAGTAATTTTTCTTTTTTTTTCTTTTTTATAAGATAATTAAAGAAGATCGATCGTAACGACTGTAAGAATATATAAAATATTATAAAGTATTATTATAAAATATTATATATATAAAGTATTTTTATTTTTTTAGCATATAATAGTATTTACAAAAAGGTTTTAAGTATGTTAATGACAAAGGTGAAAAAACTCTATATATGTCATTGCAAAAAAACTGTATATGTCATTGCATCAAAGATACCAATGATCTTTTACATACATATTACTTACATACATATATACATATATATATATATATATATATATATATATATATACCATATATATATATATATATATATATATATATTTATATATATATATATACCATATAAGTAATTATAAAAATGCGCAAAAGTAATTCAGTTCTTTATTCTATTTATAATACATACATAATATTGTAAATTTAAAAAGAAAATTTTAATGATAACACACGTATAAATATCATTATCCGAAAAATCTTATCAGGGTTATCTTCTGATAATGTAATGATAAAAAATTGGTGCATTTTCAATGTATTAACTGTATAACTATATTTTGAAAATCTACATTGTATAAAGAGAAAAAAATTGTTAAATATAAAATATTTGGAGATGTTGTTAAATTGAATGAAATAATAACTATAAATGGCAATTGTTTTTTCTTCGAAAAATCAAAGATTTTATTGATCAAATTTATTCGCATTATTAACAAAACTTAATTTGTTGATTGTGTTTAACGATTATACTCGTTATACGAAACAAAAAATTACATTTTACTATTCGAGTTAAAATTTAGATGAATACTAAAAATTAGTCATATTTTAAAAAATATTTTAAAATATTTTAAGACAATAACAAAATAAGAAAGAAAAAATTCAGTAAGACACGCTTACAAAAAGAAATGATAAAATAGCATAGTATTATAGAATAGTATAGATTATTATAGAAAACGACGACATAATATAGAAAAGTACATTGAGTAGCATACGATTGAGTAAAATAATATCGAACAGCATAGGAGGATAACAGAAGATAGTATGAGATAGCATAGGATAGGACAGGATAAGTTGAATTGGATCGGGCTAAGTTGAACTGGACGGATCCAAGTCGGGTTGTGTCGGATCGAGCCAAGCAGATCCATTACATGATATATTATCATGTACTATGTCTTTTCCTATTCTATTCTGTATTATTTATATTCTGTCTTTTATCATCTCTTATACTATCTTTTCCTATTCTATTCTGTCCGTAATGTTCTGTCTGTGGCGTGTTTCACTTAAAACTTTTATGCTTTTGTTCTTTTTTTATTTTTTTATTTCGTTGTGTTCTGAAACATTAAAAATTTTCTTAAATTGACAAATCATTTTTATTCTTCACTGAAATTTTAATTGAAATAGGAATAGATGATATCTCTTTACGAAATGACGAATATACTTATCGTTCCACGAAACATTTTTTCACGATAATTATTCTCGTTAAACATAGATTGACAATACATAGATTAATAAGGTTAATACATACGTTAAAGCAAGTAGAGCGAAGTAAGACAAGTCGATTTTTAAAAATAATACACGTGTCTCCGTCGAAAACATTAATTTTCAATCACGACTTTTGCTTTCCTACGAACGTCTAGCAGATAAAAACTCACAAACAGCGGTCACGAAAACCAGCATTTTTGATCCTAAGATTTTGGCAGGGCTTACTTAAGACGAACGAGATTTAGAATTCGTACGAGAGGACTCATTTTCGAGAGGCGCCGAATTCTATTTATACGAGTCCAAGACGAGTTTCATGCTCTCGAAATTCTGTTTCATTTTGTGACGGAAAAACGAGGAGGTTCGTTCTGTCATTAAAAAAAAGAAAAAACATGAAGAAGAAAAAATAAATAGAGAAAGAGAGAGAGAAAGAGAGAGAGAAAGAGAGAGAAAGAGAGAGAGAGAGAGAGAGAGAGAGAGATTTAAAACAGTAGACATATTTTAACCACATCTGTCAATTTGACAGGTAGTAAAAAAAAAAGGAAAACACTTTTTATATTCCTTACTATTTTTAGTTTATTTAATTTTACAATAACAAAGAATTAAAAATAGTTTCCGCTTAAAAATTTTCTGATAATTATTTCGAGTGTATGTGCGAGTTAGAAACGATCAATAAGATATATTGACGATTATTGTATTATGATTTTATTATGATGTTACGTTGTTTTGTATCTATTATTATTATTATTATTATTATTATTACTATAATGATTTTTTGTTTTATATATTCTTTCGACTACTTCTTTGTTTTTTTTGGTTCTTTTTTTAATCCTCATTCGATTTTCGGAACTACTATTTGACTTTGTTGTCCATGAGTTAGACGGGATCAATAAGAAATACTAAGAATTATTCTAATTTTATTATCGCGTCATGTTGTTTTGTATCTTTTTTATTCTTATTATTATTATTATTTTTTTATTTATTTATTTATTCTTTCGATGATTTATTTGTTTTGTTTTGTTTCGTTTTTTTTTGTTTTAATCCTTATTCGATTTCTTTTGAATTCGGGTCGTTAAATATGAGATTGACATTGATATTTCGTTAGAATATTTCTCAGAATCATTCGACAGACTTTCCCTTTTTCATCGAAGTCAAAGAATAATTTCTTCGTATTTTTACGAATTTTGCATCATAAATCTCTCGATCTTACCTGGTTCGTTCGCAGAATTTACCTGGAATTGAGGTCCGGCGGATGAATTAAATCATTTTCAGAAAGAGAGAGTGAGAGAGAGAGTAAAAGGAAATAAAAGAGATGCGTCGTAAGAGCGAGAGAGACGAATAGCTCTTTTAAATAGCCGGGCCGTCAAGAGCATTTGCGACTGCAACGTGCAAAATATCGCATGCACTCGACATTATGCGACTCAAAGACGTATTTCCATGGGAAACCACTCCTCTCTAAAATGTTTTACACGTGTATGTATGAATGTATATAAATAAATACATATACGTATATATATTATATACGTATAAATATGTATATACACGTCTGTGAACGACATATGTGATCATCGGACAATTAATAACTTTGGATTCTTCGAATGATTTTTTTTTGTTTTAAATTAAAAATAATTTTTGTTTTTTACAGAAGCAATTCGTAACACGTAGATATATTTACGTGTGTGATTATCGTATATGATCACAAAAAAATTAATTATTTTGAATTCTTCGAATCGTTTATTTTTTGTTGTACATTGAAATTTTTTCCGTTTTTTCTTCTTTTTTTCTTTTTAAAAAAAATTCGAATTGTCTGGTTTTGTTTTACTTCGAAATAAAAAAGAAGAAGTTAGAAATGTCTTTTCTCTTTTCTTGTATGCCACACCTTTGTAAATTTACAGAACGTCGACTCTCATTCTAGTAATACAGATTAGAAATGCAGTATGCAGCTCACGTTATCACGACTGATACGCACCGATTACACGAACGTTTACACGTGTCGGATTTGTACGTCAGGAGAGAGAAAAAGAAATGTTACCTTTTGTTAATTAGATATTCTTACAAGTTCAGGATTAATTTACAAGATAAAGACTAAAAAAATTTATTTCTCTCTCTCTCTCTCTCTCTCTCTCTCTGTCTCTCTCTCTCTCTCTCTCTCTCTCTCCCTCTCCATCTCTCTCTCTTTCTCCCTTTCTCCCTTCCTCCCTCTAATAATTATTTTAATTATTATAATAATACGTATTTTAAAGACATAAGTCGTATATAGAAATATTATTATAATAATTATATATATATATATATTATATATGTACTTATATATTATTATTATATAATAAATCCTATATGTAAAATATCTGTTATAGGCAATAATAAAATTATTAATAATAATTATTATCAATACTAGACAATAATTAATATTAGATAGTAATTATAAATTTTTAATAGAATCTTACTCGAAATTTTGCCACGTATTTATTTTTTCGTATATACAAAAGGAAGTAGAGAAAAGGAAGTTTGAGATTTATTCTCGCGTAAGAATACTGAGTAATCGGAGGAGTTAGTCCGTCATCAAGGTTGAATCGTCTGGCTCATCTCAACGTCGTCGAAAGAACGTCGTGGATCGGGAAGACGATGCATCGCTTATCTCGTCTCGACGAGACAAGCGATATTTCCTTGGATGTCGCCTTCAAACTTTTCTCCTTTTGATCAAGGACATGATAGGTATACGATCGTATTATTCTTTTTTCTTCTTCAACCTTTAAATAAATAAAGAAAGAATGGACAAGATTTATGTAATTCTGTTGTTGCGTAGTTAATACAAAATACAGTAGACCCCATATAATACGGTTTCACATAATACGACGAAAAAGATTGAAACGTCTCGTTGTATAAGTGTTTATATACATATTTTTACAGTTTTATATACGTATAAACAACATTTCATTGTTACATCTCAAATATGTATTTTAAATTTTTTGTCATAAACTCTTGCGTCTTTTACAAAAAAAAAAAAAAAAAAGAAAATATATGTTTCCAAATGTATACATAATTTATGTTTGTATAATCGAACTCATGTACAACACGAATTCATGTATTGCTACGTGTTATATGTATATATACAGGGGTTATGGTATATTTTCTTTTTCTCTTTTGCTTCATCAATCGATAATATATTTTATTTCTCGAAAATTTGACATATAAAAATATAAATTATCCATCCATTTTCCTTCTCATTAATAATAATAGCTAATGATATAACAACAGATGTTCTACGAATTATTTTCACGAACGTGAATCGTAAAATCTTTAATTTTCCTTAACGTGATTATAGTTAGCCGCAACATTGGAAGATCTACATTCTATGTCCTTGATAATTTTGTACGTGACATTTTCTATTTTCCACTTCTACGTAGTAAAAGGTTGGCTAGACAGACGGTGGCAGCCAGCTTTAGGTTTCTGGAACGATGCCAGACACGTTGAAGATAGCGAAATACGAGATACACCAGACGTTTCGTTACGTCTGGTTGAAAGAATCGTCGATTTGTCAAGATCTTTGTCAAATCGACTGGATCAAACGATTTTTTCTTTTTCTTCTTTGCCTGCGTGTGTTCTTTTTCCTTCTTCTTTTTTTTCTTTTTTTTTCTTTTTTTTTTGTTTTTCTTTGACTACTTCGTTCATTTCTCACGAAAGAAAAAAGAAGAACCGAGCACGATGATTTTTTTCTTTACAAAGTTAGACGCTGATAAATTCTAGAGGATGAATTCGAGTCGTGTGAAGTTTGCTGCCTCACGTGGAAATAATAAACCGACGGTCCTAACTCGTCTAGTCTGATCTGGATACACCAAGGTTCTGGACACACGAGAATGCAAAAGAAAATTGAGTACCAAAGTATCTTCCATCTTCTCATTCTTCATCTTCTGCGAATGCGCACAATGTGACGAAATGTGTCTTTTTGCGTTTCCGCCTTCATCTCTCCTTCCTGCGTTTCATTTCATCCAGTTATTCGCAGTATCAGATTCGATCTCTTCTTCCTGCTGATAAAAACGGACTCTTCTTCAGATTTTTTTCTAAGATCTTGATACATACATTTGATTACAAAAATTTTATCACGAAGGAAAAGTGCTATTTGTATCTGGGTTGTGTCAGGTGATCAACATGTGATATACGAGTAAAAAAAAATTTATCTTCGTTTTAAATCCCAAAACAAAATGTTGATTGTAAAAGTATATGAAGTGATGATTAATTATTATTTTAATTATGAAAGCTATAATTGAGTCAACATCACGAATAACAGTTTATGTTAAGTTTTGATCAAAATTAAACAGAATTTACAGTGAAATATTCTTCTACGGTTCTTTTCGATCATTTTATACACTATACACAGATTGTAGATATTTCATCAGAAGATGATGTAACATTGAATATAAAAAACACGTTAGATAGAAAATAAATCTAAAATATAATTTAAAATTTTATCTTTTTATCTCATTTAATATTGAAATAAAATATATCATTGAGGTCTCTATCTATTCTATTGTCTTGTTTCAATTAAATAATTATGAAGATATTCATTAAAACTTATCGAATATAGTGTAACTTAAAAATTGTTTTTCTTCAAAAATCTTTTAAACATGCTTTAAACCAGAGTTTCTCAATCTTTTTGTTTATAACAATATCGCGGTTGAAATTTTTATATTAAACAATTTTTAAAAATCTGGTAGACCAAAATCATTGTATATTTTACACTTTAAACATTGTGCAAGAACTTTCTCTTAGAAATTAATCATTTTTCCTCAAATTTGCGATCCTAAGGTTCTTAAGGTTTTGACCTAAGTTTTGCGATCCATTTTGCGATCCATTAAAAATTTAACGCATCGCTTATAGGTAGAGAAACTCTTCTTCTTTATTTCTCTTTTAGAGAAATTCAAAAATTTTCATTCAATGATAGATATTTCCTTTCAATATCTACGAAATGTGTGTAATAAATAAAAAATAATATTCATTTTTTATCTTGTAATACGTAAAATCAATGTATGAACGAAGTATTACGAAGAATTACGAAATAATTATAGATTAAACCGAACGACTATCGGATAATGTGTAATCGTAGGAAACCGTAGATAAACGTGAGCGTTCGTATACGTGGTTCCGTTGTGGCTCCTTCCTCTTCATCTCTCATTTCTATTGGCTCTCGTTACGTTGGAATGTCGAACACGAGCGAGCTTTATTTTATATATGTATGTATGTATTGTATGGTATATATATGTCATAGCACGCGACACCACTTTCAAACGGACCGATTGGATTCCAACTTCTTTTTTCTATCTCCCTTTTCGATCCACTCCCTTCAAATCCTCGATATTACAACTAACATTTGCTAATTTCTAACTGATATGAATCTCTTTCTTTTTTTCTAAGTTTTTCATTTTTGTTTTTATATTGTATTTATATCAGAATTCTTATATGATTTTAAACGATTTTAAACGATCAAATTCTATTGATCATTATAAATGAATTTTTCAAATAAAAGTTGTTACGTTCGGAAAGGGCGCAGGGGGGGAGGGGAAAGGTGGAATGTAATGTTTATCGGAGTTATTTTCTCGAGATATAGGAAGTTATAATAATTTTTTTTTTTTTTTTTTTTTTTTTTTTTTTTTTTAATAGAAATCGATATTTTAAATTTAACAAAAGTTATAAAGAATATCAATAATCCAACGAATACCTATAATGTATCTTTTCATTGATATTTCATCGAGTCATGGCGATAATAGTTATATTACGATACAGCTAGGCACTTGCGATTTTTGATTTGACATTGCGATTGTGATTGTGGTTATGGTTGTAGATGTGATTGCGATTATGATTATGATAGTGACTGTACCATATCGTAATTATTATCGCCATAACTCGATGAAATATTGATAAAAAAAAGTACATTGTAGATGCTCGTTCAATTCATGCTAATGTTTTTTATAATTTTTGTCAAAAGTGAGACATCGATTAGCATTCAAAAAAAAATATGTTCCGTACCTTAATTACTGCACCCATTACGAAATAGATGCAATGATTATTACATTTGTTCCTCGAAGCTTAACATTTTTTATTTGAAATATTTGTTTATAAAATCAATGGTATTTATGTAGATGTCATAGATATATGATATATAAGTATAAACATAGCAAAAAAATATAAATATAATGTATTACGACAATAAAACTATGATCATGAAAGAGAAAATCGTAAATAATTAATTTATATATATATATATATATATAAATTAGATATTAAAAATATGATGTCAATCTATAAAGAAAAAATGCAATTTTTTCATTGTATTTATTCATAAAATAAAAAAACTTCTGAATTTTACATAGAATTCTAGGAATTCAACAAAAATTCAAAATCATATATATATAATTATAAACGTAAATAAATCAAATAAAAAAATTGTATTTAATATAGTTTTTGACGTCAAAGGTTCACACAGTTTCATATATTCTTTTTTTTCAAAAGTTTCCTTCCATAAAAAATGGCGAAAGGACAACCACTTCTCTCTCTTTCTCTCTCTCCTCTCTCTTTCTTTTTTTCTCACACATACACACACACGCACAGGCGCTCAAACGTACGAAATCATAATAATAAATTGATGAAAAGATGGAACGAGAAAGAATAAAATCGAAAATCGTAACAAGAGTCAGTGCGGAGATGTCGAATAAAAAAGTAGTTCGCGCGATTAGAATCGATCGAATCGAGATGCAAATTAAAACTTTCGAAAACGATTTGAATCGAAACAAGCGATAAAAAGAACGAAAACGAGGAGACGTAGAAGAAGAAAAATAAGATAGGAGAGAGAAGACCGAAGAATAATATAAAAAAGAGATTGCGTATCGCGTTGAGAAGGAACGTCGATCGGTTTTCGAGAGAGGAGACGATAAGAGAGAAAAAAGAGAGGAGAGACAGAAAGAGAGAGATAGGGAGAGATAGAGAGAGAGAGAGAGAGAGAGAGAGAGAGAGAGAGAGAGAGAGAAAAGAAAAAAGAAAGAAAGAACAAAAAAAATAAAGAGACGAATAAATAAAAAAAAAAACAACAAAAGAAACGATCGGATCGCGTCTATGCGTGGGTGCGCGACTTCGATTGCGCAATCCGTTCGAAATTCAAATCCCGATTCCAAGAAGCGATCGGCCTGGACTCTGCTAAAAGGAAAGAGAGATATAGAGAGAGAGAGAGAGAAAGAGAGAAAGAGAGACAGACAGACTGAGAGAGGCTCCTGCCGGATTCCAAGGAGGCCTTATCGCGATTGTCGTCTGCTTCGAACGACGTAGGAGGGTGGACGACTCCAATGCAAATTGCACCATTTCCATTCTTTTTTCTTTTTCCTCTCGTCTTTCCGTCTCTCTTTACGCCTCCCTTCGAGCTCAGATCGTTTCTTTTTTTTTCATCTCTCTCTATCTCTCTCTTTCTCTTTTCCTTCCTTTACAATTCCGATCGAAAGGTTTGAGCGATACACGTGTGGGCGGTTTTGAGAGAAGGTGTTCAAGTTTAGGCGATTTTTCTGACATCAGAGATTTCCATCGACGCTTTAAAGGATCACCTGCGAGAGTACGTACGAACAAGAGTGAGAGAGAGAGAGAGAAAGAGAAAGAGAGTGAGAGAGAGAGAGAAAGAGAGAGAGAGAGAGAGAGAGAGAGAGAGAAAGAAAAACTTTCTCCCCGACGATGATCGGTCGGTACTCGTTGACGAGTGGGAGAAAAAAAAGGAGGGGAGGATCTCCGTGAGGACCTCCACGAAGGTCCATCGAGAAGGCTCCCCGGCAAGGACGACGAACGATGACTGTTACGAGTGCAAACAACAATTTGATGCCGCGCCGAGACGGGCCCCGTGCGTTATTTATTTTGGTACGTCTAGACGCCAGATTGTCTGTCCGTACGTCCGACTCTCGCGACGGAGGATTCGGAGCTGACGTCAGCAGCCGTTGCACCGCGCGGACATTCGGCGGACTCGCTTGGGATCAAATTGCATTCCCTCCCCTCTCCCCTTTTCCTTCTACTTCTCTCTCTCTCTTTCTTTCTCTCTTTCTCTCTCTGTTTCGTTCCTGTCTTTCCATCTCCTTCCGTCTCTTTATCCCTTCCTTCCTTTTTCCTTTCTTTGTCCCTTTCTTTACTCCTCCCATACTCCTCACGTTCTTTTCTATCTCCCTCTTTCTTCCCCCCCCCTCTTCCTCCTCTCTTTCTTTCTTTCTTTTTCTCTTTGTCTCTCATCTCAACCATACGCATCCTCCGTGTTGCGCGTGCGACGCATCCAGCGCAACGGGATGCACTTCGAGCACACACGTGCCCATTGGCGCCGCCTTTCCTTGCGAATCCTCGATTCCTTACGATCCTCTCTATTACTTACACGTGTAACGAAAGCATTTTATTCTTTCTTTCGTTCGAACGGAAAGGAGGGGAGGAAAGGAAGTTCTCGATGATAATATAGGATAATTTTATCATTGAGAAATTCCCATATATAATTAGAATTTAAATTCATATATAAATTTCGTTTAATCAGACCGATAATTTGTATAGATCTATTCGTTCTACGCCTATGCCGATAGCTACCGATAACTCTGACTAACTCGACGTGACAAAAGGGTGGTGTATGCGTCATTTCGTTCCTGATCGACTTGTTTACCACCTCACGAATTCGACCCTGACATGCTCGGCGAATAATTTTTTTTTCTCTTCTTCTGGTATTAGAGATATTTGTTGCTTCATCGATACGATCCTTTGAATGTGAAACGGAAGAAGAATGGACGTTAGTATAAGAAGAAAAATAAGAAGAAGATGAAAAAGGAGAAGAAGAAAAACAAAGAAGAAGAAGAGGAAGAAGTAGAAAAAGAATATAACGATGATGATGAGTAGGAACGAAAGAAAAACGTCAAGAAAAGATTCGAGACGCGGTACGCCGCACTTCCGGCATATCCAGACAAGAAAGAGAGATAGAGAAAGAGAAAAAGAGAGAGAAAGAGAGATAGAGAGAGAGAACTACCTCGAGAGGATTTATTTTAACCGTTCGGACCTTCGAAAGGCTAGTATTAGCCGACCGTTAGGTAGCCGGCCAGACGGTGCGGACCACTTTTGGAGGACCGAATTCTTTAACCTAATTTTCGCGTTTTATGGCGTCACGCTAATTTAACGTCCAGCTAGTATCCTAAAAATATATTTCTCCTACCGTTCGTTCGTTCCTATGTTCGTTCTTATATTTATTTCCTTCTCTACAAATTGCAACGCATGAATGTGTGCGAGAAGAATGTTATTTAAATTATGACTGACACCTGTGGAAGGGTGGGTTGAGTAAAGGGCAAAGGGTGGATGGGGAAGTAGAGTCCAAAATATTTACATACCTTTCAAGAAGTTTCTTGGTAATCGAACGTCGCGAAAGAAGAGAAAAAAAGACGACATAATCCTGATAATGATATCATTCGTTCTCTAAGGATTAGAATTTAAAGGACGACTATTATTCTATATAACATCGATAATGAAATAAATTCTCAGTCAATCAAAATCCTTTTTACGTATTTATAAAATGTGATTAGAACGCATTAATAGAAGGATTTAGATCTGAACAAAAAAAAAATGAAACAAAAAGAAAGTAAAAGAAAAAAGAGAAATCTGTTGATTAAGAATATTAATTAACGATAGATGTTTATTCTCCAAACGAGATTAGATTTTGACTATAGAAATAAATTGAGGAAATTAATTAATACCAAAATAGATTAGAAAAGAATTTCGTTCTTAATGGGAACAAGTTGATTTATCCGAATCTCCACCCCATTTTTCTTCTTCTTCTTCTTCTTCTTCTTCTTCCTCTTCTTCCTCCTCTTCTTCTTCTTTTAGGACCCACTTCGTTTCTCGGACGGGCGCGCGCCGCCGTGCGCGCATGGCATTTTCACGCGCGCACGCGGAGACTGCATTTATTAAAAGCGATACATTATGATTCAAAGATTATATCTTTCGATTCGTCTAGACAAAGCGGAGAGGGGGACACCTTATAAAATCGTACGTCGGCCGCCCCTGAAATCATTGTACGAACGCCAACGCGACTTTTCGCTTCTCGCTAATTTTTTTTCTTTTCGTTTTATGTTTATCTACCCCCTTTCTAAATAATCGACATTACGATAAGGTAATAGAAAATAAGAAAGAAAGAAAGAGAAAAGAAAATCCAACGATTGATATAGAATTTGAACGATATTCAAAGATTCGAAACGTGAAGTTCGAGTGAAATCGAGAAACTTGAAAGTAAACAGAATCGAAGTGACTGGTCCACTCGATTTCGAAGGAAAAAAAAAAGGAAGAAAGAAAAAAGAAAGAGGTAAAGAGAAAGAAGTGGGAGAAAGATTTTGGAGGAGGAGGAAGAAGAAGAAGAAGAAGAAGAAGAAGAAGAAGAAGAAGAAGAAAAAGGAGAAGAAGAAAAAGGAGAAGAAGAAGAAGAAAGAGAAGAAGAAGAGAAAGAAGAAGAAGAAGGAGAAGGAGAAGAAGAAGGAGAAGAGGAAGAGACACACGTTCGAAAGGGTCTCTCCTCTACGTAGAAAACACCGGGTGGAGGCGAGAAGACGAGAGGGAGAGAAACCTCGGCGAAAGGGAGGGGAGAAAGAGTAGCAGAAAGACAGAGAGATAGAAAGAGAAGAAAGAGACAGAAGGAGAAAGAGAAAGAGAGAGAGAGAGAGAGAGAGAGAGAGAGAAAGAGAGAAGAGGAGGAGGAGGAGGAGGAGGAGGAGTCATCGTAGTAACACCGGCACCGTCTCCTCTCTCGCGGCTTCGTGCTTGTCTCGGAATTAGTGAGTAGACAGAATTATGTCCGTGAGGAAGGCGGCACTACGTCTCAGTCGAGACCTACTGCTCGGCCGGTGCACACGCACATAAAGAGAGAGAGAGAGAGAGAGAGAGAGGGAGAAGAAGTAGAAAAAGATAAAGAGAGAGAAAGAAAGAGAAAAAGATAAATAATAGATAAAGATAGAAAAAAGAAGCTAGATAAACTCTTTGGCACTCTTCCCTAACTCGCAGGAATATCACGGTTACCTTTTCTCTCGCGACTTAGACTAGTCCGAGAAGTTCGAGACGAATGAACTAGAAAGAGTGAAAGAGAAGCAACGCGACTACATTTTGCCTGGTGGACCACAATCGTACGACATCAGTTTTGGTAACGCTCGCATTGGAGACCGAGTGTTCCTCTTTCACGTGGTGCTTCCAAAGTTCTCGGTACGCGCTCGAATGAACGCGCAAGCGCGCATACTTTCGATCGAGATCAAATAAGAGCACTCTTCTAAAAGTAATAAAAGAGAAAGAAAGAAGAGGGTAGAGATAGAGATAGACATAGAGATAGAGATAGAGATAGAGAGAGAGAAAGAGAGAAAGAGATAGAGAAAGAGAGAGAGAGAGAGTTATATATAGAAAGAGAATGCTCTTCGAATCATTGCTGAGTTGACGAGATAGGTACATTCTGTCTATGTAATTTGAGATTCGAAATAAACGACGAGATTCGGTAAAGATTTGTAAAAGATGAGGTTGAGGTGGTCAATCGTTTTGTTGCTGGTGATGAACATCGTTGTTTGTGGTTGGTCTCATCAGCATCAACATCATCATCGTCGTCGTCATACACCGAATAGTAGTAGTAGTAGTAGTAGTAGTAGTAGTAGTAGTAGTAATAGTAGTAGTAGCAGTAGTAATAGCAATAGCAGTAGCAGTAGTAGCAGTAGTAGTAGTAGTAGTAGTAGCAGCAGCAGTAGCAGTAATAGGGAACATCTTCTCGATGAAACTATAAACAATTTTGAAAGGAACGATGATGATGTACCAATGAGTATAAGTGAAAAGACAAGGAAAAGTTTGAAGTTAGAAGAGGGAAAAGTTTCGGTACCGTTCAGCGCGCGTAGGCTTGAGAAGATGTTGGAAAAGGCCATAGTGAAGATAATCACGGGTGATCTTAGTACGGCCGATATGATATTGCTGAAAAGTTTGAATTACAGTTTGGATGAGATCCTCGCGATTCGCGAATACGAGCTTGGTAAGAAGAAGGAAGAGGAGAGAAGACGGGAGGAGAGGATCAAGTTAGAAAGGGAAAGGCACAGATCTAAAGGAAAACATTTCGAGGACGGAAAGAATTCAATGGAATTCGATTTGTCTAAATACGAAAAGAAGAAAAGAGAAAAGATCCAAGAGAAATCGACGTACGACGAGGATTTCGATTTCGATGCTTACAATCGACAGGCCGTGATGGATTACGAGAATCTAGCCTCGAAAATGGAACTCCAACAGACTTGGTCTGATCCTAGCATATCTGATTACGATGATAGTGCGAAAGAATTGAAGGAGAAACGTCCGATGGACAAAAACAATAATAACAACAAAAACAATGATGACAACGACAACGACGATGGGAATTCGTCATCTGAAAATTTCCATCGTAATTTCGACAAGGCTATGGAACCGCACGTGATATTTAAGATACGTTACGACGATTCCGAATTCGATTCATCAAGTTCCGATGAAAAGTCGAGGATACCAAGGAAACAGATGGATCGTGGCTTTCCGAGAGTTCCGAAATATCGGGGATCGTCTTATTCGAAACAAAATTCATTAACAAACACTGGCAATTCCTTTCACAGTTCGACCATCGTCACTTCTTCTTCTTCTCCTTATTCCTTTACTTCTTCGTCTTCATCATCATCGTCATCATCATCATCACCATCCTCAATTCCTGTAGTTTATCGATTGGACGATCTTAAACTAGCTAAATTGGATTACTTGGGCAAACCAAATCGTTTTGATCCAACTAATCCTGTGGAAATTCGAGAAACTAATACAAAAAATTTTATTGACGTGAAAAATGTTACTTTGTCGGAAGGATCTCGTGTTATCGTTGATAGCAATGTCACCAACGAACTGGAATCGAGAAATGAAAATTCAACGAACAGAACGAACGACGGGGATACCTCGAAATTATCGGTCAAACGTATCAGCGAATACGAAGGATTGGAGTGGGTCGAAGACGACGTTTATCGAGTGATACCATCTCTAGCGGATTCTCTCGCGGATTACGAAAACGTAGAAGACGAAAACGAGCCATTGGAATACGAGGACGAAGCTCTTCCAAATTATGAACAAAATTCTACGAGCTTCGAGGAAAATGAGAACGACACTGCCGAATATCAAAACGACACTCCCGAATCGGTAAAACTCTTCATGGCTAACACCAATTTAACATCGATGGACAATCAATCCTTTTCGTCCTATCAGGAATTGGCTCTGGCTCATCGACGAGAGTAAGTTATCATAATCATTCTTTTTTTCATTTTCATTCTTTTTGCGTATGAAAACGACAACAACCAATAATTTCTTTATTTTCACTTATCGATAATAATATTATAAAATTATTGATAATAATGTTATCCATTATTATAAATGATTTTATATTAACAATGATCATTCTCTCATAATAATTTCTAGATATAGATATTTATCTTTTTCGTACGCAAATAGATAGGATTCATTCGATGTAATAATTCTCGATTCATCACGTGCTACGCTTTGCGATGTTGCGTGCGCAACATTGATATTCACAAATTGTGCTTTTTCGTCTTTTAGAGGAAACCTAACATCAACCTTCGACAGGTAAGCCTCAGTTGAGGCTAAAATATCAGCCGCGTTGGTAAGGGATATCGTGTGCCATGTTACATCTTTTTCTTTATTTCTTTTTTTCTTCTCTCTCCTCTTCTCTCTTTCTTTTTATCCCTCTTATTTTTCATCGTTCTCTTCACTTTATTCTTTTTCATTTTTTTTTTTTCAAGTGTGTTATAATTCTATGCTTTCTTTGCTAAATCGAATGATTTTCTAACTAAATTTATTATACGTTATTTCAAACTAGCGTGAACTTTTTAATCTAAAAGTTATGGTGACAAGGGATATCTTTTAAAAGAAACAAAAATTAACCAAGCTTGTAACTTTGACGACATGAAACATTCAACTTTCGTTGAGTAACTCTGACATTTATTTCGAACATTTTCGATGCAACTACCAACCCGCGCACGCTTGCTAGACTTTTACTGCGCACGATATTTATTCGCGCACGTGCGCGAAACGCCGCGATAGATCGTTAAAACGACGAATCGGAAGGCACGCGTGAGCGCCCGCGCGCTATCGAATCCGCGGGACGTTTAGAGTAGAAGAAGAAGACGACAACGACGACGACGACGTTCTCCTCGAAACGTTGCCCCCATCATGTAAAAATATCTCGATGGAACATAAAAAACAAAAAAACTCATGGAAAAAATAGGAACCATCACGTTTCCTTCTAGATCTTTTTCTCTTTGCTTTGCGTTCTCTTAATTTAAGTAAAATTAGAAAAGAAAGAGAGAGAAAGAGAGAGAGAGAGAGAGAGAGAGAGAGAGAGAGAGAGAGAGAGAGAGAGAGATAGAGAATGAAAGAGAGTATCACATTAAATTTGTCAATTTTTTTTTCATTTAATTATACGCCCGTACGAGTAATTACGTTACGTATATACATGTGATTTTAGAATCTTTATAACTTTAATTAGAAAATTTAATACGTGGTAGATTAGAAATCTTGTTGCTCATGATGTGTTTCTTACGCATTAATTTTATATTTAAATAATTAATATATTTATATTTGAATAAATGGAATAGAAATCAATGTCTAGAAACAACTGTCAATTCATTTGTTGTTACATTTTATCACGATTAAAT
>NC_140810.1:13190000-13210000 GCF_050613455.1 Vespa mandarinia
ATGCTCTTCTCCTTTTTTCTAATTTTTTTTTTTTTTTTTTTTTTTTCTAATATCTATATTCGTTTTAACGAGAAATATATTTTTCTTTAATAGTCAAGGCCAGAAAGCGATCGAAGATATAAAATCAAGAGTACTGGCACTAACAGGAAGGTTCAACCTAAGCTCGAACGCGAATAAGGTTCAACGCGAAAGGCTGACCATGTTCTCGCCTACGTGTGAGTAATCTAATCGCTCATCTAATCGTCTCGAGAACGAAGAGGATATATATTTCAGTCTCGCCAATGGGGAAATTCGTTAACGTGTGACAGGTCAAACGCCGCGTAACACGGATCAGGAAGCTTGGGCCGACCCGTTCTCGATGAACATGCACTTTCAATTGAATCTGACGTCGGGCGAGCACGTGGTCGCTGCGAAATTAAGGATCTACAAGTTACCACAAGAGAATCTTACGTCGTCTTTACCAAGTATGAGTGGTAGTGTCGTTGACGAACAAGAAGAAGAGGACGAGAAGAAGATCAGAATATCAGTTTACTATTACACGAAAACGTTGAGAAAGCATCGAGGTGAGGGACCGGTCACGGTTACTTCTTACTTTTTGTTTACATTCTTTCTTTTTTCTTCGTATCGAAAAAATCCCCTCTTCTTCACCCCTCATCCAAAAAAAGATACAACGAGCCTCAATCCTCCAAACTTATCGTAGCAAAGAAACGCTTGATGGACTCTTTGGTGACGCCATTGACGAACGAGGGTACACACTTGGCATTAGACGTACGACAAGGACTCAGATTTTGGAGGCTAAATCCAAGAAATCCACATGGTAACGGCGGCAATCACGGGCTGGTAATTCAGGTGGAGGATCAGGATGGTCGACCGCTCAAACCGGCCCTTTACATTCAGGAGCCGTCTTGCTCGAACGGCGACGACGATCAGAAGGCATGTGAGTGTGTGACCTAACAGTACTAACTCCAGCATTTTTTTTCTCTCTCTTTTCTACTTCTTCTTCTTCTATTTCTTCTTCTTCTTCTTCTTCTATTTCTTTTTCTTCTTCTTCTTCTTCTATTTCTTTTTCCTCTTCTTTTTCTTTATCTTGCTTTAATTCTTTACTTTTCTCTTTCTGTTTCTTTGCCTGTGAGATTTTTCATCTGATAATTAACGACGTGTGCCAATAACCATTTAATCGATTTTTCCTTTCCTTTTCTCTCTTTCTATCGTGGTATCGATCGAAGGAAGAAAAAGGATCGTTTCGATGTTCTGTTTCATCGTTTTTCATCTGCATGTCTCGTGTAATATGTACTTACATATACATACGTATATATATATATATATATATATATATATATACATACATATGTAAATTTTCGTGTTCTCTGCTGGTTCGAAATAAGCATTTCTTTTATTTTCTTTTTTTTTTATATATACTTCTTTTCCTCTTTTTTTTCTTTTTATTTTTAAAACACCAAACTTCTTCTTCTTCTTCTTCTTCTCTCCCAGGCTCCCTTCGACTTACAAATGTAATTGGGCTTTTCTTTTATTTTTTTACAGACCACCACTTACCTGCACTTTTCGTCCGAGCCTGTACTCGTTACGTTCGCGTCGTAAACGGCGAAACGGTCACGTATGTGAATTGCAGGCACTAAAGGTGCCGGCGAGTAGCCAGGGTTGATGATTACGATGGTTCAAGAAGAAAAGAAGGTGGAGAAAGAGGAAAAGAGGGAGAGGGAAGAGAAGGAGAAGGAGGGACGGGACAACGAAAAATCGTGTTAAAACAAACGTATACGTTTTCTCGTCGGGACTACTCACTCCGCCAACTCTATATTTCATATTTTTGTAAATGATTAAATTCGATTCATAGAAGAACTATATATATATACATATATATATATATATATATATATATATATATATTATTAGGTTTTCCATCGATTTAAGATATATATTTTTTGATACGAGTTTAGAGCTTGAACGAAATTGTATGAGACTGACGTGCCGATAGTGATTAAGCTGTATAGGAGGGAAGAAGAAAAACGGAGAAAAGAAAAAAAAAGAAAAGAAAAGAAAAGAGGAGAAAAAGAAAAAGAAAACGAAAACTAAAAATTATGTTCGCGTACGATTCAGATGCAACCCATTTATAGACTGTCTTTATCTAAGATACTATATTTAAGAAGAGTGTATATTTAAATACGAATTAGATAGATACATGTTAAAAGTTCGTATCTTATATCCATCTTTCTTTTATTTGAGTTTTAGTAGATTTTATTATATGATTTAACGAGACAATGTAAATATTGCTTTTAGTATTTTAATTAGTTCTTTACGATTTTATGATTTTACGCGTTCATCTTGTTAAGTCACCGTATACCTATGACTGATATAACCAAATGTAAATGTAAAAGTAGACATATATATATATATATATATATATATATATATATATATATGTATAATGTTTATGAGAGTTGTGTTAACTTGTTTTAATCGAACAAATTTCGTGTTATGATTAGACGAATTCTTAAGCTCTCATTATTATTAGATTTTTTTAAAGTTAATTTTTTTTTGTTTTTGTTCTTTTTTTATTTTTGTTTTTTCTTACTATTTGTTTTTTTTTAATAATCCTGGTATTTCAATACTTTGTATCTTCTCATGGACATCCTATTACTTATTTGTTTAAGATTAACGTTAATAAGATATTCGTTGCGTTTACGAAACTCTCATCTGTACATACTGTAGATTTCACAGTGTCCCATCGCGTAGAAATAAATAAACAAAAAATGTAGGTACTATAAGTCAAATTTGTTTTTGTCCCGGTATATTATTATTTTTTTTTCTTTTGTGTATTATATTTACACATTTGATTATTATAAGAAATCATTTTTCTAAGTGTCTTGGAAGATTCCTATTGAAAGGTAGTTAAGATTTTCTGTACAAAAGATGGTTTTATTAAAAAGATTTACATTCATAGGAAAAGTTTGTTATTAACATTAACAAATTAATTTATTCTAGCTCATGTACCATCTCTCTCTCTCTCTCTCTCTCTCTCTCTTTCTCTCTCTCTCTCTCTCACATGGATTAAACGTCCTTTTTTACGCTTTAATCATCATTTTCTAACGTATAGTCATTTTAAGTCCGACGAAATGGATCTCAAAATTTACACCGACAATCGACGAAAGCTGGAAATGCAACGTTGAATGACAGAAAGAAAAGGAAGAAAAAAGAAAGAAAAGAAAAAAAAAAAAGAAAAAGAAAATTTGAGAACTTTAATCGAGCACAATTACGTTTGAAACAATAATAATGAATTAATTACAAATAACTAATATTATAATACTTTTCTTTTCTTACAAGGATTTAATTATAAACCTCGACGATTTTTATTACGAGCGAATCTATTGCTTATTTTTTCGTCTATTAATTAAAACGAAAGAAATAAAATATTTGCTGTATTATGAGAAATAAAAAGTATTAATTTTAAATACATTGAAATAAAAAATAAAAAATAAAAAATAAAAAATAAAAAACTAGAAATTGTTTCGGTAAACTGGCTCATGAAAAAAAAAAAGGAAGAAATTAAATACACGCAGATTTTATAAATAACGTTAATGATGAATAAATGATTTTCGAATTTCTATAAAGAGTTATTTGACTTTAGGCAGACAGAAAATTATTTATACAAATTTAATATTACTATATTATTATAAATATTTAATATTAAAAAAAAAAAGCAAATGTTTATGATTAAATCAAATGAGATTTTATACGATTTCATTGATTACATTTAAGATCTTGACTACAATAGTACATGACTACAATGATACGAATCGTCAACGATTGATAAAGAATTAATATTTAGCGTTATCTGTCGATTACCAAACTAACTCTCAAAGAACAACAACTTTAATTGAAGATTTTCCACACTAGATGACACTAAATATAATTCTATCATTCACTTTGTTTAACGAAGATTATCTTTAATTATAAACAATCCAAAGAACATGATCATCTTAAGTGTACGTAATCAATGAAATTACATAGTTAGAATTATTCTTCAATCATATTCAATTTTTCTTTTTAATCAAATTCCAATGATTCTCATCATATTCCCAATTATTTTGGTAACTTCGCAATAAACATTGATGTTTAAACGTAATTGGAATTAGTACAACTGTTGAGTGTCATCTTCATTTGTGCATTAGTAATATCATATGATGTGTGCAATCCAGCTTCGTTTATTTCAGTCATTTTAGATATAATATAAAATTCGAATAACGGTTTCTGGTTTATCGTCATTGATTTATAAAGCGACGTTAATATAACGTTTGAAAACAGAAACACTTCACTCTTAGATATACATAGTCAGTCTAGGATAAAAACAAAAAAAAAGAGAGAATAGCCAAACAAAAACTATGATTTCTATCTTCCAACGTACGTACGTTTTATCCTTGATAATAAAATATCTATTAATAATAGATTTCAACTAGTATAAGAAGTTCTAATGATTTCTCACGATGATATAGAACAAAATCCGTTATCCAGTATATAGATTAACTTCCATGTTTTTATCACTTTTGAGGCACTCGCACAAATTCTTTTGGAGTCGTTTGATATTATCAATTGTGCTGATTTTGTTTTACCTTTAAAATACATATTTTTGCCTAACTATCGCGATCCAAAGAGTCAAGGGTATCATTGCTAGATGAATGAGTCAAGTCACTCAATTCGTCCAAGTGCTTTTGCCTCTTCCTAACGTTCCAGTGTAAACACTCAGCGAGAGAATCGAACCAATCCGTTATTTGATCGGCTGCGCAAATACTAGGTACAGGATATATAGATGTAGTGACTCGTAAACTGTAAAATAATAGTAGAGTTAGAAAAGATATGTAATTTTTAAATTAACAATAATTTTAATATATATATATATATATTTATATATAAATTTATATATGTATCCACATTGTCTAAATATACATCTATTAGTATATTAGTATATATATTTATATATACTATACTCTACATGTGTATGTATATATATATATATATATATATATGTATATATATATATATATATGTATATATATATATATATATATATATATATATATATATATATATGGATGTAAAGATAGGACAAATAAGAACTATCTTGAGATATTTAGTCAATGTAAAGATAGGACAAATACGAAGTACCGTCACCCTGCAGATATCAGCCAACGTTTCCGATTTGATTACGGAATTCCAAAATATGAAAGGTAAATCGTGTCTGGGTTGTAGTTATTTTATTAATGTTAAAGTGAAAAAGAACGAGAAAGATTATAATATGAAGATAAGAGTTTTTCTAACGAAAAAGGAAAGATCATGTAAAAGACGTTACTTCCATAGCAATATTACGATATGTAACGTCTAATAAATTTGAAATGACAAGAAATATAAATATGTATACACATATAGAGAAAGAGAAAGAGATAGAAATAGAGAGAGAGAGAGAGAGAGAGAGAGAGAGAGAGAGAGAGAGAGAGAGAGAGAGAGAGAGAGGAGAGAGAGAGAGAGAGAGAGAGAGAAACATATAATCATTTGTATAATTTAGGACAGACCTGTCCCCGACTCGTAATTCTTCTTGACTCCGACCATCAAAGGAAACGTAGGCTGTGCTGCGGGCATTACTGTTAGACATTATCTGAAAATATAAAAGAGAAAGTTAAAAAAGTTCGTAATTGTATTTTTACCTGTCACCATGAAAGAGCTCTTGTCTATTTCTACCGTCAAACGAGACCCACGAAGTATTTCTGCTGTCTGGTGAGACGGATATCTATGATGAGAAGTATTAAAAGAAAATTAATAAATCTTTCTCGTTGTAGATGAAAAACGTCAAGTCTTCAAAGAGATAGATAGATAGATAGAGAGAAAGAGAAAGAGAGAGAGAGAGAGAGAGAGAGAGAGAGAGAGAGAGAGAGAGAGAGAGAGAGAGAGAGAGAGAAATTGAGAGAAAGAAAGAGAAAGAGAGAGAGAGAATATAACTGCGACTCAAGAAGATTTTGAAGAAGGCGAAGAGAGCAACGCATGGTCTGGGAATGTGGACTACGGTAGAGTTAGTGGAGAGCCAACTTTCCTTCTATGGGATCGATCGAGTCAGTCGGAAGTTTCGAGTTCATTTGAGAGATCTTTTTCTCGATCGATAAGGATAATAAAAAATTTGGATGTTGTTAAATGACATCGAAAAGGACAAAGTTTTTAATACTCGAAAGTTTCAATCCTCTTATAAAAGGTGGTGAGTCTTTTAATAATCGTCACAAGCTAATATCTCGTATAAAAGAAATTTTAGATGAAAATGTTACATACAAAAGTTTTGTAATATCATAAGAGACACAAAATGATGTCATTGGTTTAACCTTAGATAATCGTATTGAAGATCATATGAAGGTTACGTTTACACTTTTAAATGCAAACTATATATTTTCTTATTGCACATTCATATAGAATACGTTGAAACGTTTTCAAAACAAGACTGACTTGTTTGTTTTCCGTGTAATCTACTATTGAGATACTATGTATTATAAGTTGTTATGTCGTTATGTATGTATATTTGCATATATATATATATGTATGTACATATATACAATACAAAGACGGATCGTACAACGTCCGCGTGGTACACCTTGAATAATGCTAATGCGGTATTGTAATTTCCAAGCTTTGTAACTCGAAAAGTAATTAGTAAAAAGAAAAAAATATTTTATTACAGTGTTTTGAGAACCTCTTGAGAATAAACCATAAGGAAAAAAACCATTGAAAAATGGAAGAGGGAGCTGGAGAGATTTCGATTAAATACATTGAAGATGAAATTAATGTTTAAAATAATTATCCAAGATCCAATCAATCTTTTCGTCACAATGTATGAAACATATTTTCCTTTAAAATACTTTGTTTTCGAGATATAAGTTCGTAACACTTTACAGACTCATCCCTGTATACTATTGATTGTAAATAACCAATGAAATTAGATTCATTTAGAAACTGATATAGAAAGTAATTCGTTTATATTTAACGCATAAATCACTGATTTATGCGTTATATATAACGCATATGACGAATAAATATATTTAACAATATGAAATAAAAATATGATAATAAGAAAGAAAATAATAAGAAAATAAGATAATAAGATGATAATAAGAAAAAAAATAGAAAGATATAAGCACCTTTAGTTCGACACCAGCTGGTACAACAATTGGTCTGAATGATAACGAATGAGGACAGATTGGTGTAATCATGATCGCAGGTACCGAAGGATGGATCATACTAGCTCCTGCAGCTACCGCGTAAGCCGTAGATCCGGTTGGTGTACTAACGATCAGGCCATCACCCTGAACGCTAGTTACATGTTTGCCATCAATGAATAGGTCGATGTTTGAAAGATACGGTGAAGGTCCTCGATCTACGACAACTTCGTTCAACACCAACAAATTCGTCGGTGATTTCGCTGGCTGACCTTCCTCACCTTTTCGCATAATAATACATCTTAAACGGCTCCGGAGGGTCAAGGCCGCATGACCTGCACACAGAGAGCAATACACTTAAAATCATGAAAAAATAAAGGAGGAAAATGTGCCTGTCGAACGAGCTTCCTTAATTATATCCACGATCGAAGATAATTCATTAGCTTAATATTATTTTACGAGAGAATATTTTTGTAATATTATAAAAAGCAAACAAGAAGAAGGAGATACGTATGTCAAAAGAAAAAAATGAAAAGAAAAAGGATAAGATGGGAAATAAATCTTTTTTTTTCTATATATATATATATATATTAAAGTAGAAAGAGAATTGAATTTTGTGTGTATTTTAAAACTGAAAAAGATTCGAGATAAAAATGTACACTCTCAAAACTTATGATCGAGCAATGATTCATAGATATCAAATGTTGATGACTCGATGGATTAACAGGGAGATCGACACCTACGTTTTTGCTTTTCAAGTATTAATATAAACTCACTTCTGCGCATTCCATTTTTATTATTTATGATTTTTTTGCGACACAATCTTTTTCTTTCTTCGACTGTTGAAGATGGATTTTTTTTGGCTCGTAGAATTTGTTTTTCTTTTTTCGATACGATTTAACTAACAATATGATATTAGATCTACGATTGAATAAAATAGTATTAGATTTTTCTTTCGACTTACCTTCAAGTACGTTCGTAACTTGTTCTTGAAAATTGTCGAACTCAAAGGGTGTAAGAAAACCCAAGGAACCGAGATGAAATGCCATTACAGGTGGCACAGATTGTTGGAAGAGAAGACTGGCATAAAGTAGCGTGCCATCACCGCCCAAACATATTATAAAATCGATTCTATCCTGTAAAATAGATGCGACGATCTTAATATTAATTTTTTACATTCCAATATATTCATACTATTTTTTTTTATTTATTTCAACAATATTTTATCTATATATATATATATATATATATATATATATAGATATATATATATATATATATATATATTCACATACACATACATATATTAAAATAATAATTAAAATCTATGTTATAAATATATTTTTATTTTTTTTTACATATATATTTTGTTATAATATTTACATATTATAATACATAATATCTATATATTATATACATATGTGGGATAGAAAGTTTCAGAAACAAGTTAATCATGTGTAATATGTCGACGAAGGGAAGGGAAATTGAACAAAGGGATGGAAGGTTTCAGATCTAATTAGTCGTGTTTAATGTACATGTGAGAAGTAAGGAGAGCGTGATTTGTCTTTGGCGAGGAACGTTTGTTTATGGAAAAAAAGAAGTTGTAGTTTAGAAAGAATGTGAATGAGTGAGCAATTAGTTTATTATTGCGAGTGATAAGCGTTAAATTTGTGTTTTTTTTTTGTGATATTTACAATAAACTCTATCTTGTCTACTTTCAATTATATTTAATTTACTCTCTTCCATATTTCAAATATATTATAAATATAAAGGTTTCATGTGTGTGTGTGTGTGTATATATATACATATATAAACATACACATACATACACACGTATTATTATTATTATACCGGATGTCCCATTTAAAGTTTTACATATAATTATTTCTCGAACTATATATCGTTATTAAAAAAAATTTTCTAAACATTATAAATTTTGATTAGATGAACATGTCTCCAAGATTTCAAGAAGACTTTTGTTTTTATAATTGTATATTAAATGTCAATTAATTTCATTGAAAGTCTAAAAATTCACAAAGTCTAAAAATGAAGACATGTCCGTTTAGAAAAAATTTGTGGTGATTACAGGATGTTCCACTCGAAAAAAGCTAAATTCTGCTTGAAACGTTTTTTTCTGTATAACAAATAGTTAAGGAGATAATTATGTGTAAAATAAAAGACTCTGTATATATGCATAGGGTGTCCATATTCTAATTCTAATATAAATGGCTAGGGAATAATTTTACATGAAAAAAATAAATTGAAAAGAGGGAATAACATTTTTTTTGTTCTATTTAAGACTTCGTTTTATGAGAAAAATCAATTAGAAAATAAAATACATATGTACATCTGATATGCCTGTATTAATTGTAAATTTTAAGATATCACATTTCTATTTCTGCACGTGTATGTATTTATAACTATGAACGGCGTCACAATTTACTTCTTGTCATTCCTGTTATCACGTAGAATCATCTTCGTGACTGATTATACGATTATAGAGGAACGATTTATACATTACCGTATTATAATCTAATTTATATTTATATCGATAATATATGTTTTTTATATATATAAAAAAAAAAAAGAAAAAAAGAAAAAAAAAAGAAACTTATAATGCTTGTTACAAATACTAAATAATATTATTTTATTAAATAAATTTAATTTATATTGATAATATTTTACATATTATCGATATAAATAAATTGTAAATATTTTTATATTGCAACAATCGAATGTTTTGATTTATTGTGATCTATCAGTATAGAGAAATCTTGAGAAATTTCAAATAAATTAATTTAATTACCTGTAGATCATCGGTTCCATCACGGAAGGTTTGTAATCTATCTCGAACCCCTTGAAATCTTAAATCTCGAGCCAAAGCCGAATCCTCAAGTACAGTTGCTTCCACAAATACGACCATACGTTTTTCCTACGAATTATCATAAGTTGTTATATACATATACAAACACATATATATGTGTGTGTGTATATATATGTGTGTGTGTGTGTGTATATATATATGCGTGTGTGTGTGTATATATATGCGTGTGTGTGTGTGTGTGTATATATTGAGTTGGCAACTAACTGATTGCGGATTTTGTCGTTTCTTTCTTATTTAAAATCTGGCAATCACTTAGTTGCCAACCCAATATATGTATATATATATATATACACGTATCAATTAATACAGATTTACGATTAGAATTAACGATCACGTGATATTGGTTTGCAAAATAGCTGTACAGTGCGTGAAATACTTGAGTAGAGTCGAAAGTTATTCTTTATCATCACGCGATAAAAAAATTCAAGTATCATATTGATAAACACGAACTCCAATTCCGTTTGCATAATTTCAGCGAAAAATGATATAATTTTTATTATAAAGAAAAAAAGAAGAAACAAAAAGAAGAAAAAAATCGTACACACAATTTCTTTGTTATAAATAACGTATATAACGAAAAAACCGTATAATCACGTATGCACATTTAATATACATTGATACGCTTTGATGATCGTGCCTCGCATTGAAATTATTTGAAAAATAAAAACCAAACTGAGAAAAAAGGAAAAGAAAAAAAAAAGGAAAAAAGAAAACATCTCTTGAACCTTCTTCTCGAGAAAGTGCAAGGTAAAAGGTGCATTCGTATAAGAAAGATCGCATGCAGAAAGATCGTTAGTTTCCAATGCATGTACAGCATGAAGCAATAATAATGTATAAGACAAATCTATGCGTCGAGATAGCAGTTGATTAACGTGCGATCAACAAATTTTGTATAATAGTCGAATAATTCTTTTAACGCTATTAGATTCCACCAAGAAAAACTATATAAATAACGATTATTGACAAGATACTAATTGTGTAATTGATGAATTATTGCAGAGAAACAGTAAAAAAAAAAAAAAAATAAAAATAGAAAAAAAAAGAAAAAAAAAAAGAAAAAAGAATATATATTCACTGTATATTTTTATCTCTTTTTATCACTATACAAAAACACATTCACAATGATCACGTTTCCTTTTTTCTTTCAGTGCTAAGTTACACAAGGTAATCACGTTTTACGGTTAGGATCATAATTACTTACTTCTATCAACCATGTTACCAACTGAACAAACGGTGGTAGTACCGACGAATCACGGACCTTTTTTATTACGAGGACAGTGAGCGGAGGTTTGTACCAAGTCAACCTCTGCGAAGCTGGATCCTGGATAGTCCTGTAAATCGCGTCATTCAAATTTCTTACATTATTGCGATAAATTTTCGATATAATATATTCAGGTGATATCGAAGATTCGTTTGAAAAACATTTTGTCGGAGACGTCATTCGTCGTAAACACTTCCAATAAGTTCGATAATATGATTCGGTATAACTAAAAACTACGAATGCATTTCCAGTTTATATATATATGTATATGTATCCCTACTTATATACCTGGACTTGACTCTAATGATCTCGAACAATCTATAAAACTTCCGGCCGTACATGACCCATGAAAAATAATGAATATATGAATTTAAGCTGAGTCATTAGGAAAGAATAGCTTTTCAATTATTAATATAATCAGTTGTTCAGCTTTAATTACTTGAATATTTCATGTATGATTTATTTCTAAAGCTTTATTCATTTATTATATTTCATTTTTCTATTTATCTATTTTCTTTGGTTTACTTTTCATTTTTTTTAAATTTATCTTTTTCCTTTCCAATTCGCATTATTATAGTGTTCTAAGGTTCAAAGTAACAAACGGATCAATGAAAAATTTATATGAAGGAGGTCGAGGCGACGGGGATCCATCGAGTTCGAGTCATTATCGATCGTAGAAAACCTTACCTAATAATAATTCATAAGACACGGTAATCGTCGTCATAGACACACGTAACTTAGACACCTGATCAAGATAAAAGTACTTACTTCGTGCTAAGAAAATAAATCAACGAATTACCTGCCTATCTGCGCGTTCTTCAATAATTACGCTATTTAAATCGGACTCAGTAATGCGTTCTTCAAACGCCTCAGAATGCTCGAACAATCAGAAAAACTTACGTACTTAAAGAATATTTTTCGATGCGAAGTAATTTTTTTTCAGTAATTTTGTTTACTTATTTTTCAAAATTCCTGCATTTTTTACCCTCCATCTTTATTTTATTATTATTATTATTGTTATATATAAATATATATATATATAATTTTAACGCTAAATTTAGTCAATTTGAACACATAAATCTGACGAATTTTTAATTTCCTACTTAAAGTCAAAGAATAATGTATATTATTTTTTACCGATTTATATTAACTTTGATTGAGTGTCATGATATTAACTAATGTTATAATGAAAAAAAAACCAAGAAAAAAAAGAAAGAAAAAAAAAACAATGTTTTAATGTATCCGTCAATATCATATGTTTCAATATAAATAATTATTATCCGTAAATGTAGTATCGAGAATAAAAAAAAAACGTTAATTACACATTTTTTTCAATTAATTAATTTGTATAGTAACACTTCCTTCACAACTTTTAATTATCCTTCGTTATTTCTTATAGTAAAAAAAAAAAAAAAAAAAAAAAAAAAATTAATTAAACAAAAAATACATTAAATGATATAGCATAACGTGTAAGTAATCGTTTTAAAATAGCTACGAAATAATCGATATAAAAATAATAATAAGTTTAATTTACACATTAACGACACTTTAACTCACTTAACAGTTCCAACCATAATGCCGTTGTAAAAGATACAACGAAATGACACTTATCGTTCTACGATGGTCACTCGCAAACTGGTAACGATACGACTCGTGTTGCGAACTTTTAATGGTAAACGGTAGTACGTTAAAGCGCATGCGTTGTACTCGTCTCATTCGCTTTGTCCACGTGCTATCATACAACGTAATCTTTCTTTTCTTCGTATTCATCTCTTTTTAAGCATATCTATACTTAAGTTGAGTGTTTAGTACAGTCGTGGACAATAATAATGTATGGTAATGGTTTGTAAATTATATTTTTTTTAAATACATCAATATTTAATTTAAAATTTATATTGCATATTTTTTATAAATTCGATTAATCAAAAATGTTAGTATAATTTACGATATATTGAAGAATAAATATTTTATACGATAATTCGTATATAATAAATAATTTGTATATAATAAATAATAAATAATAGTGTCATATTGAATTGTCTAATAAATAATAATATAATTTTAAATGAGAAATACTGATATTTTTTATTTAGATATAAAATTCTCGAAATTCGAATATTACTTATTGACTAATCATATAATACAGAGTAGACGTAAAGTTTCTAGGCGGGCCAAAAGATCTTAAGTAATTTTAAAGAGCTCCTCCTCTTTTAGGAACAAATTGGAGCAAATTGTTTCGCAACAAAATGACGAAGAATCGAAGAGAAAAGAATTCAATCCATTGAGATTTATTAGCTATTGACGTTGCGTTATAACGTTAGCAATAACTTGTAACTTTGTAACTTTGTAACTTTGTAACTTGTAACTTTGTAAAATTGTACTTTGTAACTTTATAATAACAAATAACTCGTAGAAAAATCAAAAATCTCTCTTTTATCGAATCGATCGATTTCGTTTTACTACTTGTCGGCGCAAACCTTCTTATTCAGAAATCATAGAAAAGCACGTGTCGCGTTAAATTTGCATAATTTATCATCAGCTTCATTCACTGGAATAATATGTACACACGTATGAACATACACACAACACGCGCGAGTACACTTATACAAACAAATTGTAATATTTTGCGATAGAAAAACGAAAAGAGAAAAAATGATTCGATCTTCGATTTCTGAAGAAAAAGGAAAAGTAGGAAAGTAGATAACGAAAAAGAAAAGAAAACAAAAAGATGAAAGTAAAAGAAAAAAAAAAGAAATTGAATCTCCTCTCAATAAATCAGTGACTTTCTCATGATGGAACAACGCTTTACGAGAATGAAACTTTTGATTCCTCATTTCTAATAGTGCGCGTTATATTGGATATCTAATTTAGCGGAAATTCGTAATAGAAACAAATTAATATTTTTTTTTGTTAGGCTATGAAATCTTTTAGGCTACTTTTTTTTTTATAGAACTACATGCTTAAAAAGTCTCAAAGAAGAGTAATTGATATTAAAAAATATCATATAAATTTTGATTCACCTAGAAAATTTTGGTCCATAGCTATATTTTGTTTCACCGTACGTGTCATTTATATTTTTGATATACTTTTCTAATTTATTGAAAATTATTATATTCTTATAAATTATGAAAATACAATATTTGACTAATTATGAATTAAATTAAATACAAATATTACAACACAGAATATATAATATATTTATTATTATTTACTCGGATGAAATTTTTAAGAAATTGTATATCTATAAGAGAATTCAATGAAATAAATTAGTTTTAAAAAAGGAAGACATCTTATCAAGGATCGTGACTATCTGCGTTGTACAAAAACAAAAAATACAAAAACAAAAAAAAAAAAGAAAAAGACAAGAATGATCAGGAAATCGTGTAAAAGGACATTAATAATTCGGAAACATAATTCGCGAAGACGTTTTTAAATTATTAGATTTTTCGTATAAATTTCTTTTCAATAAAAGAAAGAGACCAATGGTCTGACGCGTTTCGGATTATTAACATAATATATTGCGACAGAACCTGTTAACACAATGCAATAGAATTCCATAATAGAATCGCTTTTTAATTTGCCATACAAAATATATATTTTTATAAAAAGCATCGACGTCCTGTATTATGCCGTCTAATAAAATTTATAATGATAAGAAGTACGCATAAGCAATGACTAGGCTATTACAATTTCGAATTATACAATCGCGACACCAGAGTTTAAGTGAATCGAATGATTCGACAATTTTTCTTTTTTATTCTTCTTGAACTTTGCTTCGATCATTCTAGCAATGTAATAAGACTTGTGCCAAAAGCAAAATGTTAAAAGTATTATAACAGTTGTTTATGACGACGAAACCGACAAAAAAAAGAAAGAAGAGAAAAAAGAAGAAAGAAAAAAAAAAAGAAAAGAAAAAAAGTCAAACAGAAAAAAAAAGGACAAAAGGAAAAAAGAAGAAAGGATGAATACTCCTATACGATCGGCTTGTTTAATTAATAATAATAATATACCCATGAATAATGAAGGACCTCACAGACGTAAGAACCTTGAAATATTTCTTTACTACGTATGTACTAATGTCATTCTAATGTCTAACGTAGACGAATACACTATCGATCAAGGGCAAAATTGTATTTCTATATAATGATCTCACTTTATCTTTCCTTTTTCTTTCATGATCTTATACGATTATCTGAAAGAAAACTTCTGTCGATCGCAAAAAAAAAAATAAATAAAAAAAAAAAAAAGGAAGACAAAACAAATAAACAAAAAAGAAACAAAGAAACAAATAAACAAACAAACAAACAAAAAGTAATATATAATTTTTATCGGATTTGTTTTTCTTGATTGATTTACTGAATAGCGAACAACGTCACGAACACACATTTATTTATTTCATGATCGCTTGTTCGAGCCACGAAGAATGGTGAACGCCTACAGAGAGTACCGTTTCTGCGAAATAGGCCACGAGACTTTTGTGCCTTCAACGATGACCATAAGCCATATGCACGATTAATATCGAATGCGATGAGACGACATTGACAATGAACAATCATTCTCTAAATAAATTTGACCTCTCTCTCTCTCTCTCTTTCTCTTTCTCTCTCCTCTCTTCCTATCTCTTCCTCTCTTCCTTTTTTTAATTTTCGAATTAAATATCATCGACATATTTAATCTGATTATTTATTTTTAATATCTTTTTAATAATAACTCGACGAATCTCCAGACGTCATAACAAACATCCGCATGATCATATCTGAGCGATCAATATTGGCTGATGTTTTATCTTATCTTTTTATTATTATTATTATTATTATTATTATTGTTATCATTATTATTATTAAACAAATTTGACTTTTAATAATTTCAATATTATATTCCAATGTTTGATTATATACGAGAATAATAAATTTCAGATCACGATCATTATTCAGTCGATTGTACGAGAAGTTATTCTTTTTTTTTTTCTAACATTTCATTGTTTATCGTTTTGTATAATGTTTCAATAATACGTTTAAAATTCGATAAAAAGAAAAGAGAAATAATAATTCATATAAATCAATTTACTTACATGACCATGGCCGAGTTTTTCATTATACGCCCACATGGTCCAAATTGTTGTATTGGACTTGGTGCGTTTAAGCTTCTCGTTCTCCTATAGAAAAAAAAAAAATAAATAAATGAATACAAATAAAAATAATAAACACATAAATAATTTAATTAGAGAATGAAATTAATATAAATGATAAATAAAGAATTAAAGTATGTATTCGAAATAGGTAATTTAATGGTCAGTGTGATTATCGTATACGCGTTTGGAAAGACTGTAAAAAAAGAAAATAGCCGCAGAATAGAAACTACGGAAGCTCTTCTATAATTCTTATGTATTCCAGTACAATGGAATACATAATCGAGTCATGCGTTTTTGAAATTCATTGTAATAGTTATTCGCTTGCGAAACTAAATACGTCATAGTTATTGCCCTCATTTGCATTCGGACTATCTACTATTTTTTTAACAACAACAATTTTTCCAGAATATTTTTAAATCCTTCATTTCCACTATTAATAATCTCATTAATAATTTATGTCGTTAACAATATTATTATTATTATTTTTTTTTCTTTTCTTTTATATACTACCTCAACACACGATTTCGTGAAGAATTATCCAACGATCCTTTGACAGTATTATTGTCAAATTGATCAACATTATCAAAATAACCATCCAGATATCCATTAGAAAAGTTTTCACGTAACGGTGATACTTGATCGGTCATTTTGTAAAATTACAAGTTCTTAAAACCACTTGTTCTTTTTTCTTTTCCCCTATATTTTTCTGCTTTTTAAATCTGCATTTTCCAAGAAAAATATACAAAGTTCAAGCACAATATTTTCATACATATGCACATACTATAATAATCTTTGAATAATTTATAAAAGCATATTTTTTTTCATCTTGTGCGTCAAATGAATTTAATGCTTGAATTATTAATAAAAAAAAAAAAAAAATGCATATAAAATCGAAGAACGATCACGAATTAATTCATTTATGCAATATTGAATAATGTTTAAATTACGCCACGTAATTTTGAATTTATATACTCTTAAACTTATGTACTATATATATCAACTGTATTTTTTTATTTTTACTTATTTTCCGCTCTTACATATATATATATATATATATATATATATATATATATATATATATATGAGGAGAAATTGGATTATATAGAATTAAGTCTATATTCAATTTAGGATTTAATTCTAATCTTGAATATACTTATTCATATAAGAATATATTCTAATTAATATTTTAATTATTATATTATGAAAGAATATATATTAACATATTATATGAATCTTATTCATATTAGAATATATTATAAGAATATATTCTAATCTTGAAATAACTTTACAATAAAGATAAATTATAAGATATAAAGAAACGTATAATTATAAAACAAATAAATTAAAATACTTATGTAAATAACAAAATAAAAAAAAAGAAAAAAAAGAATAAGAACAATGATTAAAATTCATTATTGTTCGATATTGTTCATGAAATCTTATCAATCGGAAATAATAAAAAATAATAGAAATTCTCCAAAAATTTGCCAAGTCGACTGTTTTCATAAAACGGACGACACAGCGATCCGACGATGTTGATTTTCACGCTATGCTTTCATCTTGTAGTTAACTCGTTGTTACGTCGAATTACATCCAACTTCGGAATGCTATTACGCAAGTATGAAATGAGCTCGTGCGGTGAAATCGGAACATCGTGTCGAGCGAGTTAAACGAATCTTCCAACTTACCTGGACTCGGTTGATAAAGAAATCTACCATACCGGTCGAGTATAATTTTACGTAAATAATATCGATTACAAAATCCTTAATTATTATTTCTTTCTTTCTTTCTTTTCTTTTTTTTTCTTTTTCTTTTTTAAGTATTAACGTTCGTGTGTGTATGTATATGTGCGTACGTACGTGCGAAGATTATTTGAACTGGAGATTATTAAAGTAATCTAAGTCATTTGAGATATTACAAAATAGACATATTTCGACACATAATATTTTTAAAACATTTAAATGACATAAGAGAATTATTTTTCCGGAATAAATATACTTTTTTTTCTGTCTATTATTATAAAAGAATAATTTTTAAGTAATTCAAATCGAGATATGAAAATATCTCAAAACGAAAAATATGTGAGTTAGATCACTTTTATAATCAATTAAATAAATGCTCGATTAAGCAAAATCCAGTTTTAACTTATCATATTGTTTTGTCAATGAAATATCAACGAAAATACTTGATTGAGTACTTTGATAAAACAGATTATAAATAATAAAAAGTTTGCATTTATTGATCGTTTATCATGGAGTTATCACTGATAATATTATAACATTATCTTTAATGAAATCAGCAGATCTGTCGTTGACTGCGAATCTTGTAATAAATCTTATAAATCCTTAAGAAACGTAAACTTTTATTGAACGTTATTGTTGAAAATTAATTATTTGCGATTAATGCATAGAGAAAAAAATAAAAAATAAAAGTTTGTTTAAAAGCCGAACGACATCTCTTGCAAAAATATTCAAGAAGCACATATATCGACAAGAACAATAATTTAAAATACATAGTAACGAAAGAACAGTATGTATATCGGTTAATCGAGCATGAACATCGTCGATCGATCTTTCTCATGAATAATAAATCATCAAGAGAAAACTGCGTAGAAATCTTATTTTTCCTGATTATGCAGATCGCAGATCACTTTTTTTTTTTTTTTTTTCTTTCTTTCTTATAACGTCACACGTCACTCGTAGGCTATAAACGTAAACTTAAACGACAAAATAATTCACTTAGAACGTAAGAAACTATGAATTAAAAATAAGATCCACTCGAAAGGAAATATGAATTTTTCTTTCGAGAACAAACAAATAAAATGAACTTAATAACGGGTTATAAAAGGACCGGCGAAAGATCCGAATTGGAAGATAGTTGTTCGCGGAATGACGATCGCTCTCCGTTACTTTTGCCCGGATACTAAAGCTTTTCTTCCACGTCTCGGTCGGTCGGTAAAGGTGTTTGATTTTACAATCGCTCGAAGAAGAAGGCATGCAGAAACTCGAGTTATTTAAGAATCTATCCTATCTCGAAAAAATTTTATCCATATACGCACGATAGAAATCGTTGACTTTATCGTGTATTTATTCTCGAAACTCGAATTTATCAGATATATTTTCTCTCTAAATCTATCTTTTATAAAAAAAAAAAAAAAAAAAAAAAAAAAAAAAAAAAAAAAAAAAAAGTTAAAAATCAACTTTATTTTTTGCAAAAAAATGAAAACATTGCATTCTTTTTCTTTGCAAATATTCTACTACTCCTTTTCTTTTTATTTGCAATTTTCTTTTATTTTCTTTTCTCCTTTTTTTTCCTCAAGTACTAATGTTACATGACTGTATAGACTCAATCTTTATGTACATACATTGAACGTATCTATGCTCTTATCGTAGAAAAGCGGTTTCTTATCACACATGTTTACAGGAATATCCACATTGCAAACGTACATTGTTTAACGAGCAACGAATGTTACGCGAATGTATGCGAACAAGGAAAATTTAAATGTAATATTTTTAGAAA
>NC_140810.1:13212500-13217500 GCF_050613455.1 Vespa mandarinia
GAAATCTTGCCACTCTCTTTCTTTCGCTCTCTCTCTCTCTCTCTCTCTCTCTCTCTCTCTCTCTCTCTCTCTCGCTCTTTCTCTTCCTCTCTCTGTATCTATCCATCTATCTATCTATATTTATACTTTTCTTTATCGATTTGAATAATTTACTTTGCGAAAGTTTTTGATCCAAGTGTAAAAGAAAGTTGAAAAAATAATGAAGATCAATAATTTCTAAAATTATATAAATGGAATCGTTTTTATGCTTAAATTATTCAAATTGAACAATTTCTGAATTATAAACACATACATAACATATATATATATATATATATACATACGTAAGATATAAAGGATGACTGTTCAGATATCAAAACAACTTGTTGAAGTTACCAAAAAGTTTGATTAAGGATATCTGCACGGTTCTGAGTCGATTACAAAGTGTACGTAAACATTTCTTTTTTCTTTTTTTTTTTTTCATTTTTATTTCTTTAAATAGATATCTATAATTTTTCTTGCACATTTTATATACCAATGGCCATTTGCAATCAAAATTAATATTTAATAAAAAAATTGACATTATTTATCATTTACGAAATAATCGTCTTGTTAAAGTTCATATTGCAATTCATACTCCATGATATAATAAATACTCCATAAATATATTATTTACAAGTCAAGCGGTCATACATTTTGAAGAGTTGAAGGTCAGTTATTCTGTTTGATGTAATCGACTGCAAAATATGATGTAGTCCAGTTAATTATTATTCAAATTGTAATATGAAAATTTCAGTACTTGAATATTATTAAGATGCTGATTATCTCGATAATCGATGAGTAGTAATAATTTTTTACTAGATATTATTCCAATTCCAAAAGATCACTATTACGTAAATATGCAAAAAAAATTATACGTCTTTTTAAAACAAATATGTCAACTTTCATAACTCGAAAAGATAACGAGTAAAAAAGCAAGAAATTTGTACATGTACTTTGTAGGTGACTCAGCGCAGTGCAAATACATTTTATTAAATTTTTTTTTAACTTCAATCAATCACGAGATATTTGCACGGATATCTATAGATGGACACACTATATATGTACAAGTTATAATGATTCAAAGTAAATCACTGTTATTGTTTTACTTGTAATAAATATAAAGCTGAGTCGATAAAGCTATATCTTGTGTGATCAAGTTAAAGCCTTCAGTCTCCAGTTTCAATTGCGAATTGAAATCGGATTACGTTCCTCTCGGTTAATTACGAAATAGAATGAACCAAGCGCTGGTTTCTAAATGTTATGTATAACACTGCTCTTTTTTTTCTGCGTAGTTATAGTATCAAACTTTCAATACGAAAAAGGGAGCAAAAATTATATGTATATATTTGAAAACATTTTTTTCATAGTAATAATTATTTTTTTTTTTTATAAATAATAGTTATTCATTCTTTGATGCAACTTTTCGACGATTATTTTTGATGTTATAGAAAATTTGAAAGAAAAAAAAAAAAAGAAAAGAAAAATTCATTCCGGTACCGGGAATCGAACCCGAGCCTCCTGGGTGAAAGCCAGGTATCCTAGCCACTAGACCATACCGGACTTGTGGAAGAAACTGTTCCCTCTCTTTTATATAAGCGAAATATCATTTTTAGTTAAATATTAAAAATATATGACAATATTACGTATTAAAGAATTCTCTATATAAATTTAATTTTCGATAATCTTACAATTTCCATTTAGATGAGACAAAATAATCATTGGATAGAATACGATGAAATAAATAAGAGGAATAAAAGAATTAACCGTAAATTCAACGTTTTCATAATATTTACTCACGGCCAAGTGCCAGAACGTTTTCTTCGTCTGGTTTCCGGACTTTTATCATAGTCCTCAAAAAACATTCCATCCGTATCATTGTTCTCGGAATTAGCAGCACCACCTTTCAATCCTGTAATAGATCTCCAATCGAGCAGTTCGCTCACGCTACGTCTTCGTGGCTTTTCCTTCACCATTTCCATCATCCATTTACGTCACCGTTTGATTTTAATCCAACACTCGCCTCATTGATATCCTTGAAAGTAACGAAGCATCGAGCCTCTTCCAAAACCTTCTTCCTTCTTCCATTGTTCAGATCTTAGCATAGGAATCACGATTTTATAATCGTTGATTCGAACATTATTGAAAGAAACATTTATCGAACGATAGAAAAAAAAGAGAAAACAAAAAATAAAAAAAAAATAAGAACACTTCAGAAAAATGTATTATCAAGACACGAGACTACAAGAGCTCTACGAGATCTGGTAGAGATACACCCTATCGAAAAAATACCGCGTCTAAGTTCTCTCAGCTGTTCGATCAGCTGTCATATGTCACGTGATACTTTGGAGCGCCACTTTAAAAAGATTCCAAAGCAATTTTAATTTAAAACTCTCACGGATATAATGCTTCGAATTCCTCAGATAATTTTAACGATTATTTAAGCGTTAAGAAATGTGAAAAATGATTCTTTTCTTTTTCTTTCTTTCTTTCTTTTTTATTTCTTTGTTTTCTATAATATCAGAATTTTGTATTATATTCCTTTAAAAAGTTTCGTAATGCATATAAATTCGAATCTAAATACTGTATCTAAATACATATATATATATACATATATATATATATATACATATATATAAATACATATATATGTGTACACACACACATATATATATACACGTTATATCAAAGTAGTAGTTAAGTGTGTCTATTTCTATATCGTTTTACAAAGTTCGTTCGTTCGTTCGTTCGTTCGTTCGTTCGTTCGTTCGTTCGTTCGTTCGTTCGTTCGTTCGTTCGTTCGTTCGTTCGTTCGTTCGTTCGTTCGTTCGTTCGTTCGTTCGTTCGTTCGTTCGTTCGTTCGTTCGTTCGTTCGTTCGTTCGTTCGTTCGTTCGTTCGTTCGTTCGTTCGTTCGTTCGTTCGTTCGTTCGTTCGTTCGTTCGTTCGTTCGTTCGTTCGTTCGTTCGTTCGTTCGTTCGTTCGTTCGTTCGTTCGTTCGTTCGTTCGTTCGTTCGTTCGTTCGTTCGTTCGTTCGTTCGTTCGTTCGTTCGTTCGTTCGTTCGTTCGTTCGTTCGTTCGTTCGTTCGTTCGTTCGTTCGTTCGTTCGTTCGTTCGTTCGTTCGTTCGTTCGTTCGTTCGTTCGTTCGTTCGTTCGTTCGTTCGTTCGTTCGTTCGTTCGTTCGTTCGTTCGTTCGTTCGTTCGTTCGTTCGTTCGTTCGTTCGTTCGTTCGTTCGTTCGTTCGTTCGTTCGTTCGTTCGTTCGTTCGTTCGTTCGTTCGTTCGTTCGTTCGTTCGTTCGTTCGTTCGTTCGTTCGTTCGTTCGTTCGTTCGTTCGTTCGTTCGTTCGTTCGACCCACTTCTTTCACACTTGTGAAATTTCACTTCGCAAACAGTGCCCGTTCACGCCTTTATTGATAATGAATTGGCTTCGAATCGAATCGAATCAATATCATGTCTCTCTCTTTCTATTTCTCTCTTTTACTTTCCGTATGCGTCTCTTCGTATGCATATGTATGCATGTACTTTATCGCAATGCGAGCACCATCGTCGAAGGGTTTCGCTTTCAACGAGAGTTCTGTTACCAACGTTCTACTTTTCTTTCTCTCTTTCTTTCTTTCTCTCTCTTCCTCTCTCTTTCTTTTTCTTCTAACGCTCACCGTGATCGATCGATTCCAAAGGCTTTTAAATATTTACTTCCTCGGCAATTTGCGTTTATCGTTTGTAATAAATGAATTATTTAAAATACGCATAAAATACTCAAGGATTTTTATCTAATAACTATTTCTCCTTTATCTTTAATTTTATTCTCTTTATTCTCACTTTAATGACCAAAACAACGACGGATGAGTAAAACAGCATTACGTAACGATTAAGAAATTCTATTTTTAAGCTAGTAGAGCATTGGAATTTTTGTTAGATTTTTTGTGTGAGAGACGAAAGTACAACGAACCTAACATTTTTAAATCGAGATACGAAAATGTGAATAAAGAAGAATGAAATTAAACGTAGCTCGCCTCTTTTTTCTTTTCTTTTTTATTTTTTCCATATTCGCGCACAGTGATACGGTTTAACGATTAAAGTCAAGACGAAAAACACATAAGTGACGTCAAAAAGATAGTTTCGTTCTCGATCGTACAACATACTCCATAATAGACGATCAAAATAGCCGTTCTTTAGACGAGTGCCAACGGAAAAATAACGTTGACCTCGAGTGATCGAGAGATTCTGTCATTAACACTCGAGAGTCAAGATCGAAGAATAAATCAATTCTAGTTTCAATCAAGATACATTCTATATCGTAAATTTACGTTCGAATCTTTTATTTGTGGCGCTTCGTTACATCCGTGAACGTTTCCTCTTTTTTTTTTTTTTTTTTTTTTTTTTTGAAATTTTCCTTCGAAATTTTATCGGTAATAAAGATGTAATTATAGATTATTAATTGTTCACTTACTATATTAGATACACGCACAGAAGAAATATTATTTAAAAATCGTATAATTACGCACGATGGAACGATCTCTATATATATTTATATATTTGTAGCCGATCGAAAACAAATACTTGATTATTTTCTTTCACACCGTCAGCCTCGAAATATACAGGAATACAAAGTCTTGGCTCGTCCGCGATCGCCGAGCGCCAAGACTCCACTGACGAGAGACGATACGGTGCCACGAACCTCTCTCTACGTATATACATACGATGTACATGTTACGATATATGTGTATGTAAATACGTACGTAAGCGTACGTCGTCGTCCGCTTATGTTAGAGCTTTCTAACTCGCAACACTCCCCACTACCAACATCGTAACTACGTATAATAGAAGGAATATCGACTTCGGATCTTCCATAGATTATATTTATTTTCTACATTCTAATTTTTCCATGAATCATATCATATATTTCGTATCTTTCATTTCTGTTGCTTAATTCAATAATTTCCTTTTCCTTTTCACTTTTCTTTTTTCTTTTTTCTTTTTT
>NC_140810.1:13220000-13232500 GCF_050613455.1 Vespa mandarinia
ATTTTTATTATACTTTATTTTATAATCTAATTGTACAAATATATTTACTACATTTTTTATGTCGATAAAAAATATAGCCTATACAAAATGCAATCCTTAGATCTAATATTAATGTAGATCAGAAAAGCTGACGCAAAGTCGTTATCATTTCTAAGGTTTATGGTTTTATTTTTCTTTTGTTCTATTTTGTATTTTTTACGTGTCAAAAAATTCTCTTTATTTTCTGGTCGTATTATTTAAATGTTCAAATGAACGTTAAAAAAAAAAGAATTAAAGAAAAAAAAAAGAATTAAAGAAAGAAAAAGGATGGCCTTTCAAGCAATTAATCCTAATTTAATTTCTTTTCAAACAATTTCAACAATTTATTTTTTTTTTAAATAATGCTGTCGATATTGTTATTAAATCATTGTTAAAATAGGAACAACGTTGCTTCTATAAAATCAATTGAAATTAATTTGTGACCAGATCAAGATCAAAGTTTAATAAAATGACATAAAAGATAAATTTCTAGTCTCTTTTTTGTATGCTCAGAGTAGATCAACGTAATTCGAATCGATGAACGTGACTCGTGAAGTAATAAAACTTGAGCAATAGTTTGCGTCAGCTAATACGCGTGATGTGGTGTCAACATAATTCAATAACTTGGTCATTTTAAATGTGTCATTAAAAAGAATGACATATAAAGAATTCGCATAATTGATACGAAATTATATTTCATTTTGTAAAATTATAATAATAAAAATACAATTGTTTATTAAGTAAGGAAACATATCTATTGATAAATATTACTCTCCGTGCAAGTAGCACTGCTGGTGTAGTGGTATCATGCAAGATTCCCATTCTTGCGACCCGGGTTCGATTCCCGGGCAGTGCAAGTTTCTTTTTTTTTTTTTTTTCTTTTATAAAATATTTAAATGCACATAAAGGAACACGATCTAGCAATTAAATATCTTATCTCTTCAAAAGAATATCATACTATTATAAAATTTAAAGAAATATTTATAATTAATATGGCTAATTACAAAATATGCACACATATATATTTCTAAAAATGTACTTTATTCTAAATTAAAATTAATACTATTAAAAAATATTCTTCCGATATTATTTAGAATGAATGAAATGAAGAGAGAAAAAAAGAAAAAAGGAAAAAAAAAAAAGAAGTAATTATTTCAAAATATTTTATGATATTTACGATTAAGTTCGAGATTGTCAACTTACGCTCAGCCGAGATTGGCAATCTTTTATACCTGAGAGAAGATTTGAAAAGTGTCCTTCTCGTTCTTAGGGCAATCCTGTAAAGAATACTTCTACTCCAGAGCATCGCTATATACCGCGCACCGTTCTACTGACAAGGTCCCCAAACGTCGCGCGTTTTCATGTTTCCTCAGACGAGTGTTTATTGTCCGGAAGGGGAAAGGAAAGAAAAATTTTGTAACGATAAGAGAAGAACCTCAGCGATAACCTAAAGCCGTTTCGTTCTTATATGATAGAGAAAACGTTGGCGTGTGTAGTGCGCGCGACTAACTGAACATTCGTACCAGTATATCTCTTCTTTTATCTTATTGAACACGACATGAGTGAGTTCTCCAATCAAGTGATTGTTTTGAATTTCATAATTAATTACACACAATTGCGTGTTTAAAAGTCGTTCTTATGAGTCAAAACAAAAAAACAAAAAAAGAAAAAGAAAATGATACTAAATTTATATTGAAAAAAAAAAACAAGAAAAAAAAGAAAAAAAAATATTTTTCTTATATTTCACATTGTATGTCATTGCTTTACCTAATGCATTTATAATCACATAGAATATAAATAACGATATTATTAAATGTTACAATCGTTAAAAAAGAAACTTTTGACATTAGCTTCGTGTTACTATCATATCGTACCTTTTTATCCGAAAAATATTTTTGCATTTTTTGTTAACGTGCGTATTCATTTTTGTGGTATAATAAAATCTACTTAGAAAATTAGTTCTACTTAATTCTACACATGACAGAACAATATATTAATCAGCTTGACCGAGAAAATGAATTGTTATAATCTAGGCATTGTATTCGATACAAATATATCAATAAGTCATTATCATTCGCATTCTTGCACATTTGAAATACGGGTTGAACATTCTGATTTCAAGTTCATGGAGATTTGGAATGAATAATAAAACTTTTCAATTTTCCATTTATATCTCGCAAATGATATTTCTTATCGCAGATTTTTTCTTCATAAACAAAATAATGGCATTATATCATTGAAAACAATTTATTCGATTTTAATATAACATATACGTATTTCTCGCGCATGTATCTTGTATTTATTCATATGGAAGTTTTACATCTTCGTACGATCAACACGAACGAGTCACGAGAAAGTGGTTCTGGTTTTCTGAATACTCAAGGCTCGAGAAACGAGCCTCTTTGCATAATAGATACAGAACATTTAGACGCGAATTTAGTTTGAAAAATTCTAAAACCGATTTATATTTCGAAAAGTTTTCTACAAAAAGGAAAACATCAATATAGATAAGAATAATATTAGTTGATACAAACAAATCAAAAGCAATTATAATTATTAAGCATTCAAAAAATATAAGGTGGTCTATAAAACCAATTGACAAAAATGCATTATTATTGTAAATAAGTTTAATTTACAATCGTTAAGTCACACAGATAACGTTTAACATCTTAACGTAAATTAGAAATATGTTATTGTAGTCTTTTTGTATTAAATTATTTATTACCTATATGGCTTTAAACGTTTCTAAATTAATCCTATATAATAATAATGCATTTTTGTCAACCGACTTATGGGCGACCTTGTATAATCGCAAAATAGTTAAGAATTAAACATTCAAATTCATACAATTTATAAATTAAATAAAGCAAAAAAATTACAATTTATAAATTAAATAAAGCGAAAGTGCATTTATGACATATCGTATAGTTTTATATACAATTTACGATTTTAATCGATGTGATTGGATAAATGTATTTAAATTAAAAAAAAAAAAAAAAAAAAAAAAAAAAAAAAAAAAAAATATTGATAATTACATAAATACACTATAAAGAAAACTACTATATCAACAGAATAATTACCGATTAAGTAAGATTACAAATACAATTTGTTCATGCTGACGGCAACAGCTACAAAGGATAACACAAAGGTAGAAATCTGCATTACCTTCGTTGTTCCATCGCCTCGGCCAATAATATGAACCGCGCATTGCTTCAAGAGACAAAAAAAAAAGTTATTAATATTTAAGTTTGTTTGTTAACTCGAATAAATTTCACTTTGTGTGAAATACTTACAATAAAACTTTAATTTCTTTTAATTTATTATTTCAATCTTTTTTTCTCTTTTATTTGTTTTAAATATAAACAATTCTCTTAACCTCTGTATTTATAAATATTCGTATATTTGTCATTTTTGATTCTTCAATAAATACGAGTGCTAATATGACGACCAATAAGAAAAGAAAGCAAATATCCTTGACTTCGTTTCTAGAAGCCCTTCGTATATGTCAATTTAAATTCAGAGATAAGCATCAAGCCCTGAAGCTATTATACTATCTTACGTATAAAAATAATGAATTGATTTGAAACCAATAAAAATAACTTGTACATTTATTTCACTTATTGTATATTAGGTGGAACGTCATGTTTACAAATTTTTTTGTTTTTAAATGTTATAAATTAAAAAAAAAAAATTAATATATACATATACATATATATATATATATATATATATATATATATATATATTTGTTCTGTAGTCGTAAAAAAAAAAGAAAAAAAAAAAACAGAAATTTCCTTTTACTTTATTTCGACTCATATCGACAAATTAAATGTCAAATAATTTACCAATAAGATCGATCAAAAAAGGTCACATGTGGCAGAATTTTTCATTAGAGACATTTGAAATTTTAAATATGTATAAACTATATTGTTTCGATCTACGTTCGTAATTCGAAAAGGGAGAGCATATAGTTACGAGTAAGAATGACAAGGTCTCTCTAGTCATGCACCTTGACACGAATTGTCAAAATCATTTAAGCGTGTATGACATTCGATTTTTTTTTTCGTTACAAACTTTATAAAACAATGCATTTCTTTGCTTTATAAAGAAAAGAATTATACTGCTACATTTTTTTCTAATAATTTAAATTCTAGTCTCAAACTATATTGACATATAGCATATACATTCGAAATAAATAAAATTTTCCTTTTTTTCTTTTTTTTTTTTTAATTTTAAAAATAATAATTTTTCGATTTTAACATTATATAATTCTCACATATATTTCTTTAAAAGAGGTTGTTACACGAAAAAAAAGGAAAAAAAAAAAAATTCATGTGCGATGGCCGGGAATCGAACCCGGATCAACTGCTTGGAAGGCAACTATGCTGACCATTACACCACCATCGCACTTGATATCACTTTTCATTTGAAAGTTTAACAAGTATTAAATTGACATATTTTATCTTTATTAATGACAATTATTTGTTTCCAAATCATAAGTATATTCGTGTTTGCACGTGCGTATAATTTATGTAATTATTAAAGTATAAAATTGTTTAAGTCATTATAATAATATTGTTTATTGTATTGAACAGTATCCTGTTTTTTTTAATTTTAATATTACAATTTAATATTATAATTTTTCTGAATTGTTAATATAAATAATGAATTTAATTCATATTATAAATAGAACTAATGAAATGTATTATATTATAGCAACCAATCAACAATGTGTTCAACGTGTTGAAGTCATGCTTAAGTATACACACACACACACATATCTGCATTTTTAGATCTTATTTTATTTGATTATTATAAAGCTATATGTTAGTTCATAAACAAAATTTTTAATATTTTATTTTAAATCGTATTATACTTAATACGGTATAATAATAATAATGATATTTTATTATAATATATACATATACATATACGTATTTACACACATATATATACATACACATATATACACGCAGAGTGTTCAAAATATAGCGTTACAAATTTTTATCTCGGATTTTTATATGACATTTTTTGAGAAATATTCTTTAGACAAAAGTTATCTGATAGAAACATTATGGCATTTTTGTTAATGCATTGTTAATGCATTATTGTTTATTTTATTTAAGATTTAAAGATCATTTCGATATTAACTTTGTCGTCGTTTCACTTTATTATGTATTTATAATGGTAGCATATTTTATGTAAAAAAAAGAAAAAAAAAAAGGAATGAATTTATTATATATCTTTTTTTTTATAATTAAGAGATTACGAAAACGAAGAAAAAATTAAAAGAAAAAGAAAAAAGATTATACCGATTACATATATTCAATTTTGCATTACTTATTATTATGATATATTACTAGTGCATCATGTTTTTTTAATTTATAATTCAAATTAGCTTGCCAATTAACAAAAATTGATACTGTTTAATAATCCTTTGAAACAATTACTTTGACTTCATAGATACAAACACATGCGTAAGTGTGCATATATATATATATATATATATATATATATGTGTATGTATATGTATACGTATATGTATATGTATATATTTCTATGCACACATATATATATGTATACAAGTGTCAAAAAATAATTTGTCGTTAAATCGTATCGTATGAGGTCTTCTAAAAGATACGAGTTTGTAATGGAATTAGAACTGACTAATCGACTCATGCAAGTTGCTTTCGCATAGCAACTACGTTCGTAAATAATAATAAACTTGAACGGTAAAAAATTTTTAGAAAATATAAATATAATTTTAATCGAAATAATATCTTTGTCATAAGATTATAAATACAATACTACAAGGTAAGGTCGAGTTTTGAATTCCTAAAGAAAAATACGCGGGAATACGAAATAGCGGAAAAAATAGAGATATCGTGTCAAAGGTTAAAATAAAAAATAGTACCTTCGGTTTCTCTCTTTCAATTCTTTACGTGTATATATATATATATTTATATATATATATATATTTATATATATATATATTTATATATATATATATTTATATATATATATATTTATATATATATATTTATATATATATATATAAACATATACATATAAAATAATGCAAATATATAATATGTAATATAACAATATGTATATATAATATATTAATTAAATATAATTATTATATTACACACATAATAATATATAATATAATAATTAATATATATTATATATAATAATAATATAATATTAATATAATATATATATATATATGTCCATATATAAGTTAAATTTTTATTTATCTCTTTTTGTCTTACCTGAACGTTTGCTGTTTGTCCTGCATTCTGGAGACAATTGTTTTACTCGGTGTATTTTCTTCCACTTCCAAACTCGCCATCGCTTTTGCCAATTGAAGATCGCTTTCGTCCATTTTCTTGTCACTTCCGTTTCCTTTGAATCGTTTCCACTTTTTTCTTTCTTTTTTTCTCACTCTTCGTTCTTTTTCTTTCTTTCTTTCTTTTTTTGATGCAAATTTGTTCTAACCGTCATCAAATTATAAATCATATATAAATACTTTGTTAAAGTCGTATAATAATAAAACAAAGAGAAAAATACAAACAAAAAAGGAAAGAACAATCGAGGAGTTTCGACCTCATCACCAAAAGATGTCTCGCAGAGCACTGAAGGGGTCTCGCGTACCACGAGTCGACTTAACCTTAAATGTGTCACACTCCTTCGACTTCCCCTTCTCCTTTATAATTTTCTTTCTTTTTTTATCTTTCTATTCTCTCTCTCTTTCTCTCTCTTTCTCTCTTTCTCTCCCTCTCTCTCCCTCTCTCTCTCTCCCTCTCGTTATCCACTTCTCGTCTTTTTTCTTCTTAGTGACGCTCCCTCAGTTAACCAATTGCTGACTCGTTTTAAATGGTTGTGTACATGTATGTACATCCTGTGTATGCATACTTTATTCTCGTGCGAACAAAACATTTCTATTATCGTCCCCTCGTTCGGTAAGTCCAGTATAGTTTTTATCTTTTTCTAGCCATGGGTTTTCTTTGTTGGTATTTTCTTTCTCTTTTGCACTTTCTGCATCTTCTAAGTACGTACATAGGATAGATATATCAAAATAATGTGAATTTTTATACAAATAGTTCATTAATATTAGTTTTTTTTCTTAACCATTGAAGGAAATGTTATTATGTAATAATTATAGAAAAGAAATTGTTTAGTTTGTGAAATCTTATTCAATAATTACGATCGATGTTTGTTAATTGAAAGTTCTATAGATATCTACTAGATGACAGCACAAAGATCTATTATTCTTTTTTACCATCAGATCTTTTTAGACTCGTTCATTTAGTACCATCTAGCGTATTAAAACGGTACAGCGTTTGAAAGCTCTGATAGTATACATCCCTGACGATAGGCAATATTTTGTAAAGATGTATATAAAAAATTCTACAGTCTGGAGGTAGAAAAAATTTATCGTCTTTCTTCGACTAAAATATAATATAAACAGTAGAAATAAAACTTAAATGATTCCTTGAAAAAAGATTAAAACGATTTAAATCACTGATCTCTTTACATTTGCCATAAGGGCATAAAAATAATTAGAAATATAATTACCAAAGGATAGAAGTAAATGAAAAAAAAGGAGGAAAAAATGAAATAAAAACTTTCTCGATGCGAAATTTGTAACAGAATTTCACTACAATTAAAGTACACTCGGTAGCATGATCTCAATTGAAGAATAATAATAAAGATCTCAATGCGAAGAATGGAAAGTAAGGAACAGTTAAATCGGTATTGGAAAGCGATATAATTACGTCGAATACAAGGTACAATTAAATGTGATCGTTCGGTTGTCGATTCTCAGCTACCGAGGTAAGTTTTAAGAGGTATAGCAATTAAACAACAACATAGAGAAAGGTGAATAGATATAAATCATGAGAAATCGTTGTGAAGTTTTCCAATAGAATAAAATATTTTAAAACATTGATCCATTTAACCGAGAATGGACTTGGTTCTCGTTGAAAGGATCGATGGATCGATCGAATCGATTACGAACATATATATATATATATATATTATATAGTATACTATATGTATACATATGTATAGACTCCTGTACCTGTTTCGTTCTCTCGTTCTTCTCCCCTACGGCCTCTTACCGAACCCATATAGCCGGTACTTGCTATCAAGGCCAGTCACTCGATTACCCGCGTTTCTTATGCATCCAACGCGCATAAAATCGTGCGCTCGCACTCGCACCCGAGGCTCGCTTTAAGATGATCTACGATCGACAATATTCGATCTACCTCCAGACGTCGCTTCTCTCCTTTTCTTTCTTACGCATCGCGTTCGAATGAACTTCGAATCACTGTTAATGAGATCCTTGAATTTATTTTTTTTTCTTTCTCTCTCTTTCTCTTTCTCTCTTTCTTTTTTTTTTTTTTTGATTCATTATCATTAAAAAGTAACACACGCACATACAAACAGGTTTATTTCATCTATTATTATATTCTTGTCGTATCATTATGCGATATCTAATTACTTCGAGGTTTTATTTTTTTTACTCATATATCATTATACATATACATATATATATATATATATGTATTGTAAAAACATATTTTATAATAAATATTTACATATCCCATAACTATATATACATACATATATATATATATATATATAATTATATATACATAGATAAGTGTCTCATATTATGGAATCATTGAATTTTTTTATTACTTTTACTTAAAAATAAAAATAATAAATTATTTTGCTTCGTCTAATATTATGTTTTGTCATGTCACTGTGATATCTAATTACTCAGAGAGTCTTTATTATAGTATCGTAATGTATATTATAAAAAAAAAAAAAAAAATTCATATCAGAATCTCATATGAGATACATACATTTATGAATGCTTTATTTTTTTTTTAATTACTGTCATTAGAAAAAAAAAAAGAAGAAGAAAGTAATTTTGTCTTCTCTATTATTATATTCTTGTCATATCCTAGTATCTAATTATTTTGAGATATTTTATTACATATATATATATATGTATATATTATGAGAAAATATCTCATAATATAGACGCGTATAAGAATCTCACGTTACGAAATTCTTCATTTACCTATTTCTTTTTTTTTTTTTTTTTTTTTTTTTTTTTTTTTATAAATATAGCTGTTATAAAGAGAAAAGAACGAAAGAAAATAATTGTGTTTCGTCTATTATTATATATTTGTGATATCAACGCGATATCAAATTAACTTGAAACTATTTTATCGTATATCTTAATTCTGGAAATAAACTTTTTAAATCTTTGAAGAACGTTATCTTTATGAAATCGTTGAAAATCCTTATTGAAATTCCTGCGCAAGCCCGATTAAAACATTTCTAATGTATAATCTTATCAGATGATATCAAGAAGAAATGAATTGATATCTTAATGGGGAAAGTGCGAAAGTAGATACCGGTTAAACAAACTTAAAGTCTCGTGATAACTCGATGGATTTCAACGTGAGGACTTGGAAATAGGACGACGATCGAAAACTAGGTCGCGACCTTATGGGTGAGGGACCGTTATTTCAAGGTCGAGTATGGTAACTTTACCTACCTACCATCTATACTACAACATGGAGAACGAAACGCTAAGTTCAATACCATTCTTTGATATATTTTCGTTAATCGTTAAATGAGATAGAAAATCAATTCGTACAAAACTGATATACATATATGTATGTATATGTATAATTCATAAAAACAGATTTTTTACGAAAAGATTTCATGATGTTGATATCACGGAAAGAAATTATATCTACGTTTCGTATTAAGTCTTGTAAACACGCGAGTGACCGCGATCTGTAACGATCCGATAAATGAGAATCGTAATCGTGTTACACCGAATGAATTACGAACGAAAGACTTATGAGAGGATGTTGTCTATCGACGAAATAAATGATTTTAAAAATAATGAAAGTAAAAAATAAAAAAAAAAAAAATATAAAAAAAAAATAAAAGACGTCATAATCGTATTATAATAATATCGTAATAAAAAAGACTATTATGACAATATAAAAAAAAGGAAATTATCGAATTAGATCAGATCAGATATAGACTTTTTAAATTTGACGATATAATATAATATTGTTACCATATAAGTTACATTTCTAATTATTAAGAAAGTTTTCAAATGGTTTGGCATGTAGCAACCACTGATTTACATTGAGTCAAAGTGGGCGTCGATCTAAAGCGACTAGCCACGCGTAAAGGAACATGTAAATAAACGGAATACGTTTTTATTACGTTCATGCTAGCTGCAGTTACATAAACACGGATTCCAAATATAATGTATGTTGTATGTACGCCTTCCGTAAACTTCGTTTCTCCTTGCGAATCTATTCGTATAAACGTAAACTTCTGAACATTCTAATATCATATATATATACTTGTGACTAATATCGTATCATATATATATATATATATATATATATATATATATATATATATATATATATATATATGACTAATATCATATATATATATATGTATGACATCATAAGGGTAACAATAATTTTTAATTTAAGATAATCTGATAAAAAAAAGAATAATCCATGAATAAAAATTTAACAATTTCCAATTGCCAATAAATTACAATAGTAAAAATTGGCAAAACGTTTTTTTTCAATAAAATAATTAGATTATCCTTTTCTTAATGATACTATTGAATTTTTTGTTATAACAATAATATAATTTTGTATTAATAAGGACAACAAAATAAATTCAATGAGTATACAAGATATTACTTCAGCATAGTATTAAAACTTAACAAAACAAACAATAATTGAAACATAATTATTAGAATTGAATAATATTGAGAAAAAAAGTATAGGAATTATAATTTAATTATTTATTGAAATATAATTACCGCATGTTGATAAACATTAGTCATGACACTAATTTTATATTCCTTTTACAATTCTTTAAAAGATCGTTACAAGCTTTATTTTATAATAATAATATCATTAAAAAATTAACATCATTAACATGATCATTTACAGGGAAGATCAAAAAAAGAAAAAAACAATCATACATCTTTTAGGCCATTAAAAATTATTATTTTATTTTATTTGGCATAACTTTTATAAAATTGTTATGCGCTTTCATTATTTATATCAATAAATTATGTAGTTTGACACATTACGCATCATTCCGTAGTCGTATAGGCGCGAAATTTGAAATCAAAGTGAGTATAAACTCAAAAAATGCAAGAAAAAAAAAGGAAGCAGAAAGAGAGAGAGTGAGAGAGAGAGAGAGAAAGAGGCAGAGAGAAAGATAGAAATAACTTACAAAGTGCATTCGAACGCATTTAAAACGTATAAATCACGCGATTTCGTCATTTCGTACGAATTAATTTCTACTTAATAAATATATGATCATTCTTTATAACGGAGTGTTACTCGTAATAGTGAAAGTGAATAATCGTAATCGGCATTCGTTCGTTTTATTTTATTGTTCAATATCATTTCTTAAATCGTACATTGTTCCAAAAAAAAAAAAAAAGAAAAAAGAAAAAAAAATAGTGCACCTTAGCTCGATCTGTTAAATAATATTAAGAGAGATAAAGATTCTTATATCATATCATCGATGTATTTAACAATTTTCCAAAAAATATCGTTTACGAGCGATTTTGAAATTAATTTTAAAATAACTCTGAGATTTAAAGAAAAATTGTAAATACTTCGTTTGATGTAAATTTAACAACTAAATTGGTTGATCACTTTTAAATATGATAACTTATAAAAAACTATTAAAGATATTCGGAGATGATTCATTATCGGATTAAGTCCAAGTAATTTGATAAAAAAAAAAAACCTCCTACTTTTTGTGGTCGACGAAACTAAATTGGGCTTAGTAAAATTTTCTTTTACTAAGTTAATGTTTCTTTTACTAAGTCTGTTAATAGTAGATTTCTGGACAAGATAGAAAAAGACATTAACAGAATCAAATAACTGGATCGAATAGAATCAAATTGAACAGAATAGGACCGAATAGGATCAAATATCGTCGAAGAAGATCAAATAGAATCGAATAGGAACATATATGATATAATATTATAGAACGGAGTAAAATCGAATATGATTGAATATAATCGAATAATAGGATCGAATGTAGCCAAATAGAACTGAGTAAGATCTGAATAAGATCGAATAGAATTAAACAGTATAGGACTAACAATATAGAACCGAATAGGTTCGAATAGAGTTCAATAGGACTGAATAAAATCGAATAGGTTCGAAAAAAAAACCGAATAAAAATGAATAGGATCGAATAAGAACGAATAGTGATGAATAAGATCGAATAGAGTTGAATAGCATCAAATAGAACCGAATAGCATCCGAATGGAACCAAATAGGCCCAAATAGAACCAAACAGCATCCGAATGGGACCAAATAGAACCAAATAGATCAAGCGACATAATAAGACTGTAAAGGATCAAATAAATTCAAATAGAATCG
>NC_140810.1:13237500-13240000 GCF_050613455.1 Vespa mandarinia
TTGTCAAACGTACTCAACAACGCATATATAACTCAAGATATTCCTTTTCGAATTTTCTTGTTCGAATCAATTATCTTCATAAATTTTATTATTGTGTTTTGTATATGTGTGTGTATACATATATATACATATATATATATATATATATATATATATATATCAATTATCAATAATTATCACGTCATCTGAAATAATTGGATATAATTAAATCGTGAAATAATAATTATATTTGATATTGTATTGAAAAAGATTTTTTGTACTCTTACGATGAAACAATTCTTACCAAGAATTTCTTAGAATTTTTTACAAAGAATTTCTTATTTTCTTCTATTTCAGATGTTATTAATTATCGACTCGATCTTCTTTATTATAACATAAGTTTTATGTCATAACTTATCGGACAATCGTATACGAGCACGTACGAAACGATAGAATCGTTGAAAGCTTCGTTGAAATAAACGCAATCGAGAGACTTTCTCTCCGTTTCTTCCCTCGAAAAAAAAAGAGACAACAAGAGGAACACGTCATTCTTTTATTTCTTTCTAAGCAATAATTATTATCGCGAGAATGATCATTTCGCATAATGTTTCTTCCTCGTAGACGTTCTAACGCATGGGGCGTCGCTTTTCGTGGATATCAAGTTATCCTTCCATGTTGTGTTTCTAGTTGGCGTCGGCGGATCGCTGAATCTAGTTGATGTTTTTGTCAATGTCGTGTACTTGTTGTTAATTGTATTGCTCTGACCTGTGTCACGTAGATCACCTTCGAAAAATCGGCACATTTCTCGTACCGGTACTGACCTAGCGCCACGATTTAAATCATGAAGAGATCTGGCACGTTGTTTTCCTCTTGGACTCGGTTTCGATTCCGATCTACCAAGATCCTCCGTACTTCTAGCCAATCTACCGCCTAATCTCGAAAGTGATTCAAACAGGGTTAGCTTCTCACGAACCGGTACGTAATGATCGACCCTCTGACACCTTTCCAATAGCCTAGCAACGTCCTCCTCGCAAGGTGGTTCCTTCATTATCGACAGAGCTGTTGTCGTTGATGATCTAGGCAAGCTCATGCAACCATCCATCAATGATGAACTCGTAACGCATCTACCGATGGTTGTTCTTTCGTTTCCTTGAGACAACTGACGCGGCACCGGTATTCTTGATGATATCGCAGCCAATCGTTCCTTTCGTTCTTGCAAACTCTCAACGTTGTTACTCGTTACTTGTTGAGGCTGTTGAGATTGACCCTTCTCACGAAAAATTCGCCTCTCTCTGGCTCGACTTCTACGTTCGTTATTCGCATCGGTCCTTAAGATGCCATTGGTGTTATTGTTATTGCATCGGGTTTGATCGTTTCCAGCAATACCATTATTATTATTATTGTTATTATTATTGTTGCTATCGTTATTATTATTATTGTCCTCGGGTCTTTCATTCTCTTCGAATCTAACCGTGAAAGGTTCGACCGGTTTGACAGGTGGTAATCTAACGTTTTCGTTTCTAACTATCTCGGTGGACTCATTAACAATTGGTGATTCCTTCTTCGGTGATCGTTGAATAAGATCGTCGTTGTCATTTGCAGAATAATATCTATTTCTCGGTCCGTATATTTTTGGAAGCTCATTATTGTTCTCCTCGGCTCTCGCTTTTCGTCTTCTAGCATCTTCTTCCAATACACGACGACTTCTTGCTTCGTTCTCTCGTCTACGTGTTTCCTTGTACCTTTGTATCCTTTGTTCTTTGGTCTCTGGTTCTGACAAGGAGATCGTCGAATCGACGGAGTCCACACTCGATCGACAAATTCCACCGCCCCATGGAAGACTGTCATCACTACCTTCGCTACTCTCGCTACAACCCCATGTTCTCGTTACAGTTTGATCCTTCGTTGTTATTATTGCCGGTATACTACGAAATTCACCTAAATTATCCTCGTCGCTTGAATTACTGCTAGACCAACCGCGTAACTCGCTTCTCGCTCTTCTTCTAGATTCTTCGAGTATACTCGTAGAATTTTTCGAATTACTTTCTATCGGAGATTCGATCGGCCAACAACGAAGTTCGCTTCGTGAACGTCTCCTCGATTCAGTGAGACTCTCCGGAAATGGTGCTGGACTTCTTGGACAAATCGTCAGGATTTCGAGGAAGTTCAGGCATCTTCGAGCACGAAACGGAGTCTGTCTAACCAACTCTGCTGCTATCGCTTTCACCCAAGACCAGTATATCGGTTCTGTGTCGGCCTGGAAAAACAAAAACATAAAAAAACAAGATAAATTAATATTATTACTAATGTATTCAAAGATTGAGACTGCGATCTCTTGTCTTTCAAGAAATTATATTATAAATATTTACATATCTAAATTTCATTCTTTTCAAATAAGTAGATATACCTGCTTTTAATCTCTTTATATCTTTTTTTTTAACTTTTAATTAGAAAAATGATTAAACGAATGATCAACGATAATAAATTATCGGCGAAAGGAAGAGATATTGGACGAGAGTTA
>NC_140810.1:13245000-13320000 GCF_050613455.1 Vespa mandarinia
ACGTACGAATTTAACATTTACTGATCGTATTAAGTTTAAATCGGATTCAGAATATGCATCTGCATTTATGTCTGATGTTTCTTCATCAAATAATCTTTTGTGTTTTTGTTATATAATCTTCTTTGATCGTTACAACTACGAAATTTCTGTTCAATCTTATTAATTTTCTTTTATCTTTCGTTTTTTTCGAGATCTATAGACATTTAAGAAACGATACAGATTTATTAGATATCGATATGTGAAAGTTTATTTTTCTTGTCAAAATGTTACTAAAATCATCGATAAGGCCCAATGTGTGCGGCGATCATAATTAGACCCATTACAGGATTACGAAGTAAATCTGTCAATAATGAATAGCGATTTTGCTATTTTCATTATATATCTTTTTTATTTAGGCACAATTTTGGAATAATAAATTTGACATTAACGTAAAGTTTAACATGATTCAGAACTAGACTCCGTTTAATGAAACGAGTCAGTAGAAATAAACAAAAAATTGACATATAAACATGATAAACATGACAGATGCGATGGACATCAGTTATTGGCTGTTAAACGATAGTCAATTGTAAAATTTAGGAGCGAAAATACATGAATCATTATTTGTTAGTTTCAATTTCTCTTGGCTTATAAAATGAATAACGGATTGTTGAAATAAGAGAGGTCTGAAAGTTGTAAATACGCTCTTGTCTCGATCATGCGTGTTTGTTTATTTCAACTGACTCGACTCATTGAACGTAGTATAGTATACGAAAAATCATGGAAATATTTTTTAGTGATTTTTTCAAAGGTCAATTAAATTCTTATATAAAAACTTAAGAAAATTTCTTATTATTTCATTAAAATTACTCACCAATTTGAGAGGTAGCACAATATTATAAATTCAACTTATAAAAATCAAATTAAAAAAAAACGAATGTTTCGCCTATGAGAAATGTTTGAAAAAATTCATCAATTTTCCCATTAAATACTTTACGTTTCAATTTTAACAATAGATTTTAATATATTCAACAAAATTTATAAGTAACGTTACGAATTATATTTCACGATTTAAGATTTTTTTATATCTTACGTTGGAAACTTTTGATTTTTATCGATTGAACGATAAATAGCATATACCGTTTTGATCTCTGATGACATTATTCTCTAAGAAATCGATCATTTTTTCGAATGATTAATATATTTAAAACATATGATCTTTTTTAACTTTACTTTTTATATTCATTTAAAGAATAAAATATTCATTTCGATTAAGAAAAATCTCATATATCATATCAATAATGAATTTAATATTTTCGATTAGACAATCAAGTATTATTAGAACGGCAATCTATAATATTTTTAATGGGATATCAAGTACCTAAACGAGTACTATTACTAGAAGTTATCCATGTCTGAACGACGTCTGACAAGCTTAACAGTTGTATTAGCAATCACACGACGGCGTTATCAGCGCGGTCAAGGAAGCTTCTCTTTCCTCCTCTCTTATTTTTTTTTCTCTTTTCTTTTCTTTTTGCACTTATTATAGTTATCTTTCAAAGCGTCGATTACGACGAAACTATGAATTTTTGTCGTTATCTATCGAGAGTATACCCTCTTAATATACGAGTGTTCTCTTTTTTTACTTTTAGTTTTTTATTTCTTTTTCTTTTTCTTCTTCTTCTTCTTTTTTTTTCTTTAATTGTAGAAACGAACAAAAAGGACTGATAATATATATTATATTATCTTATATATTATATTATATTATCTCTAGTATATTATATATACTTTTTTCTTTTTTTCTTCTAATTTTTCTCAATCAACAAATAAATAAAGAAATAAATAAATAAATAAATAAATAAATAGGATCAAGAGAGTTTACGAGATAAGTCAGAACTCATAAAACAAAGAGTATTCATCATCGAAAAGTAGTGTGAAGGGTAATTATAGATGGCGATTCATATATATTTAAAATTGTAGTCCTCGACGTTATTAGTAGCATGCACAACGAGCTAATAGTATTGGTTCTCTGATAATAATTATATTCGTGCTATGTGGAACGACGTCGTTTTAATTTCCGGATTCGTTTCGCGGAAATAACTAAGTGTATATGCATGTTCATGTGTGTACGTGTGTGTTCGTGTGTACGAACGTGTGTCTGTCTCCCTCTTTTTCTGTGTATGTATGCGTGTAGTAATAATAGTAATAGTAGTAAGTACTTAATCTTTCTTTCTTTCTGTCTTTTTTTCGTTTCTTTTTGTTTTAAAGTAACCGAGAATGCAACTTGCGAAATCCGCGGGTGTGACGGCCACCATGGTAGATTCTAAAAGCTCTTGCGATCTAGTTATTAACCACCGATGGCCTCTCTCTCTCTCTCTCTCTCTCTCTCTCTCTCTTTCTCTCTGTATGTCTTTGTGGTGAGCGTTAAATACATCCGACACCGTTTCTAATAGTCATAAGAAAGTCATAAAGGCCGTACTAGAGAGAATCGAGTGATAAATAAAACCTAGGAGTGTTCTTGATTTCTCGAACTGTGATTTACTTCGAATGTGCATTCTTGATATGAATTAATTATTTAAAAATATATTATATCGAATATTAATATAAATAATCTAATATTAATAATAATGATTAATTATAATTACAATAGAATATTATTAATAATAATTAAATATAATTAATATCGTATATTAATAATAATGACTAAATATAATTAATGTAGAAATTAATAATAATAATTAATAATAATAATAATGATACGTGAAGATGAGTAAATTATTGTTTGCTCGAAGATAAATATTGGAGATGAAATATTATATTTATATGATAATTCTTGTAGTATTTTTTTCCTTTCTTTCTTTCGACAAATTAATTTTAATAACGAATTGTCTTTCTTCGAAATGAATCAAAAATTCGATGAATTCAATGTTAAATATCCATTAACAAACCATTTCACGTCCTTTAATGATTATCAACTAGTAAATCACCAATCAACGTTTTTTATTGGTCTGACTCATTAGGTTCAAGGTCATTTTTTTTCTTTCATAAGAATAAGCGTTAATCCTAACGTGAAAATCTCTTTCCGTGAATGGGTGGAGGATGATGAACGTGAATCATGCTTCGAGTTAATGTTACTTCTACGAGTATCACGGCGTCAATTACAACTATTACGTGACTCGATTGTATTATATCGAACGTAATTCGAATAATAATTAACTCATATGTTTATATTTATTTTTTTTTTTTACGATAACCAAAAGGAAGAAAAAAAAAATATATATATATACTATCATATTCTCTAGTTGATTTAATCATCAAGAGATCTGAGATGTTACAAATTTCTGAAAAACTAATTAAAAATCGATTATGCACACACACATTCTTGCTTCAACTGTTGATGCAAATGACAAGATATAATACCGTCTAAACTCGATTATAGTCACAAATATAGAAATAAAAATTATATATCAACCTTACCGAATATTAAATTAAATTTATTTTATAAAAATATAAATTTATATTGTGTACAAATAGGAAATATGTACAAATTAAGCACGATATTAATTTATATAAATATAAATTAATATTTATATTATATAAATATATTGTAAATTAATATTATACAAATAATTTATATGAATATAAATTAAATTAATGTGTGGTAGCCTTTATATTACATGACCTGAGACGACCATACCATACATACACATACACACACACACACATACATTTTTTTTCACTTATATTTTTATATTAGTAATTTAATATTAATTTTTATATCAAATGCAGTCTCTCTTATCGAAAATGAGAAAATTGTTATAAACGTTTCAAGTAATTTTATAGTTTATTAGAAACTTCCCCTTTTATCTACATTTTTTTCGAAGGTTTTCCAGTCGAACAATTTCGTTCACGTGAAATTTATTTCGAAAAGAAAAGTGTCTACGGGTGGATGGCTCTTCCCCTTCGATCTTTGACGGCACGAAAGACGCAAGATTTAAAGTCAAAAGGAATAGGTAAGAGTTTTCGTAGGCTGACTCTCACGATCCATTAAATCATCCGAAAGGACGAAAAACCATCGGTGGAGGCCAAGTTCTACGTGTTGTATGGTGTGGACGCACCATAAATAAACCGAGTGTCGTTGGGAGGCCCGCATATCCTGCTGTTTTTAAAAAGTTCCGCTTAAAGAGAGACAGAGAGAGAGAGAGAGAGAGGAAGAGAGAGAAAGAAAAAGAGAGAAGGAGGGAGAGAAAGATAAAGAAAGAGAGAGTAAGTTGAGGCACCTAACGCATGCAGTCGCATATTCGTCGGGCATATCGGGGCGTGTTTATGAAGCATACCAAACCGGAAGCACGTTTCTTTTCTAAGCATCAAAATTCAAATTGATATTTTCGTTAAATATTTGTTTAATCGCGAAAAAAAAGAAAATTCAATTTCTGAAAATTCAAACGACTTATTTATTTATTTATTCTCTTTTTTTTCCCTGTGTTTTTCTCTTTTTCTTCTTCTTGTATTCGTGACATTATTTTTTTTAATATTTCTTTAATCTCATGGAAGCCATCGAAAATTAATTGTTTCTTAGATTTGAGAGGAAAGTAAAAAAGAAAAAAAAAAGAAAAAAATATTAAAAAAAAAAAAAAAAGGGAAAGAAGAAAAAATTAAAAAAGGGGAAAAAAAATAAAATCGTTGGAAATAGAAAATAAAATTCCCATACGCACATATATCGAGGAAAACAATGCGAGCGAAGAACAATGACGTGTCGCATCACGGAAACTCTTTTCACTTCGTCTTGTCTCCCACAATCAGACCCTTCTTCCTATGGGAAAATTATCCGAGCCCGATGCTCGAACACAATCGATGGCTATTAGTCGACGCCATTAGATACATTTTCGTAAAAGTCTTTGGAAATGAATTTTCAATGGTGATCTCTTGTGAGACTATTTAACGTCCTCGTCCTTCCGTAATTACCGCGTTTTATCTCGACAAGCGTGTGTACTGGATTGCGTCGTTATCATCGCTTATGTACTTCGTAAAGTTGTTGCGATAAGATAACGCGATTAAAGCAAATTATGTAGATAAAAAATTGTCAAAGAAAAAAGGCAACCCGAAAAGATTCAAATCTTCTTTATGATCGTTCTACGAAGGTTTATTGCTTTTTGCTTTTTCTTTTTCTTTTTTTTTTTTTTTTAATTATTATTTTTTTCTTTTCTTATTTTTTTTCCTTTTATTTATTTTTTTTAATCTCATCGAAAGAAAGCAAATGATTTAATAATGAATAGTTTATTCAATTTGAATAATTTATTCGATCTGAGAAACGAGAAAATATCAATATGCATACGTATTTACAATGTGAACGCAGCTTTAACAGTTTCCCTCACGACGGTTTTTATTATCTCTCCCTTATGGTTGGCCCACACCGAGCAAAAACAGCACCAGAAGCGGCAGCACGTTTCACTCAGGAAACCGTTTATTTCCTCAGATCCCGTTGATAAAGACCGTAAGTACGTTGCACATCTAACGGGTGACGCTCAGTTTTTTTCTCTTTTTTTTCTTTTTTTTTTTTTTTTTTTGGACGTATAGTAATACCTACCTACTTACAAATCTTTCCTCTTCTTTTTGTTACTTTTTTTCTGTGATTCTTCCCGAATGGAAATTTCTATAAAATCTAGAAAATAATCTAGATAGAGATAAAAAAGATAGAGAAGAAAGAAGATTTTGCAATTCAATGAAAAAAAAAAGAAAAAATATACTCACATATTTGAATTATCATAGAGGAAACGGATAAATAATCATTTAGCAATGAACAAAATGACGTTTGTTTCCTAAACAGTCGATAGATTTCTATGAAAAAAGATAGCCGGTTGAAGGTTATGCGTGTTATCGATTCAGGAAGGTCGAACTATAAGATAGACAAGAGCAAGAGGGAGAGAAAGAGAGGGAGAGAGAGAGAGAGAGAGAGAGAGAGAGAGAAAAGATAAAAACTTGCTCGTTCTTCGTTGTCTTTCTCTCTCGAAGGTATTCCTTTACATCACGTACCGTTGCCTCGGTCAACACACGCTAAAATCCCGTTTAACAGTCGTCCATTTTTCACCTCGCTCCTTTACGCTCCTCTGCCTCCTGTCAGTCCTCTCGCGTCATCCTGACCAAACAGGACCCCGCCCCGAACGTTCGTTCTCTCTACGTTTCTGGCTACGTGCGTATGCGCATGCTTCTCTTCTTCCCTGTCTCTATTTCTCTCTCTCTCTCTCTCCCTCTCTCTCTTTCTCTTTGTCATTCTCTAACTAAGGAAGGAGGATATCTATCCTGGAAAGAATCATGAATTATTTATTCACAAGAGCTCATCAGGATGAACACCCTCGATCCTCGTGAATATCTTCGATTTTCCACGCAGCCTGCCAGCAACACGTTACGTGCTATTGCTATTACTATTGCTATTGCTGTTCCTGCTACTGGGTTAGACCCTTTTCTTTCTTTCTTCCTTTTTTCTTTCTTTTTTTCTCTTCTTTTTTTCTTTTTCTTTTTCTTTTTATATACCTTCCTTCCTTCCTTTTTCCTTCCTTCCTTTATTCTTTCTTTCTCTCACGAAATCCTTCGCAAGTTTTAAGGATCAGGATGTTTGAATGTCACGGTGGGCGATGATAGAGAAAAAAGTATATATATATTAAAAAAAAAAAAAAAAAAAAAAAAAAAAAAAAAAAAAAAAAAAAAACGGACAAAAAAGAGTTTCAATCGCAAAACGTGCCAGATATGTATATATAAACGTGTTCGCGCGAGCGCGTGCGCATGCATATCTCCTACAGATATCGTTTGTCGAGCCAAGATCGAGTTTGTTCGCAGTATGTAAGTATGTATGTATATAGATATCCTCGCTCGAAAGCTTTTTAATTATTCATGATTATGTTCGACGAGTGTGTTATAGAAAGTGACATCTTACGTATGTATGTACCACGAACGACGAAATGTACTGAAGCTTCTCGATGAACTTTCAGATCTTTTTTTGTTTGTTTGTTTGTTTGTTTGTTTGTTTGTTTGTTTGTTTGTTTGTTCTCTTTTTCTTCTTCTTCTTCGTCTATTTCTTTTTTCTTTCTTTTTTTTTTTTTTATTACTGTCGCCTTTAAGATTATTACCCATAGGATTAATTTTCCGCAAGTTCCCGGACAATAATGATTTTATCGCATTGATCGATCGCGTTTAAGAGTTGATATATGCGGAAGGAAGCCACGGGGAAAAAAAAGAAAGAAAGGAAAAGAAAAAAAAAAGAAAAAGACATGTTTGACGACGGTGAAACGCGATGTGAAAGTGACAAAGGCGCGTGCGTGAGCGCGCTGGACCAAGGAGACTTGTCGCGAGACCGGAAGCATTCCCCGGAGCTACTGGAAAACACCGGAAGATGAGGAATGAGATACAAGTGTATTTCTTCGAAATCTTTTAAACGAAACGTTTAAATATGTTTTGCCACGAAAAAGTAAACGTATTTATTGTAACATTTTAATAAAAAAAAAGAAAATAAATAAAGTTCGACGTTATTTTTTTCAACATGACGATTGACACATGTTCGTAATGCAATCGAAAAAAAAGGAGAATATAAAAAAATAAAAAAAATTTGGCTTAAAAGACAAAATTATATAATATTAAATTTGTAATTAGCGTGACTAGCACTAGTATTTTCATAATCCAATTTTTATTCATCTTTGGAAAAAAAAAAAAGAAAAAAAGAAAAGAAAGAAATTATGTAATATTATATTTATAACTAGCATGATTACGTTATACTTTCATAATACAATTTGTGTTCGTGTTTATAAAAAAAAAAAAATTATATAATATTGAATTTCTAACTGGCATGACTACACACACTATCTAACTTCCATAATGCCATTTCTGTTAATGTTTAAAAGGAAAAGAAAATTGTATAATATTAAATTTATAACTAGTACGACTAGATACTATACTAACAATAAGTATGATTTTAATTTCGTCAAACATTAATCTTTGTTTATTATCTAAGAATATATTTCATGATAAAAAAAAAAAAAAAGAATAATATGAAACTTATAATGTAAATTATAATACTATAATAATTTAAATTTAACAAACATTGATATTTAGATAGTACAATTAATTTCATTTCAATTTTCATTAAAAAAAATAAAAAAAAAAAGATGAAATAAGATATATGTGTATCATAACGTGAAAGTTATATCCTGTATAAAATTACAAAAGAGTTGAAATAATAATCATTTTGAATACAAATTTGAACGTTAAATTATAAAAAAAAAATGTAATTTCGCTAAAACTGTGAGAATTCTATCGACATTGTAAAACTGGTTGGATCTTTCATTATCTCATCAGCCGAAACAAACCGTTCGTTAGTGATAATTACACTTGCTTGAAAACCGTTAGACAGACGTAGTACACGAGGGAGCGTTTTTGTGTCGTTTTACCCCGTTGAAACGGCACAATGTTGCAAGACTCGCACGAAACTCGTTATCGACGTTGTTGACCTCGTTCGACGTGAACGTTAAAGAATACATATCTTTCAAACGTAACGCGATAGAATCATTTTCTCCTCGATTTCGTTTCTCCCGTTTTACGAGCCATAAACGACCCCTCCTCGCAAACGTAGAATTTAAATGTTCCCTTCTGCCCTTTAAATGGCCAGCGATTTCGTCCAGTCAATCGGCAAATTTCTTGACGATCGAGATGAGTGAGAAAAGTATTTTTCTCTCTCTCTCCCTCTCTCTTTCTCTCTCTCTCTCTCTCTCTCTCTCTCTCTATCTCTTTTAATATTCCTTTGTGATGGAAGGGAACGGAAATAAAAAAAGAGGAATAAAAAAAAAGAGAAAGAAAAATGAAAAGGTAAAAGGTCTTTTTCCATGGGATCGATCGTTCGGAAAAGGTCAAAGGCACTCGTAGACACCCGGTAGATATGCTCTCGCTTTGGAACTAAAGTGGGTCAGTAGAGTTACCATCTGTATTGTCGAAATTAATGGAAAAAAATTTGATAAAGGTACAGTGAGAAGTTCTTTTTCTTTTTTCTCTTCCTTCTATTTTCTTTTTTTTTTTTTTTTTTTTTTTCATTATCACTGTTTCGCCCAACCGAAGTCAATTAAAATTCAATACGATTTGTTCGATTGCGGTAGATCGTGCTAAATGACACGTTAAAATTATTTCTCTATGGATCATTAACAGGTAAAAGAAAGAGAGAGAGAAAGAGAGAGAGAGAGAGAGAGAGAGAGAGAGAGAGAGAGAGAGAGAGAGAGAGAGAAGAAGAAGAAAAAACATACATGCACGCTCACGCACACAAAGTTACAAAGTCATACCAAATAATGTGAATTCATAAAAGTAAGATATGCAAAAAAAGGAGGGGGAGAAGGGTTAAGGAATAATCCAGCCGACGATGATAGAGAGAAAGAGAAAGAGAGAAAGAGAAAGAGAGAGAGAGAGAGAGAGAGAGAGAGAGAGAGAGAAAGACAGATAAACTACAGGCATCCCCCTTTTTCTCGTGGTCATCAATCTTCTCATGTAAATCGAGCATTCGTCTTCGAGCAAGTCATTTATTATTATCTCGCTTTGGATCCTTCTACAGTCCCTCTCTCTCTCCACCTCTCTCTCTCTCTCTCTTTCTCTTTCTCTTTCTCACTCACACATTTTGGCACCCCTCGTACGAATAAACGACAAGCATTGTGCAGACGTGTTCTATCAGAGCCAAAGCTTGCCATCACACGTGAGCCCGTTACTCTACGCATATGACTTTTTGTGTATTCTGCGTGAGACACCTTGCAAGGAGAAAGAGACAAAGATAGAGAGAGAGAGAGAGAGAGAGAACCGTTTCCTCGAGGAAGTCTTATGAAAAAAAATGATTCTTTTCTTTTCTTTTCTTTTCTTTTTTTTCCTTTTTTCTTTTTCATTCTTTTTTCTTTCTTTTTTTATTTTTTTCTTTCCCCTTATTTCAAAGATACAATTATTTATATTCTTATTCACCGTTCACCGTGGATATTATCAAGAAAGTCTCCTCTTATCCATTTGACTAGAATTGCCGGTGGCTATGAGAGATGGAAGTTCGAAGAAAGGCGAGAAGATGAACGGTGAGATAGATAGATAGATACATAGATAGATAGAGAGAGAAAAAGAGAAAGAGAGAGAGAGAGAGAGAGTAGGGAGAGGAACAGAGAAAGCATTCATGTAGATACTCTCTCGTTACACGTGTTTCCTCAAGCGTTTCTCGAATACTCGAGCGCTTAATTGAACGAAACGAAATCTCTCATCTCGAAGTGAGAACTTGCGAACGGATAAACATCGAGTTTTCCGTGGGAAAATCTAATTGCTCGATGGAAACTTTTCGATATAAATGAGATCTCTCTCTCTCTCTCTCTCTCTCTCTCTCTCTCTCTCTCTCTTAAGAGTGTTCTTATTACTTCTACGTAATAAGAATATGTATGTCCAAGTACGTCTACATATAAAAATGAAATTGACTCTCGATTGATGAACATTCGATGACTTGCGAGAAAGATCAAATTAGCTTTCGCGAAAGAAGATCAAAATAGTGACATTATTGTATATTATATACAAAACGTTGAAACGGGGAAATCTGTAGAAATTCGTTCGAAAGTAAGAGCGTGTCACATCGAATAACGTCCTTCTTTCTCTCTTTCTCTCTCTCTCTCTCTCTCTCTTCGTTTTCTATTAAAACGTTTCTGACAAATCGATCAACGATGACTCGTAGAGCTTTGTTTAAAAAAAAATCGGATAGGGATCTTTGTTGTAGAAAAATTTGTTGCGATTTTGATAATAGCTAAATGCACGGGGTTAAGGCAAAGAAACATTTACTTTCTGAGGGTAAGAAAATAAAGAGAAAAAGAAAAGGAAAGAGAGAGAGAGAGAGAGAGAAAGGCAGAGAGAGGGAGAGAGAGAAAGAGAGAGACAGAGAAAGAGAAAGAAATAGAAAAGGGAGAAGGATCTTCAACGGTCGACAAAAAGAGATTTTTATCCCCTCCTCTTTCCTCTCTATCTCTCTCTCTCTTTCTCTCTCAAAAAAAAAAGAAAAAAGAATAAAAGATCAAAAGCGATGATCGACGATCTCGAATTCACAATAAATTTTTCCTGAAAGCTTTGAAGGATAACAATAGAAGAAAGAGACAGGCCAATAGGACAAGAAGACTATGTTTACCCTAAAAATTATCAGGATCCATAGATGATCGAGGGGTTGAATATTATTGAAAAATTGTTCGTTCTCTTCTAATATTCAATCGATATTAAACGTTCAAATCTCACCCCAATATGTTGTGTTTCCTTTTTATATTTTTCATTTCTTTCTCTTTCCTTCGTCTCTTACAATCAAGGACGACGGATTTTCGATCACTTGCAGATAACCGTTGAGATGAGAAGAATCGAAGGATATTTTTTCCTTGTTTGATAAACGACAGGATTCAAGGATAAGAACGTGTAGATTTCGTCTCGATCGATCTGATCTCAATCGATAAAACTCGAAAATAAATGCATGTAGATATACACACACACATATATATATATATATATATATATATATATATATGTATACACATGTATATATACATCTTTTTCGTTTCCAAGGATTCGAAGGATTTATCGAAGAAACGAGATTGCAATTTTTTATTCTCCGGACGTTCCACGTTTCTGGAATTAATGTCTCTTCCCTGGCGAAGGTCGTACGTTCGTCGGGGATCATTAATCTTTCAATAAGAAATCCTTGGGCTTCTACCATCGTTTCTGCTTTCTAGGCGTTTACATGCTCTTATAGATTCTTGTTTTTACAAGAAATCGTTAGGGAAACGATAATCCATCTCTTTTTTTTTCCTTTTCGTTTGCATCGGAAATATTTACACACATATGGCAGGTTCAAGAAATGATTTTAACGTTATTATTAAATCGATTAACTTTTCTTTTTGTCATTCTTTTTTTTCTTTTTTACATTTCATTTCAAACGATTATTTGCATAATATTAATTTCTTCTATATATATATATATATATATATATATATATATATATATGATATATACAACCAAAAATGATTTCAATATTATTATAAAATCAATTGACTTTATCCGGATCATATTAAGATTTTTATCACAAATTTTTTAATAAAATACTCATCGTTCATGCAAAACAGATAACTTCTACGCAATTAGTTATACGCGATAATATTATTTCGTCGATTTAAAATATTACTCATTCTCGAGAAATATCGAAAATATTTTTATACATATATTACTATGCATATGGGAAGAAAAAATAAAAAAATATTCTTCGAGGAAAGAAGAAAGTCGTCTTACTAATCACTACTGGAATTATCGGGAATATTTTAATACATCCATATGGGAAAAGAAAAGAAAAAAGAAAATAGAAAATTCTCTTTGAACAAAAAAAAGAAAGTTAATTTACCGATCACCACCACCGGTTTCCCCATTATTGGTTCGATAAAAAGCATATCGGTGGTAATCGTCGAAAGGCAATTCTCTGGAGTCCACTCGAAAGAGAAGTACATATATAGTCTTTCTCTTTCTCTCTCTCCTCTCTCTCTCTTTCTCTCTCTCTCCCTCTTTCTCTTCTCTCTCAAGTTCGAACTGGAAGGAGGACGTTTTTCTTTCGAGCGTCGATCGATCGTGCGACCGCGACTCGATTCGTCGCTTTTTTTCCCGGTTGCGCGCTTACAAAACGAGAGCGTATTATGCCCCGACGAAACAATGGAGTACAGAAGTCCCGTAGAGAACTCACGTGTGGGGCGGTTCCTGCATCCAAGGACCAGCTGGCAAACTGCCTTTGAATCCTCCGAAGAGAAAAATAGAAAACGAAAGGAAGAAAAAAAGGAAGGCAACCAAAAAAAGTGCCACCGAGTTGATTGAGAATGTACGAAGTTTTCTTCATATAGAATAATAATCAAATCACGAAGAGTATTGATCGTTAGGATCTTTAAAATCGAACTAATGTTTAGTTAAATATTTACTTACGACAGTTATTCGATGTTTCTTCGTTTCTTTCAAATAACTATTATATGAAATAAATTAGAATGAATATTTTGTATTTTTATAAATATCATCCATTATAACACATATATCCACATTCTTGTCGTGTCTCAATAAATAAATTATATATGCATTAAATTGTATGTATTATATATGTATTGTGAAAGTTATTGTATTACTTATTATAGTATTATAGTTATATATATATATATATATATATATGTATTTTTTTTTTTAATTTTATTTCATTTTACCATCAAAATATTAATTGATACTTCATATTTAAAGTTCTTTTTTTTAAATATAAATTGTAATGGTATAATTGAAAGGGTTAAAATGAAATAAAATTAAAAATATATATATATATATATATATATATATATATAATTTCAAAGTTACATAACATTATAGAGGTTTAAATGAAATTAAAGAAAGAAAAAAAATTTCGAAAGATAATAAAAAAGAAATACCCGTTCTTTCGACATTGCCGAATTATCTTTTATACGAATCAAAAAACTTAATTGATTAAAAACTGATAAAACGCATTGAAACGTTCCAAATAATTTTTAATACGTATCTCCGTCTAATTCAAAGGAGCAAAAACCTTGAAAACTCTTCTTGCATCTGTCTACCGTAAAGAAAGACGACATCCGCCGTTTGTCACCTTTCAATTGTATATCTCTTCGAAGGTATATGATAGAATGAAAGAAATAAAAACATTTCCAACGTTTGGTGGTTTTCGTTTGTGTTACTACGCAACAGGACATCGGAAGACATTGCAAGACTATGCGGGGGTGAGTCATTGCAATTTTTCTCTTATATTTAAGAAAGTCGTAGGAAGTTCTAAAGCATACGGATTTCTTCTTATTTCACGGTTTCTTTTCTCCTCCCCCCCTCACCCTCCTCCTCCTTTCTTTTCTTTTCTTTTCTTTTTTTTCTTCCTTTTTTCTTTCCCCACCCTCATTGAAACAGGAAACGTCGTCATTTGGTTGCACTAATACTATCTAGGAAGTCATTATTTCCGTTAAACTCTCGTGCTTGGTAAAACAATCCTAATTGTTTCAACCGATAATAACGATAACATAAATAATGATAATAATATACTATCCGACATAATTATTATATCGTGGGAGTCATAGGAACGTTCACAAAGAGATATCCTTTTATCGTTTCTATATTATCAAACAACAAAATGATGATAAAAGATATTCGTCATGCAATATTATTACAAAAATATCAATATACGATGTTCCGCGTCCAAAGGAGAAAAAGAATAACAAAATGGAAAGTCGGTAGATCGTATGAACTTAAATGAAAAATAATAAAAAGAGACGATGATTATGCAAGAGGAGAACAGTTAAGTTGGCTTTAATTAAGGAAGCGGCACCTTATTATTTCCTTGGCCAAGCTCGTTTCGCTGAGCTAAAGGAACAATTAACGTCTATATTATATGCATCTATTCTCTCAAGGATCTCCTGTTTCCTCTTCGTGATGATGCATTAGATCATCGTACGAGAATTTAAAAATTTCAACGGTGTGTATATCAATATCACCGTTATCTAATATCAATAAATTAAAAAAAAAATATATATATATATTAGATATATTTTTAACCTCTAAGACTAAGGAAAAAGGGATGCAGGGGTTAGTTGAGATAACGATCTTTTTCTTTCCTTTTCTTTTCTTCTTTTCCCCTTTTTTTCTATGAACCCAAAAAACAAAAAAATCGTTTTTCTTTTTTCGGTCAAATAAGAAACTGTTGATTATTTATCTCTGTCTCTCTCTCTCTCTCTCTCTCTCTTTCTTTATCTCTCTCTCACTCTCTCTCTCTCTCTCTCTTCGTCCCTTTAACGGTCCGTCCAACTTCTCTCCCTCTTCTGTTCTCCTTAGAGACCTACCTTTCCTAGTGATAATTTGCAGTGCAAATTACCAGGAAGAAAGGAAAGGCGAGAGAGTCTCTAACACGACCAGGCGACGAGGAGCTAGAAACCTTTCGACGCGGTCATTTTCCGACCGGTAAATTTCCATACAAACAGCACGCCATTACTGTCCTGATGTTCCTTGCTGCTTTTACTGCTGCCAGTGGTACACATAGAGGAGTAGTGTGTGCTGTTGCTGGAGCAGAAGGGTTAGCATTAACTGACTTTTCTGTCCTACCTTCTTTTTTACCCTTACAGATTATCCTTAATCCGAGACCAAAGGAAACAAATTTGTGCGTCGAAGTTGTAAGTAAAAGCTCAAGGAACTAATTTTCACGATTAGAAATGAAAATGATTGTGCCGGCTTTAAAGGATTAATCATAAAAATTCATCAACGTCAAGCTATGATTAATTTCACTATGGTGAATTGAAACGAATACGAGAGAAATTAAATTTCCTTCGTGAAATGATACAAACTCTCCTTGAATCATTTTCTTTATAATTTATTTTTTCTTCTCTTTTCCCTCCTTTCTTTTCTTTTTTTTTTTTTTTTTTTTTTCATTGTTAAGATCATGCTTATCCACGAAGTCGGAAGGAGTGCGACGAAAGGAGAATTAGGAAAGGGGATAGAAAAAAGAAAAAAAGGGTGACCTTCTGTTACGATCCTTTTTTCGATTATCGCTCAGATACCATAAATCAGAGTTCCTAAAACTTGACTGTGGGTAACAACTCATTCAAAAAGGATTTAACGTTCTACGAGTCGAATTTCTTCGGGCTATCCAACGAAGACATTTTGACGTAGATAAAACCATACGTATATTATTTTCAATAGGTTTTTGAAAGATACGAAAGAATCCACATTAATGTTTCATAAATATTAAAAATGATTTGCGTTTTAGGGAGAAGGGTTGCGTCAGGGTTATTTACTTTTGAAAGAGAAAAATCGATAAGAGAAAGAGAGACAGAGACAGAGAGGAAGAGAGAGATAGACAAAGAGAGAGAGAGAGAGAAATATCGACGTTGAAGTGTCGGAACGTAACCCTTACCTACACAGAGTCCCTTCAGACATAGAACGAATCTTCTTCATGGTTAGTATAACGCGTGAGAAAAGGGTGCGAACTTTGACGCTTCCTAGCTAGTAATATTGTTGCATAATAGTAGTGGTAATAATAGTAGTAGCAGTAGCAGTAGTAGTAGCAATAGTAGTTATAGACGAAGGTATGTTGCGTGTATTTCGTCGGTGATTATAATTTTCCGCTGGTTCGTTATATCGAATATGAAGGAAGATCGGAAAAGTTGAAGAGTGAGAGAGAAAGAGAAAGAGAGAGGGAGAGAGAGAGAGAGAGAGAGAGAGAGAAGATAGGGAAGTAAATTCTTTTCCCTTCGACTCGTCTTCCTATCCCTTTCCATCATCCACCGTTTGCCTTTTTATTATTTTCCTTGTTCCTTCTCTGAATCTAGTTCCGTGTATCACCTCACGCAAAAAGAGAGGCTGTATTAAGTAAACAGTGCATCGGTTTAATGGAAATCAAATTGAAGTTATGAGAGAGAGAGAGAGAGAGAGAGAGAGAGAGAGAGAGAGAGAGAGAGAATTCGCGGAAGAAACAGCACAGTTAAAAAAGACCGGTTTACCATAGCCATCGGCTACCCTTCGTTTTCTTTTTCGAATTACTGACCAAAACGCCATAGGACGGAGTGTCCCTCATTGGTTCTCTTCCCTGGGATTAAAAACTCTACGGTGAACTATGAAAGGGTTGAGCTTGTTTGCTTTTTCGAGAAAGCCAAACGCATGCTAGTGCCTTTGTCAAGAGTACCTAGTGTACAATAGCGTTTGTCAAGAATTCCATTCTTCTGCTAACCAAGTGTGGCCGAACGTGTTAGGATTGTTATTACATGAATCATTTTCGCGTGGTAACTTGTTTGAAATATACATACATAAGTAAATACATAGATCCCGAAGTATCTTCGATCATGACAATAGTATCGATCGAATTCGAATGAAATCAGATCGAAAGAAATTCTTTTGAGATATTTATGATGAAAAAGTGGCGCTACGAGACAGTGACAGAAGAAAAAAAGACGAGAGAATGAGAGAAAGAAAGAGAGATTTTAAAACTCGATTCGTTGACGATTCAATTCGGGCACGACCCTACAAAAGCGAAACAGATCGAGATAACATTGTCGCATGATTTTTCGTTGACTAGCATTGTACCGGCACACAGCTGGTCAAAGGGTTGGTATCGCCATTACGTCGATTTTGCCCCTTGATTCTCGAAGGAGCAACCCCATTCAAGAGAAAGAGAAAGAAAAAAAAAAAGAAGAGATAGATATACGATATATATGGAGAAGAACGTGCTTCATAATTCTTTCCATTGAAAAATTAATTGTCCCGCACCGGTTTACCAATGCCAACTTTTTACCACCAAGTGGTAAGGTAGATTACTTACCACTCGACTTTTATTATTTAACGGGACAAAACTGGATACTTAACCATTAATAATAATCATTAAAGATGAAAATAAATTATATAAAATAAAATTGAACGAATAATACTAACAGAAACAAGTTTCTAAGTATTGTACATAAATACATACGTAAATACATATATACATAAATCCTTACATACATATATATATATATATATATATATATATATATATATATATATGCATACGTACGTATTTACAATTATGAGCTTTATGGAAATCCAATTTTCTCCATGGGTCTCCTTGCATTTCTTTCATTCGATAACATTTTGCAGGGTAAAGAGGAAGGGACAACAGGAGTGTAATTTGATGCGATGATTAGGGCAATCCGTTTAGGAAATATTTAATTGACGTTGGAAGCTGTTGGATACCATGACCGTTAGAGAAACGATTTATCGCGAGAAACAACGATAGGGGATAAAGGAAGAAGTAAGAAAGTAAGCTTTCGTTCACCGTGGGCGTGTACGATACTATATATCCCCCTATTTTTTAAAAGTTACAAGGCTATACCGCATAAAAAGGTGGTTGATTTTTCGTTCGAACAAGGACTCGTCACGGTTCCGTCAAATTATATGGAATGCCGTACACTCTGTGAACAAAAAACAGGGGTTCCTATGAACCCCGCATATCGACGAGAATCGACTAAATGCATTTTCTTCCTTCCTCATGTAGGTAGATATAGGCATAAAGGTATATAGAGAAGGGTATATAACAGGAGGGGGGACCTAAAGGAAGGACTTCGTAGTGACGCAGCAGCTGCAGACGTCTTGCCTTGCTTTCTTGCAATTATTACACAAGGGTTATATATACGTGGTAACACTACTCCTTGGATAATGAAAGCCAGGGTGTCAGAAGAAGCACATGATTTGCCTACCATATACGTAGCTTCATACAAATTGTTTCTCCTTAGCTTTTCTTTTTCTTTTTTCTTTTTTCTTTTCCTTTTTTCTTTTTTTTCTCCATTCACTCCTCCTTTCGAAATCATTAGCTACAGCTGTTCCCCTTTCTCGATCTTCCAACAGAATTCTGCTGTCAACGCTGTTTTTCTTTTTCTTTTTCTTTTTCTTTTGAGAGAGAGAGAGAGAGAGAGAGAGAGAGAGAGAGAGAGAGAGAGGGACAGAAAAAGAATCATGAATAAATGAACCTGTCGAAAGCAGTTTCTATTCGTCTTCATTTAGCTGCGAAGAAAAAAAATAAGAGAGAAAGAGAGAGAGAGAGAGAGAGAGAGAGAGAGAGAGACAAAAAAAGAAAAAAACAGAGGGAGATTAATTCGAATGATTAAGAATAATTAAGAAAAAATAATATATATATATATATATATATATATATATATATATATTATTTCCCTCTGAGGAAACATCCCTCGAGATATCTCGAAGACTTTCTCACAGAATCCGTCCAGACATCCTGTCAGTTCATCATAGCTCGTGACGTCAGTGTTGCTCTTGCAACGATGTAATGCAAAGCATCGATGCACGTGTGTCAAAAGAGAGAAAGAGAAAAAGAGAAAGAGAAAAAGAGAAAGAGAAAGAGAAAGAGAGGGGGAGAGCGGGAAAATTTTTCTACAAGACTATGAGAGAAGACCAGTTCCTGCAGCAAAGAGAAAGAGAGTGAGAAAGTGAGAAAGAAAGAGAGAGAGAGAGAGAGAGAGAGAGAGAGAGGGGGAGAGAGAGAGGCTGGTTTTCGAAAAGAAGATGTCAAGGAGGACGACGGCCATTAATTTTAATATTCGAGAAACAACGAGAAGATTGAACTCTCTCTCTCTCTCTTTTTCTTTCATAAATAATGAAAAAATATTGCCCGATAAAAATCGACCTTCGATCATTATTCGCATTTGCCAAGGCGACAGATAATAGCTTATCTAAAAACATGAAGGAAGGAAGAAGAGTCTTATGGATTAAGGTTGGCTAGTCTATTTATCTTTCTTTTCCCAACAACTAATATAAGTGACGATGGTTCACGACGATATAAAACCAAGACGATAGTTCTGGGTCAACGCGATACGTATAAACCACGAATCGGAACGACTATATAATGATTTAACATACGATAGAAAAAGAAAGAGAGATAGATGGAGAGAAAGAGAAAGAGAAAGAGAAAAAAAGAGAGAGAGAGAAAGATAGATAGAAAAGACGCATTAGACTTCATAATAATGGGGATCGCAGTTAAGTGGGTTGAATTCCTATCGACTCTCGATCCCGTTTGCGTCACGCTACTTCGATTATGTGATTTAACGCACGATGAAATTACCGGAATTTTTTTCATTATTACATTGTTTTTCTATTTCTGTAACCCCTTTGTAATTTTTCAATTAATTCCATTAAATTTACGACATTAGATAAAATTAGATAAAATAATTATTTAATAGAAATTATTCGTCTCTCAATGGAATAAAAACATTCTAACTTTGGGAAATGCAAAAAAAAAATAAAAGAAAAAAAAAGAGAAAGAAAAGGAAAAAAGAGAGAAATTAGACAACTAACAAACCTTTCATATAATTCAATTCAGAAAATTCATTAATAGTCAATAGGAAAAATTTATTATGAGATAATTTTTATCATTGATAAGAAAATTCCCTTCATTCAGTAAAATAAATTATACAATTTAATTTCGATTGAAAAAAAAAAAAAAAAAACAACAGGTGAAAAAATTGTACTTTAGAATTACGTAAATGTAATGAAGTATTACGTTCAATAAGTAACAAGTGGACGAAGAATTAACTAACTAACTAACTTACTAACTAACTAACTAACTAACTAACTAACTAACTAACTAACTAACTAACTAACTAACTAACTAACTAACTAACTAACGAATAAACGAACGGAAGGAGAAAGACGGAAGAAAAAGAACGTACCAGTGGACTCATGGATCGTTCTACTTATCTTCGGCTTGTATAGCGGCGAATGGCCGCTTAGTTAACCCACAAAAAAAAGTCTACCTAGCGGTTGGATAGGAGAGCGTGCAGCCTTGCTGAAATATAACGAGCGCGCGAGTTGCATCGAAGGTGGCTGGCTCGTTATTGGAATCATTCCAGTTCTCTCTCTATATATATATAATATATATATGTAAGAACATACACTAACACGTAAGTTGGTACTTAGTTACACGAGAGTAAGCGAGAGAAAAAGTGGTACCTTTTTGTCCTTTTTTTCCTTCCATCTTTTTCTTTTTCTACTTCTTTCCCTTCTCTCTCTCTCTCTCTCTCTCTCTCTTTTTCTCTCTCTCTTTTCCTCTTCTTCGTTATGTGTAACACGTCACGTGTTATGCGCTTATGCTCCCATCTTGCTAATAACATAATGCTCCATGGTAATTTAATGTCTTATTCGTAAAGTGAGTCGCTACATCGAGTTAAATTGCTCCTCGTTACCGACGAATTTAGTATTGCATGCATATGCATATGTCTATCTATCTATTTATATACATATTTTCTTTTTATTTATTTATATTTATATATGAATATATATAAGTACACACATGCGTGTGTACTTACGACATTCGACATATTCTCGGCTCACGTAATTACATCGTGAAGAACGAGGACGACGAAAATCAGGTGGGATTAGAGAGAAGAACGAAGAAAATCGCTTCCTTGACGATAACGTCAACGACCACGACGACAACGGCAAAGGAAATGGAACGCATACGATACTTGTCTTTCGTCCTTGAGATAGCGTTGAGTTTGGTGAATATCGATCAAACGCAGCGATTATTGCCACTTGCTGACTCACAAGAACGCTTTGAATTAACAACGACGATAAAGATTTACACATTGTCAATTCGAATATTCTTTTAAGATAACTCCTAAAGCTTGTTCTTTTTTTCTTTTTCTTTTTTCTTTTTTTCTTTTTTTTTTTTTCGTTTTGAAATTCTTCAACATACATATTTCTAATCTACGATCTTACAGATATCTCAAGATTCTCCGATTTTATCATTTGTAATTCCATTTTTTTTTTCTTTTCTTTTCTTTTTTCTTTTTTCTTTTCTTACATTCTATAATTCTTTTCGAAATAATACGACTTATATCTATCTTTCTTTTTCTCTCTTTTTCTATTCCATACACGCGAGACCAGAGTCAGCTGTTACTCTACCATTTGACTCAACCGCCATCAAAATGTATCGACTATCTCCTTTCAAGATCTTCCTTCTTTTTACTACACTGCCCTTCTTTTCCCTTCGATCCTATTCACTTCACGATTCTTGATTCCTCGAATCTTAGCAATTTCGTTTTCGATTCTCTTCACGTTCTCATAATTTCAAAAAAAGAAAAAAAGAAAAAAATAACAATGAATATGTTTTAACGTTAACAACTTTAACATACTTATCTTATCCTCGTAACTAAATATAAAACATAATGTTTTTCATTATTTCTTATATAAATGGGCTTAAGTTTTCTCTCTTTGTCTTTGATTTTATAAGAACGTAAAGAAAAAAAAAACACCCGTTATAATCTCCCCCCTCTCTCTTTATCTATCTATCTCTCTCTTAAATAGAGAGAAAGAGAAACGGGAGACCATTTCCTGTCTACATAACGCATGCGCACACATATACACGCATACATATTTACGTTATTCCCATCAGCTGTTCGACGACGCACGCTCGAGGATCCTCTTCGTATAAAATGAATTTGGACGTTCCTTCTCGAATGTATTTCTCTCTTTCTCTCTCCCTCTCCCTCCCTCCCTCTTGCTCTCTCTTTCTTACGTTCCCCCTTTATCATGTATCTCCTCTATCATTATCAACCCAATGACCTGGCATGCAAGATGTTTCCCATCTACAGAGTTAAACCAATCATCCGAGAGTACAGTCAATGAAAGAAAATTTGGTCGGAAGCTATTTTGTTCTGTGTGTATTATCATTTGAGAACGATGACCGATAATTTTTGAATGTTTTTGTACAAGATCACATCACGTGTGTCTTCTATATTCGTTCTTAATTACTCTTGCGGACTTTTTAATCGTCTTTCGTTTAGGAGACACATTGTGTACTCGTAAATGTCACTATTTTTTAGACGATATATTTACCACACACACACACACACACATACACATACACACACACACACACACACATATATATATATATAACGTAATATGTCGACAGATAGATATGTATATATAAAAAGAAAGGAGACGCAGAAACAAGAAAGAAAAGTTCCCGACGGGTCGTTTAATTCGTTCCAAGAGGATACTTTCTCCTTCCATCTCTTGTGATCTCGGCAACGTACCAACGAACTTTCTTCGCACTTTTTCTCCTTGGTCGACGAACAAGACGAGGGCGTCTAATTGCGCCCACTTGAGAGACTCGCAGACTCCTTGTCAAGCGTCTCTAATTAATTTGTGTATGTATATACGCAACGATGAAAGCAAGAAAGAAAGAAAGAAAGAAAGAAAGAAAGAAAGAAAGAAAGAAAGAGAGAGAGGGGAGGGGGAGGGAGAGAGAGAGACAAGTAACGCACGTGCTCGAGAAGAATCATGTCCGGCTCTAAGTGCTAGAAAGCTTGAGAAAAAGCATAGTTGACGTGATATCTTGTCGAGGAATTCTCGAATACAAAACATTGTTTCAAAAAGAAGACCTGAAACAATAAATAATATTGCACTTAATAATCAAGGAAAAGAAAAAAGAAAAAAAAAGAAAAAAAAGGAGAAAATAAATGAAGAATTTATCAACGTTTTGTCGACTAATTAGAAATTCTAATCGTATATATATATATATATATATATATATGTATAGAATGTCGATTTAAGGTTTCCATAAGAGCATATGTAATTTCGAATTTACACGGTCAGCTATTTTTTAATTTCTTTTTTTTTTCAATTTTATTTTACTTTATCGACGGAAACTTCATTTCCATAGTTCGTCATATTTTTGTAATTATTTTATTTTTTATAATTATTGCAATATCTCGCTTATACTATTAATATTTTTATATTTAATTACTATTAATACACATTACTATTAATACATTTATTATTAATTTTATATACTAATATATAAACAATATTTTACAATGTGAAAATATTATTTCATTACTTATATCAGTATAATTATACTATTACATTTTATATATATATATACATTTTATATATATATATATATATTACATATATATATATTACATATTATATATATATTATATATATATATATATACATGTATATATATTAATATAAATGATACTATAACTTTTTCATTACATAATATTGTTTCGTAGATCCCGAAGAAAATTCGAGTTATGGAGAATTAATAAGTAAATTAAAAAAAAAAAAAAACAAAGAAACAAAAAACAAAAAACAAAAAATAAAAAGAATTAGAAAAGAAAAATCGCGTACATTCGTGGAGATAATTTTTCAAGAACACTTTCAACTCGTTAGAAAATCTATTAGATACACCTAATCGAGAATGGAGCGCTCTTCCATACGAGAGAGTCCACGGTGGATCTTGTAGATCCTGGATCGCGCTTACTTAGAGATGTCGGACGCTCACGACTCCGACGAAACATTTTCACAACCGCTTTTCCCTCGACAAGAAGACTGGTTGCTACCTTGGTCGGTCTGCCGATCTGTCGGTCGGTCGGTCGGTCGGTCGGTTGGTCGGTCGTTTAGTCGGTCGTTCGATCGATCGTTGAATCGGAGTTGAACCCGGTTCGACGTGCTATTCTACGTGCGATTCTCTTCTCTACAATCTTCTTCTTCAGATCTTCTATCCTTTTCTTTACTGACTACCTAGAAATCCGGCTTAAAGGGGTCGCGACAAAACGATTGTCGATAGGATCGGAGAAAAAATGATGGATAAACGTTGGGAAAATGTTTGCGTGTCTCTTATCGTTTTACGGATAGCTATGTATCTATGTATATAACATAATGAGAAGAAGATGATGAAGAAGAAGAAGAAGAAAAAAGGAGAAGTTTATTGTTATGCAAGAAGAAAGTTGGGGGACAGAAGAATCAACGTTCGAAAAATAAAAATGAAAAGAAGATAAAAAAGAAAAGAATAAAGATAAATAAGAAAAATAATAAACAAAATAATGATAATAATCGAAAGACGATGAAACTTCTAGAGAGAGAGAGAGAGAGAGAGAGAGAGAGAGAGGAAGAGAGAGGGAGAGAAGATTCCTAAAACGAGTCAAGAATATTATGATAAATACAACGAAGTACTCGACTTGAAAAGGCTCTCGTGAACGTAAATCGATTACTTTACGAAGTTTTGCTTATTCTCATTTGAAACTCGCAAACCTAAAGTATACTTATATACATATACATATGTATATATATATATATATATATATATGCATCGTATAACGGATATTTTTATCTATAACTGGGACTGATAAGGAGCAATTCTTACGAGAGATAAAATTCTCCCTTGCATCCTCCTCTTCCTTCTCTCATTTCCTTCTTCGTATCACATCGACACTCGACTTTGTCAATCGAGTACATAAATATGAACATATATATATATATATATATATTTATATCATATATATTATCATATATATATATATATATATATATATATATATGAATGTATGTTATGTATGTAGAATATCATTTATCGAGAATAGGATGTTTTAGAACCGAAGGAAGGGACGAAAACGCGTGCCCAATGTATCCGTGATTTATAGTCTTAAATGGTAAATGGCACGCGAGAAGCTCGAACGCGCTCGAATCCCAAATACGTGTAAAAGAAGACCGTCGAGCGTTTAGTGAAAGGCAGAGATCGAGTCGTTTGTGGCCGAGATTCGAATCGAGCGACAACGAACCTACCCTAAGTCACGACGACGATCGTCGACGTGCGTTTAACCTATTCGAGCGGAACACCTCGCATATATTCTACGTACACACATGTGCACGTGCGTATGTATATATATATACATATATATATATATATGTACATATATATATGTGTATGTATGTATGTACATATGTGTATATGTTTATATATACATAAACAGTATATATAAATTACGATGGCCGAAGCAAAGAAGTACAACATAACACATAGTTTACGTACAAACAAACAAACATACACAGAGAGACATATGTGCAGTGTACATTCATATCTTTGATAGAAATCGATAAGAGATATCTCGATCTGCTTTATCGATTACTTTTCTCGAAAACAAGACTCTCTCATATTGGATTTTGGAAGAAGACACGATCGACTGTTAATAATTTCCTGATCGTGAAAGGAGAATGTGATCGTGCAAGATTATTATTATTATTATTATTATTATTATTATTATTATTATTATTATTATTATTATTATTATTATTATTATTATTATTATTATTATTATTATTATTATTATTATTGCCAATCGGGATGAAAGAATTTCGTTTCGGTAATCATAATCGATTCTAGACTTTCGATCGATCGCCTTCCAATTCATGGATCATTATGATCCGTATTACTACGATTCGAGGAATTCGAATTAATACACGACTAAATGAATGGAATTAATGTACGTGAGATAAATACTGATAGAATGGTCGAAATAATATTTCGATATGGTTATACATTTTAAATATCTTTTTAGATAATTCAAACTTTATTCTTTTGTACTTGCTTACGTGTCATTTAAAGAGAAATCTTCTTCGTATGCTGACTAATACGGTGAAGATCCTCTTGCTCTAATTTTTCTTTTAATAGAAAGAGAGAGAGAGAGAGAGAAATTCTCTAAGGATTATTCCCTTTAAACGTGTAATACTAGCATGGGCGGTATTTCTCAGGAGGTTTCATATCAAAAGGGCTCATCTTTCCCTCTCTTTCTCTCCCTCTCTCTCTCTCTCTCTCTCTCTCTTTCTCTCTCTCTCTCTTTCTCTCCCGCTCTTTCTGAAGACGTTCAAAGGAAGTATACGATCAAATAGGGTAGAAGCGTATCTATATGCGCATCTTAATCCCCAGTCGTAGCTAGTTTTCATCAATGGCACTTGTGGAGCGTGGTTAATTCCACAGTATGCTTTAATTTTCTATCCTATTTACAACATCGGAATACCTTACCTAAGTATTTAAGTCTGAGGAAACTAGTAATCGACAATTAAATACGTTGGATTATCTATTGTATAAATTATTATACAAATAATCGAGTTTCAATCCTTTCAAAATTCAACCTTGAATTGATTGATCGATTGATGGAGTGCAAAAGCGAAAAAAAAAAAAAAAGATAAGGAAAGAAAAAAAGGCAAAAAGAAAAAAAACAGAGAGAGAGAGAGAGAGAGAGAGAGAGAGAGAACAAAAAATATAAAAAAAAAATTTTAAAGAGAAAAAGAAATAAATTCAATCGAGGAAGTTTCAATCGTACTATACAATCGAATCTCTACGATGAGAAATATCCATATCTCGTTTGGGATCCTCCTCTCTTCGGCAGCATCCTCGCACCTTGAAATCCAGTTTTATCGGCACTCCTCGGGCATATACATGTCGAAAGTGTGAAGCGTGTGTCACCATTTGCGTACGACGCTCGTGTGGCGCGTCTGTTTCTTTCTCTCTTTCTCTCTTTATCTCTCTCTCTCTCTCTCTCTCTCTCTCTCTCTCTCTCTCTCTCTCTCTCTCTTTCTTTCGTGGGGTTCTTAAGGGGGTCCCATGAACTATTTACGGAGACGCCATGTCCCTCATACTGTCACAAAGACTTCTTTTATACTCTCTCACTCTCACTCTCTCTCTCTCTCTCTCTCTCTCTCTCTCTCTCTCTCTCTCTGTCTCTCACATTCTTTTTCTCTCTTTCTCTTTCTTTTTCTCTTTCTCTATCACTCTTGCTACTATTCGCATTCCGCGAAAAATCATCAGAGACGAAAGAGGGAAGGTAGAAAAGGACATGGTGACGAATCAACGTCTTCAGAAGAAGAGAAAGAGAGAAGATAGGGAGACCGGAAAAAAAAGAAACGCTCGAGATGAAACAAGGATATCTAAGCTTCGATGAGAGAGAAAGAGAGAGAGAGAGACAGAGAGAGAGGAGGGCTTTTAAGAACACCCTTCGACCCTGGAATTGGAGCACACGCAGTAATGCTCTGAAGCAAATCTAGTATCTTCTCTCTCTCTCTCTCTCTCTTTCTCTCTCTCTCTCTGTTTCTCTTTTTCTTTCTTTCTCTTTTCTCTCCTTTTTATTTCGATACGAGAATCTTCGAAAATCATTTCACCAACTATATATCATCGCTCGTAGAAAAAAAAAAATAAATTTGCTTCTATTACGAATTTCCGCTCGATTAGATGTCCGATATAACTCGCACTATTAGAAACGAGGAATCGAAAGTTTCATTCTCGTAAAGCGTTGTTCCATCGTGAGAAAGTTACTGATTTATTGAGAAGAGATTCAACTTCTTTTTTTTTTCTTTTACTTTCATCTTTTTCATTTATTTTTTTTTTCCTACTCTCTTTCTTCTTCTTTTTCTTCAGAAATCGAAAATCGAAACACTTATTTTTTCTCTTATCGTTTTTCTATCGCAAAAGATTACAATTTGTTTGTATAGGTGTACTCGCGCGTGTTGTGTGTATTTTCATACGTATGTACATATTATCGCGATGAATGAAGCTGATGATAAATTATGCAAATTTAACGCGACACGTGCCTCTCCATGGTTTCTGAGTAAGAAGGTTTGTGTCGACAAGCAATAAAACGAAATCGATCGATTCGATGAAAGAGAGATTTTTAATTTTTCTACGAGTTTTATTGCTAACGTTATCGCAACGTCAATAGCTAATATATCTCGATGGATCGAATTCTTTTTTCTTCGATTCTTCGTCGTTTTGTTGCGAAACAACTTGCTCATCTCGCAAGTTTTTTTTTCTTTCTTTTTTTTTTTTTTCTTTTTTTTTCATTATATTCTTTTCTTTCTTCTTTTTTCTTTTTTTATTTTATCCTTTTTTTTTCCTCCGTTCAACCCATCAGAACTTACAACGTTCTAGCTCAGTTGTTACAAGCATCCGTTAGAAAGTAAAGAAACCTATGGATTTCTTCTTACGAATCGTTCGTACCTCTACGATTTATGATACGCTCCTTTGGTTGCCAGCAAAAACAGGTAATCTCGTTGAAAGAACAAAATCAAGCAAACCATCCAACTAGTTTTACAAAGTACTCAATACTCTTCTTTTACATTGAAATACGTATTGGGGAAACATTAAAATTGGAGAATATAAAATATATATAAAGATATTTATTATCCTGATGAATTATTTTTAATTTTTCTTTAAAAAAAAAAAAGAAAAAAAGATTTGATTAACTTTCCTATACAATTGTTGATTTATTTTCTCGTAATAAAAAATATATGATATATCGTCGATTTGTTTCCTTCGCCAAGAACTAAAGAAGAAGTAGAAGAAAAAAAGAAAAGAGAGAGAGAGAGAGAGAGAGGGAGAGAATTAGATAGAAATTTATTGTATAACGAAGTCGAAGGTGCTACCAAGTGGGAAATCTAAGGTCGATCGGAGATCACCCGTTAGAAGTGAAAGGGTTGGCTAGTATTAATCGTATCTGCGGGGTGAAAAGGCAGGTATATAGTGGCGGTAAGTAAAACCAGCACGGCTTTACCTACTAATAGGCTCAACTCACCTGCTTTCCTTTTACTGTATCTTGACCTGCGCGGTAAAACGATGGTATTTAGGTACTCCACTTTTGCTACGAAATTAAACGATTCTAATAAGATTTCTTAACGTTTATGGTCATTTGGTACATTGGTACTTCAACCGGAAATTGTCTATCTTGTGTCATTTGCTTTTTGTTAGAATCAACCATTAAAGCAAATTGGCGCGTGGGACGATAACTTTTCGAATTACCTTTGTTATCGGTATGATTCATTATTTGTGTATTCGAATAGCAGACGTTTCAAACTAAATCGTAACTCTAGAATCTAGGGAATAAAATTACTGCTGGACAATCATCGACTGAAATATATCTTACAGAGATAATATCCGCTTAGAATTAATACAACTCGAATGTTCACTGGTAAATTGATCTTATGCAGAAATCTTATGCATCTTATGTATCTAAGAGATTACATATATCCGATATAACTTACAAAAATTATATATAAAAGTATTTTCAAACAAATAAAGATATTATAGAATATATAAAATATTATTAATTGTTTTCGACAAAGATACGAAGTAATTTTTTATTGTTCTAAATACAAAACGTCAATAAATAATTATCCTATTTCTAATAGATAATAATCCTTTATCGGTTATTCATAATAGAATACAAATTTATACTTAAATTTATACTTTTATTCACGCGCATATATAATACATAATATTTTTATCATAAAGAAAAAAATTTAATCAATCTCAACAATGTCAATTAGTATAATCGATAAAATATTATGAAGTATGTCAAAATTAGGAATATCATTTGCAAACAATATTACCACCGCGTACCGACACAAGAAAAACGTATAGTATAGCTTGCAAAATTTACAAAAAAAAAAAAAAAAAAAAAGAAAAAAAAGAAAAAACAGAAAAAAAATAATAAAAAAATAAAAAAATAATATAAAAAATTCTAATTTCATTAATAAACAAAAAAAGAGAAAAAAAGATCTAAAAATAGTGAAAAAGTCATGATAAAAAAAAGAGTCGAGATCCCTGACATTAAGAGAACGATTGGTAATATCGGGATAGGTGTCAGGGCTACTATGTAAGTACTTCGATACAGGGAGTAAAAAAAAAAGGAAAAAAAAAAGAGAAGGGGACCAAGGAACAAGGAGAAATAAGGAAAAAAAAAGAAAATAAAAGAAAAGAAAAACGAAAAAAAGGACGTCTCCCGACGCGAGAACCACCGCGTCGAGAGACATTTCCCGCTTGTCACCTCCACTCGTCGCCTCGTTTTCACGTCCAGCTTGCCTCCTGCCCTCCCCCTGACCGCTGGATAACCGCATAAAAGTATCCCGTTACCACGGTAGCCCAGATACCGGATTACGGAGTACGAATTGTCAATCGTGTGCGACGAACGAGACGAGACTTTAAAAGGCCTTTCAAAGGTTCTCATGAGAGAAAAAGAGAGAGAAAGAGAAGATAAGCGATTACGATCAAAGGATATCATCTTGAACCATTTGGAAAATCAACGGAATTTGTGAAAGGGAAGGTTCTTAAAAACATTGACGTAAGAGGGTCGGAAAACATATTCATTGAATAGTATGATATTTAAATGTCAAAGTAGCAGGATCGTCTTCTAACTAAGGGTTAAAGTACTTACACGTCACGGATAAAATAAAAGTTAAAAGAATATCGTTTGAGATTAGGATCGAAGATTAGAATGGATTCGATTCTAATTATACGAATCTCTCTCTCTCTCTCTCTCTCTCTCTTTCTTTCTCTCTCTCTCTCTTTCTCTCTCTCTTTCTTTCTCTTTCTCTTTCTCTTTCTCTTTCTTTCTCTCTCTCTCTCTCTCTCATTACTATCTCATATCTGTGATATCAGTAACAATAATAGAAAAATTCAAAGAAGAAACGAGAATAGTCGTTGTTGAGTTAGAAGTCGATAAGACTTTGTAATGTCGTAATAACTAAGATCGAATGAATCACGGGGTCGGTAATGTCAGGATCGGTAAATCTCAGTGAACGGAGAGTTTACATACAATTTTCCTTCTCTTTCTTTCTCTCTTCGGCGTATCAAAATTATAGTGTGTATTGTTTGAACTATGTTTGTGGTATCACTGAATAACTTTAAATGTTGTCTTCGTCATTTAAATATTCTAATATAATTTCTATACTTTCTTTTTTATTTCTTAACTTTCAAATTATTAAATCATTATTATTGAATAATTTTTATACATAATAATTGCTAAAATAATAATTTAACTACATGAATTTATACTAATTAACTTAATTCAATTAATCATTTTATTGTGAATTGGTAAAATGAGTCATTTATGTTTGATATATTTTTGTTGACACTCACATCAATGGATACATTCACGTCGTCTATATTATTTAAAATAATTTCGAAGCTCTTTTTCTTCCTTAAAATTTATTAATTAGTAATTAAGTCTTAACTATTACATGAATTAATAATAATTAAATCAATTCTATTATGAATTGATAAAATGAGTTACTTATATTTACGGGGTTACATATATCTAGATGAATTTAAAAAAAAAGGCAAATTTTTATAATTTTTTGCATCTTATTTATATTATTAATGAAAAATTATTAAATATGAATGAGTGTGTAATATGAAGAATATTTTCCATTGAAAAACTTAAAACAATCCATTATCTTCTTGTTATTGTCGATATCGAACCAAACGAAGTCGTTTCATACAGCTCCAACAATATCTCCTCAAAGTATTATCAGAATGAAAAAGAAAAGATAAAGTAAAGAACCAAAAAAATCAGTACTTCATAAAGGACTTGTAAGATTTTCATTTAACAAAAAAAAAATATGAGTGATTGAATTTTCCATGAGATTTTTGATAAAAAAAATAGTTTTTTAATGACTAAAAGGTAAGAAACAAATATTATGGCCTGAAAAACAAATGAAATGAGAAATAATCATTCACCAAATTTCATTCAAATCGATTCAATAATTTTTAAAATATCATTTCCCATAGATTTGTAAAATAAATATTTTCGAGATAACAACGTTAAAAGTTTAAGATAAATGTTATGTCGAACTCGTTAGGATCAATTTCGAACGGCTGTATCTTCGTGAATTTTAAGAATTTGCCCAATGAAATTATCACATAATATTTTTCTGTAAGGATAATAATATCATTAAATAAAAAAATATTTTTCTGTAAAATAAATTTTTGAAAACTTTCTAGGTGTACGCAAATTCCTCAACGTTTTTAAATTAACTGGTTGGATTCTTTAAAATGGTATCCCTATTATTTAAGATATCATTTTTAAATCTCTCTTTTCTACTTCTAACAACGTCTATGTTATAATTTTCATATACTTAACCATTTAATAATTTTTTCTATTTTTTTTTTTTTTTACGGATGAACGTGTAACATATCCAAGATCGACGAACTCCTTGGCATTTCGGCCTTTCGAATCCTCATTATGTCAAAGAATGTTAAGCGTTCTCCAAAGTGATATAGGTAAGTACGCGGTTCTCGGTCTCGCCATTTCTTTTTGAAATGAATATACCATGGCTATCGTATTCTATCCCGTTGCGGTTGTCAATCAGGATATCCGCGTGCGGTTAGAAATTAATTGTGCTCAGATAAAGCGAAAGTACATAGATAAAATAAAATAACAGGCGGTCGAAAGATTAGGTTAATAAACCGCAACGAGATTGAATAACAAAATTGTTATCCATGATATACGGGATACATGGACATACATGGACATTTATTACACTAACGCATTCTTCCGAAATTCTCTTGTACCAAATCATTTAATAATACATAATCATTTCAATTACTTCGACTTATTCTTTATAAATCAAAGAGAAAGTAAAAGAAACGTTATTACAATTTCACTCGAAATTAATTACTTTTTCATTTGTGACATTTCTACCTTTTCTCAACGAACAAATTATTGGGAAAATGTAATGAAAAAAGATGTCGAGAGAAAGCATGTTATATTCGTTCTCTATCTTCTTTTCTCTCTCTCTCTCTCTTTCTTTCTCTCTCTCTCTCTCTCTCTCTTTCTCTCTCTCTCTCTCTCTTTCTCTCTCTCTTTCTCTCTCTCTCTTTCTCTCTTTCTGTCTCTCTCGCTCGAACATCAATAAATGTACGTATACGTATATACGGTACATATACGCACGCTCCAATCGATCTCACTTGAATAGCCCGAGCGTTTCATCGATCGAATATTTGGCATATAGAATCTCACAGAAATCCAAGATATTCCTATACAAACCTTCCATCTATTAAATAAAAGAGATAACTGAAAAAAGGGAAATAAGGGAAAGAGAAGGCGGATCGAAAGAGACAAGTGATGGATCCAAAAAAAAAAAAGAAAAAATAAGGAACGGAAACTCACCCCTTATCTTGGTTTCCTGTCGATCGAGGGGCGTTATGCGCGGGTGGTTCTGCTGTCCCGGCTTCTTCAGCAGAACACCCACCACCTGTGGCGCCATCATCATCTCCACCGCCTTTTGTTTCTTCTCACTTTACTCTATCGGCTCCTCCCTTCTTCTTCTTCTTCTTCTTCTTCCTCCTCGCCTCCTCCGCCACCACCCCCACCACCACCACCGCCACCACCACCACCACCCCCCGAAAAACAAAAAATTACCCGTTCAGTCAATAGTCCACATTGTCTTTTAAATGCCTCCACACGATGGATAACAAAATTCAAGCGAGACTGAATCACGTTTAATAATAACGAATTAATTAACACACACATACACGGGTCACGAAATCGTTGCTATGGCGCCTCTAACCTCGAAAAATTTCATACGATTTAACTTCCCCACCAAACCATCATCACCTCCTCCTCCTCCTCCTTCTTCTTCCTTTTTCTTCTTTCTTCGTCGAAATAGCAGAGTACACGTAAAGAGAGAGAAAAAGATAAAATAATGATGAAGGTGAAGGGGGGAAGGTGACGACGTTCGTTATTGGTCGAGGCGACGGTTCGACGATCGAGAAGGCGCCGTTCAGTTTTTGCACTGTGTCTTTCCTTCGCTTTATAATATTATCGTTCTATGAGATTATTTGAAACTCGACAATAATAAGATATATATGTACGTATCTTCTACGTTTCGATTTCGATTATCATCATCATCATTATTATTATTGTTGTTATTGTTATTATTGTTGTTGTTGTTGTTGTTATTATTATTATACTATTATTACGTTGTCTTCGTTAGAAGACAAGAAAAAATGCATTCTCCTTCTTATATTATCAACTTCCACGAAACTAACAATAAGAGTTTAGTTCCTCGAAATTTCCTTGATCGGTCGTTTAGAAGATTCACTATTTGTTATGTTTTGGCAATGTAATCGTCCCGAATGTGAATCCCGAGAGAGAGATAAGAAAGTCTGTGTTTCTACGGTCTTTCTCTTCCTTCGTATTTATTAATTATCTTCTTTCTTTCTATCTTTATCTCCCTCCCTCTCTCCCTCTTTCTCTCTCTCTCTCTAACTTCCTCTCTTCCTCGTTGAGATAGAATATATATTTTCGATATTCAGATGCACGAGAAACGTTCGTCACTGTTTACACAGGTGATACGAATGCACTACTATTAGCTTTCTACTAACACAAACATATATACATATAAACATATATACATATATATATATATGCATGTATACTTTTATATTGTTAGGAGGATTAATAGGAGAAACGTTTAACACATCACTATCACACTCCCACCTCATGAAATAATCGTGAGTCTTTGCACGAACCCCGTTGACATGTTTCGAACGTTAAATTGAAACACGAGAACCGTTTGATCGCGTGGCATCGAACAAATAATAAACAATAACATTAAACAACCAAACCGGCGCGCGTCCGCCGAACGACTGACTATGACTGACAAACGCTCGAGGCCCGGAGTGCATCGTGCCTACCCCTACCACCGCTCCTCGCGCCTCTCTACTGTCTATCCCCACTATTAAACAGCGTAGCTGCGCAGCTACTCTCCCTATTACCCTACGGATCGTTTACCGTGTTTACGCGCATCCCTTACCAGCCTAACGAGTAAAAAAACAGAGATTCTCTTGCCTCTTTCTTTTTCTAATCATTCTTTTTCTATTCTTTTTCTTTTTTTTCCCTTATCTTTTTCTTTCTTTAATTTATTCTCTTTTTTTTTTTCTTTAAAGCATTGTAATATCCATGAAATTAAATTACATGTTTATAAGCTGTTATAAAAGAGATATGATTACAGAGAAAACAATATTGAAGTTTTAAGTATAACAAAAATGATTTTCTATTATTTGCGTGTAAAATTAAAAAGGATAATTTATTTTTATTCATTATATTCATTATCGTTATTCTTTTTTTTCTATTTTTTTGTTTTTTTTTTTTTTTTTTTTTATACTAACGATCTAACGTTAGTTAATGTTATTCTGGATGAATTCTTTTTATTTTTTATATACATCATGGATTAATAAATCAATTGATACTAATAATTTTGTTTATGGTTCAGATGATTCTTGACAAATATAATTAATGGAAAAGCGAAGATTTTTTTTTTTTTAGAGAAATATATTTTTTGTACCGTTTACGAAGACTTGCTCGTTGCCCAAAAACTAGTCAAGCTGATACGAGGAAAATGGACGAGATAAAAATGGTATTTATGGTGTGTTTCACTTTTTTCTTCTTTTGCTTCTTTCTTTTTCTCGGAAGCACTTTGTACACGAGCCAGTTAACTTACGTCAGAATCATCAATTTTTCGATTACTTCCACGTCTCGAAATCGTGATATATCATTGTACTCTCTCTCTCTCTGTCTCTCTCTCCCTCTCTCTTTTTACCATTACATCCATTTTTATTTACCCCCAAAGCAGAAAAGTAACTCCTCTCAAATGGATGTTTACCGATATTTACACAGAAGCTGTCCGCAAGCTGCGATGCAATTTTTCCATCCGATTAATCGCCAGAACCGTTTTTCTTTTTTATCCGTCGAGCATAAATGGGTTACACCCCGTATACTTTTCCCCTTTCATACGAAAATACTTCAACGTATTACATGTCCCTTAATAGGAATATGAGTCAATAATCGAAAATGTTTTTAGAATCTAAGTTTAATATTTTAACCAGGTAGATACATATATTTACATAATAAAATTATATATATATATATAATTTATATATATATATATATATATATATATATCCATCATTGATTCGAAATGTTTTTTGATTCTATCGAATTCTTGATAAGTAAAAGATATTTAAACTTTAGCGTGCGATAAGATTATATAGAACCATGGTCACGGTTCTTCATAGAAACTGGTATTACTGATGTTGGTAAGCGAAGGAAACGGCGAAATCGTTCCATTAAGATGAAATACCGAGGGAACCTGTAACGGTAATAGCGTTGGTTAATAGTATTAGCGATCGTAATGGTATTAGACGGTGAACGCTTGTATGCGTTCGCATGCTGCAGGATACAGGATATACGTGATCAAGCTGTGACGTTAAATCGTTTCGAGATCTATGACGACAATGCAAAAATGAAAAAAATTCAGTGACACACTTTCACTCTCCATCTACGATTACTATATACTCGCCACGTGATTCGTATCATTGACTGCTTAAAGTGCATATAAAATAAGGAATAGAAAAATTCGAATAGTAATGTTTCCTTATTGTTGTAATAATAATAATAATAATAATAATAATAATAATAGTAATAATAATAATAATGACGACGATGATGATGATGATGATGATGATGATGAAGATGATAATGATGATGATGATGATAAAAATAATAATAATGATCATAATTCGATTTCTCTTCGTTTCGATAAAATACATTTATGATATACTACATTACCCTATGTATGTTTGTGTAAGCTTGTGTATGTTTTTTATATAGGTGAAACGAGAAGAAAGTCACTAAACTTCGAGTAAAACGAATCGCATGTTTTGGGTTAAAGCAAGGAAAATTTCTAAGCAATGGCAATAAAAGTTTTGCTAGTTCCAACGACTAAATAGTCGGTACGTTTCATAGAAACATTATGGGGTGCATTTCTTTATCTCATCCCACAGACTATTATAAACCTTCGAAAGCTGTCACGATTCTCTGTCTGTTACTTTTCTTTTTTTGTCATCATGGGATTGTGCTACGGCGACGACATATTAGCAGGACCATTCTAACCTTGAATTATAAGGGGAAAACGGAAGAAGAATAAAGAAGAATATAAGATGATAGAAAGAGGAGCCTATTTTATTGCGGGGATTGGTGAATATGGGACAGGTGAAAAAATAGGACCACGCGTGTATGTGTGCGTGTGTGTGTGTGTGTGTATCGATACCGATATCAAGCTTCCTTGTTTGAATAGTTTTTTTTCATACTTCTATCCTTCTTTTTTTTTTCTTTTTTTTTTTTTTTTTATAAGAATGATTGAAATTATTTACCATTGAGATTAATTGAAAAATAGACGTTGAATGATCAAAATGTAAATTTTGGATTAGTAAATTTTTTATGTATAGGGAATTAATTTCTCCGATATTGTCACTATTTAGGTCAACCGAAATTTGTAAAAAAGATTAAGAAAAAAAAAATGCTTGATCTAATCAGATTTATCCAATATCAATAAATCTTTGCGAAAGAGACGAGAAGAGTCGGTAGACTTTATTTACGATCGATCGCGCTCGAAGGTAGCGTGCCATTCGGTCGAGTGCGTCCAAACGAGATATTATAAACGAACGATGCACTGATCCATGTCGAGAGAACTTGTGTATGTATTGTCGAACAATGCTCTATAGACGTCTCCAATGTCAGTAATGATAGTCGTTTAATATCAATATTCCGAAGGCGTTCAACGACGACACAGAAATGCCGAGAGTTTAAACTTGATCGAAACCTATGCGAGAATCGATACCTCGAGTATTATAACCCGAACAAAATATTATATTTCACGAATTTATATCTCTCTATCTTCGCATGAACGAACGTGTGATATTTCTGTTATCTCTCTTCTGTGTATAAAATATGGATTTATTTGTCGATAAAAAAAAAAAAAAAAAAAAAAAGAAATTAAAAAAAATTATAAAAAAAGAAATATGTATGAAAAAGAGATAGATACATAGATAGATACAGAGAGAGGGAGAGAGAGAGAGGGAAGGAGAGAGAGAGAGAGAGAATGGAAGATAAAATAACGAAGTTTTAAAAAGAGCTTCACTTTTATCTTTCACAAGCCAGACGTAGCATAGCGCGGATGAAATGACTTTTTCGAGGTATGCAATGCGCCAGAGTTCTCCCTGTTGGAGCTCCTGAAAATATCTCGACTGAGAGGAACGAGACGCCGGGCTGATTCTCGAATGCAAAAAGACGAGTCTTTCGACCGAAATAAAATTCGCCTCTCTACCATTGGCTCTCGGGTCTCGTTGCAAAATGTAGAACGCGTTGCAACGTGAGTACCTACGATCTTCGTAAAATTATCGTCGGCCGACCTGGTAATTTTGTTTGAAGCGATAAAAAAGAAAAAAAAACAAAATAAAGAGAGAGAGAGAGAGAGAGAGAGAGAGAGAGAGACAGAAAAAGGAAGGGGAAAAAATGTAAAATACGGAACGAATGAATGATAAAAGAGCAAGGAAATTTACGATCGAACTTCATTTTCTGCACTTACGATGCTTTCTCCCTTCAGTTAAAAAAAAATCTCTTTCTTTGATCCGACAATCCAGTAAAAGAGAGTCGCATGAATTTTAAAAGCAATGTTTTATAATATTCGATGCGGGCCAGTTTGTTGAACGTCTCATCGGGATGGTTTCTGAGTCACGAGTTGTATTCGCTCAACGTTAGTCACGAACAATTTAATTAGAATTATCTGCCGGTTAAAAGAGGAGGAGGAAAATACGAGCGAAGAAAATGTTCGAATCGATTTATTTTTTTTCGTTTGATAGTATTCGCGTTATATGGTAAAAAGATGTTGTATTAATGAATTTAACATATTTATCCAAAGAAACTTCTTCTTTAATTCTTACTTCATAATTTTGATGAAATTAAATGAAGATAAAAATTATATGGATAAAAGTTAAATAAATTTCTTTCTTTTCTTATTTTTTTTTCTTTTTTTTTTTTCTTTTTTTTTTAATTATTATAAAATTATATTTCAATTATATCTGAAAGATATAATAAAATTATATTCAACAATATCTCTAAATTGAATCTATAAAATATTTTTGAATTGAATCTGTAAAATGAGATATTTAAAAAAAATATAAAAAAAATTTATGTCTCGAAATTATATTTAAAATAGAAATTAATTTAACATCATATTTACTAAAATGGAGAAGACGATAAGGTTTTCGAATACTAGAAAGTAGGTGAACAAAAAATATCTTCCAAATTCCGGAAGTTCTCTCGTAGAATGTGCGGCAAACGATAAGGGCCAATTCGAACGAACGATTTTGCGGCATGAGCCGCACGGCAAAGTGCCAGACAACTTTTACTTTCACCTTTAAGGAAACGTACGGGCTCGTTACGGCAAGCTAACTTTATGCCACGATTATAATGCGCTGATTAATTTCGAAATCTTTTATAGAACTCACACATTTCCTTCGTTTTTTCTTTTACATGATTTCTTATTTCTCTCTTTCATTCTTTCTTTCTTTCTTTATTTTTCCTTTTTTCTTCTTTTCTTTCCCTTTAATTCAATGCGAGACGAATTTTTTTTCACGATCGATACTCGTTTTAGGAACGCACAAAAATTCTTCCAAGGTTCCATATGAAAAGTGGAATTTCATAAACGTTCTCTCCTAAACTCTTGTCCCGTCGCAAAGAAAATCCAAATTTAGACGGTTGCTTACGTGCCGTCTGTAAAACGACGTTAAGTCGTTGTTACGACCCTCGAACGATTTGCCCCCTCCCCCATAAAAAACAATATTTTTAAATTAAGATACGATTAAATAGTTGCAAATTGAAAATGCAATTTAACGTTTGAAACTGAAACGAATGAAATTTTCAATAGAGAAGAATTAATATTGAGATCGATCGATTATCTCTGTGATATCGATACTTTGTGATTTAATGAAAACAATTTTCGTTAAAAGCTTCCTACAAGAAATATTTCGCGGAAATGTTTACAAATATTCTATTGTTCGACGAAGACAACGAAGTTTGAAGTTTGAAAAACGCCGAGAGAAACACAACCTGTTAAAAACGTAGAGGAAACGTACATACGTAAACAACTTATCAGTGGAACTTTGTAACATCCTGCGGGATAAGAGTATCGAGGCTATCCTAAAAGGATGACAGGAAAAAGTCTTGATAAGTGAAGAGAAGCCGAGAACGATTTCTGCAAACAACTTTCGGACAAAGTGACTCAACGTTGGCGTCGACGTTACACTCGCATCGATTGGCGTCTTATGCATTTTAGGAATGCGAGAGAAAGGAGAAAGAGAAACATAGAGAGATAGATAGAAAAAAGAAAGAAAGAAAGAGAGAGAGAGAGAGAGAGAGAGAGAGAGATAAAAAAAAAGAGAGAGAAGGAGAGAGAGAGAGAGAGAGAGTTAGAAAAGAGAGAATTTTAACGTTTCCTTCCTAGTAAGCCGCAAGCATCATTTTACAATAATGTACATGTGTATGCACGTTTAAATGATGTACACAATCAAACGAACATGTCCGTTCGATATGACGATTACACTTATACTTGTTACTTATTGTTGATGCTTTCACTGCCATTCTATAGCCAGGAATCACGCGAGTTCAGGACGCGCACCTTTCTCAACGTTTTCGTGACATAACCATGAATAATCGCATGGAAAGCAAACTCTTCACTCTTCTTTTTTATTTCTGTTTTTTTTTTTTTTTCATTTTTCTTTTTTTCTAATCTGACCGACATCCCATTTGAATAAAATCATTTTCATGTGTATTATATCTATTACTCTATAAAAAAAAAAGTTTTCAATTTTCTCTTCACGATACATGTATATATAATACTTGGTTTATTTATATAATATAATATATATATATATATATATATATATATATAAAAGAAGTGAAAAGAATTCATTAATAAAAAATAAAGATATAACAATTGTTATAATACGTTAATAATTCCAGGTGAACTTCGACATTAATAAAAAGTGACGAACATTGTGTTAATTATCGCGCGACATATCTTCATTTGTCCAATCAAGCGAAAATGATTTAAAAGACAAGTTAATGGCGTAGTTTCTCTTTCGCGAATGATGAACCCACGCGCTTTATATTCGTTTCTTCCTCTGTCTGTCTGTCTCTTTCTCTCTCTCTCTCTCTCTCTTTCTCTCATTTTTTCTTTCTCTATCTGCCTTTTTGTCTGCAATAAGAAGGAAGGTAATTTCTGTCATTGTTTACGTTGGCAAAAAATGGTCAATGAATCATAAGACTGACAATCGATTTTCTAATGTATTGCTTAACGTTTGCACTTTGATAAGTTTCTAAATTTAATCAATTTTTTGTATTCGATATTTCAAATCAATCGTGCCATTTAAATGATCGGTCATTTATCAATGTTTATTAGTAATTAAATTTGTTCATTATAATTAAATACTCGATTGTTTTTTAATGAATGAAAAATGTTCGTCATCGTGAATTTTTTAATCACTGTACCGAGATTTCCTACCTTATCGGCAATTTCTCTGTTCCGTAAGAAATGTCAGATATCAATATATGTTATCGACTGAACATATTATCCGGTGTATTACCATAATCTAAGAATTCTCAAGTGCTGACATCAAACCTTTAAAAGGGAAATAATCTTATCGCACGTGTTTGATAGTTAACATTTAAATTTAAATTGTTTTTAAGTTTTAACTTTCGAGTATTTAAATTAATCAGATAACATTGAAGAAAATTTATTTCTATGTTTTAGTTCGTAAGAAAAAAAAAAAAAAAAAAAAAAACAAGAAAAAAAATGAAAAAAGAAAAAAGTATTATGAATAACATTTTAAATTGAATTTCAATAGGTTACAGATATCATGATTTATTCTGAATGAAATATATGCCCTGAGACGAACGAACACGTTTAGATTCTTCGATCTAACAACTATTAATACATATATATATATATACACACACACATACACACACTATTATAGTATATTGGAGAACGATATAGCCTGAATCGAAAGTAGCGCCGCAAATAATTTTCAATTTAATCTGGTTTCATGAACCATTGTGGATAGCAAGAACGTGTAAATTACATCGCCTTGAGTTTTCGCCATTGGTGAAATAACGTTGGGGTTGATTAATGTCATCCCGTAAAAGGGAAACAATTCCTTTCTGCATTGTCCGATACCGACGTGCCGGCCGGCTTGAATGTGCTGGCCGGCGTGGCGATGCAATGGCGGACATTGTTACGTTATAAAAGGAAATCGATGCTCAAACAGCGGGAAGTTTCTCATCAGTCTGTTAATTAAACGTTAATAGAAAGAACAAGACGTTGGTTAGTCGACAATATGCCAAATAATACCAATTGCCTTTAAATACGAAAAAAGGATAAACATTGGATATACGTAAATATACATATATATATATATATATATATATATATATATATATATATATATATATATTTCCTCTTTCTATTTTTTTTTTATTTTTTATTTTCCTTCTTTTATTTGCAACGTAACCTAACTCATCCAATTCAACTACGTCCTATTTTCATAATATATATTTTTCTTTTTTCTTTTCATGCATTTTCATTATGCTAATCTACGTCTCGCGGAGAGGAGCTTTTTAATTATCGGGAAGAGCATAGCAACGTCGTCGTTTTCGAGGTGTAGGACAGTTGTAAAGGTACCAAGCGATATCCGCTATATATATATATATATACATTCCGTGAAAGAAGGATCGCAAGCGTGCGTTTTATGACCGGTGCTAGTGATAGTGGGGGTAGCGCAATGCGGCTGCCCTCTCTTGCATCCCGGAGAATCCAAGCGACCAGTATGGTAGATATCCAATAAGTATTTAATTGTTTCAAATCTTTCGAAATCTTCGTCCGTTGTTAAATTGGACGTGTGTGTTTTGTCGAAGACACGTGCGAAAAAAAAAAGAAAACAAAACAAAACAAAAAAGAAGAAAAAGAAAAAGGAAATCGAAGGAACATGTGTAATAAGAATGGAAATAGGATAGAATATATTTTTTTAACGATAATAATAATAATAATAATAATAATAATAATAATAATAATAATAATAATAATAATAATAATAATAATAATAATAATAATAGTAATAGTAATAGTAATAATAATAATAATACTGATAATGATAATAATAATAATAATAATAATAATAATAATAATAATAATAATAATAATAATAATAATAATAATAATAATAATAATAATAATAATAGTAATAGTAATAGTAATAATAATAATAATACTGGTAATGATAATAATAATAATAATAATAATAATAATAATAATAATAATAATAATAATAATAATAATAATAATAATAATAATAATAATAATAATAAAAGCAAATTCAAGATTTTTATTATTCCTTCGTCGTTATCAAAGAAGATAATCGTTTAACCTATTAATTGTCTTTGACGAATATATTCGTCATAATGAGATGGCTATTTATTGTCATGACGTATGCACCCGTCCATCCGAAAGAAAGAAAATTATCTTTTGCTATTTAAATTGATATTTTAATGAAAATTAAAAAGTATTCAGGTAAATTTAAGATATTTTAGAATATTTCGAAACGATAATGAAATACATATAAAAAAAAAAGGAAAGAGGAAAAAAGAAAGAAAGAAAGAAAGAAATCCATTAGACGATAGTTATAGCAGTTATAAAGGTATTTTTTTTGTTTTTATGAAAATGAATCTAATCTAACGAACAAAACAAATTTGACGTAGAGATAACAATATGTAATACAGAGAGTTAGAAATAGAATCTTAAGAGAAAGAGAAAAAGAGACAGAGAGAGAGAGAGAGAGAGAGAAAGAGAGAGAGATAGATAAAGATCGAAACATTTTAGCATAATCGCGTAAATACAGTTATTAATAATTGAAACGAAATTCCAGAAAAAAATTTTCCATAATCGCGTAAATACAGTTATTAATAATTAAAACGAAATTCCAGAAAAAAAGTTTCCCTTTCTTTATTTCTACCCGTCTCAAAAAGCTTTTGAATCAAAATCCTTATTAATTCCCGTTTAAACGTCCTCTTCACCTCAGATAGACAGACAGACACATTCCCCCTATTCCACCCTAAACAGGCAGACAGACAGACACACCCACACCACAAACAGGGCGGAACGGAATGGTCCTCTCTTGTCCTGTCTTGTCTTCTATTAGGCGTTCTCCCATATTACCATTAAACGAGGGGTTGAGATCTGAAATTTCACAGAATGATGTTTCAGACAAAGAACGTCGTTTAGTAATCAATAACAACAAGGATTGACACTTGGACAACCTTATGTATACGCTTATCCTGGTCGATTCTTTGTAAATATAATATTTTATCGATCGTACCACGTGTAATTATTTCCAAGTAATGGAGAATTTTTTCTTTCTCATTTTTTTCCTTATGTATAATTATATTTATTATTTATATATGTTATATATATATATATATTATTTATATTTTTTTATTTTCTTAAATATTATAAATACAACGATATATTATATTTTTGTATATTTTTATTAAAATATTAATTTAAATGGCAAAAGTTTATTTCTCTCTTTGCGTGTACGAATATATTAAGTTAACACAATTAATATGTTAACTTTTGTCAACATCGATAAATTTGTGTTTGAAAATTATTGATCCATCGAAAAGCCAAATGTCATTTTATTTCTCAATTTAATTCAATTTTATTACAGCTGCCGTATATTTATTATACTTTATTATTGTTGATGAGTACATTCGTCATACTTTAATTTTTTTCTTTTTTTTTTTTTTATACAACGGAGATAAACATTTTTAAAATAGACCAACACAGGTTAAAGAGCAGACCTTTTTAAATACACTCTCACGGCCTCTTTTTAGACTCGGTATCCACTCTAGTTGGCCCTTCTTGAACCGTCCACAGTATTACACTTATCTTTCTAACACGTGACAATGCATACTGACGCTTCATAAATCTTCAACGATTTATTATACGAATTTTTATCGAATTATTTTATCATATCGATTCGTTACATGATCGCCGGACATACATACGTATACATATATTGGTCGACCTATCGATGTTATCTGGCATCTATGTTATTCGAAGACATGATGCCGATATTTGATATATACACACGCATATATACATACGTATGTATATATGTATACATTTATATATATATATATATATATATATATATATATACCCACAGTCCATAGTCTTTTTATCATGGTAATACGTATATATGTACGTATGTAACACATCGATATGATGCAGCCAATGCAGAATACATATAAATCGACATTTGATTTACTTTTCGGATCGGAGCCGAATCGGCTTTCTTTTTTTTGTCTCTCTCTTTCCCCTCCCCCTTATCCACCTCACTCTCTCTCTCTTTCTCTCTTGTCGAAATAAATAAATACAAGCAAACGTTTTGTTTTCTACGATAGCATATAAAAATACATACTTACCTACACCGATTAATTTCGAAAGAAGTATTATACATATGTATATGCTTAGATTTATCGTAAGAGAGAATATTAAGTAGTTCGAAAGCAGACGAGTTCGATTTAAATAGCCACAGCTTCGAAAGGAGTTTAATTGGAACATTTTCGAAGGCAAACAAAACCGGTTTCCTCGTGATTTACCGACTGAAATCAAATTCAGGCGAGTGTTTAATTATAAATCTTATTATGTACGTATGATAACGAGCAAGGCGTTTCATTATTTCATATTTCTCTCTCTCTTTCTCTCTCTCTCTCTCTCTCTCTCTCGTCTCATAAAAGAATCTTATACGTATAGCATGAAAAATGGAATTGAAAGAAGGAAAAAGATGAGAAAAAAAAAGAAAAGAAGAAGAAGAAGAAGAAGAAGAAAAAGAAAGAAAGTAAAAAAAGAAAAAAGAAAAGCAAAAAAGAATATAAAAGGAAGAAAATTTGATCGTCGCGTATTGATCGAACCGCGTAGTATAGATAAATAAGATACGGATATATACCTACACATTCGAATAACGTATTATAGTGAATAGCTTTCCCATTGGAGAGTGAATCTAATTAAATGGGTCGTTTCCCTCGATCTCTTCCATCTCGATCTCGCGTTTAAATCGTTTACTCGAAACCGATCGTCGTACACGGCTAATACATAGACAGATACGTATATACGTAACAATCAGAGTATCGTAATAGAAGTCAAATTTCAAAGGAATAGAGAATGATACAATCATGCTCGACACAATGGAAATAAATAGTTATCACGTCTCTCGATAGAATCAGATTTAATTTCTTTTCGAATCTCAGTTAACAGGGAGGAAAATTTTTTTAGATTCATCAAAAGGTTTTCATCGGCTGTGAAACAGTTAGAAAAAAGAGAGCGAGAGAGAGAGAGAGAGAGAGAGAGAGAGATAGAGAGAGACAGATTGAAACGAAACTCTTCTGATAGCGTGTCACATCTGGGTTATTAAAAATTCTCCGATTGAGAGACCCGATTAAAAAGCTAGCCGAGTTCCATTTTGAAGTTTTGTCATCCGGGTGCCAGCTTGACGAAGTGCCATATAAACACATATTTATACATATATTTATATATGCATATATATATGTACATATGTTAATATGTATATGATATGTATATACATATAATATGTATACGCTGTGTATATATATATATATATATCCGCAAGAAGTGTTCGACAATGCGTGGTAGATTTCGTCGGCCTCGTTCTTTTGATCTCCGATCTGCATCTGTGATAGTAACATTCAGCACAGTGGCGTGAAAAGTTGCTCGTTCCATACCCCCTCTCCTCTTTACTCACTAGTACCACTACTTACCTGAGATCCCACTTCTTTCTTTTCGAATTCTTCCTTCTGTAGTTCTTTTTCTCTTTCCTTTTGGAACCACATCCCTTAGCAGTATCCCCTTTTTCTATAGTGCTCACAGTATCAACGTACTACTATCTTCTTTTCCTTTTTCTTCTTCTTTACTTTTATCTCTCTTTCTATCTCTCTCACTCTCTCTCTTTCTCTCTCTCTCTCTCTCTCTCTTTTTCTCTTTCTCTCTCTCTCTCGGTCGCTTGCTCGCTTGCTTTCTCGCTTCTCGGTGAAACGAGTATCCCCACTCCAAGGTACCATACTGGCGTATCGAACGCCTCGTGACGTCATTGAACTTTCTGTGACGTCATGCCAGTGACGCTCAGCTTACGAATGGAACGCCACGAATCCTTCGAATCCTTTCGAGAAACGTGTCATCGTCCGCTAGAATATCTCTGTACTCTCTCTCTCCCTCACTCTTTTTCTCTCTCTCCCTCTCTCTCTCTCTTTCCTCTCTCTCTCCCCACGCCTTTATCTCTCACTCCATCTCTCTTTTCTCGTCTTTTAATTTAATTTCATTTTACAATGTCTTTTTAATTTAGTTTGTATCTTATGTTTTGATATTACTATGAATACAAATAAATAAATAAATAAATAAGTAAATATTGAATTTATTCAATTTATCATTGGATTAATAAAAATTCTCTAATATATGATTAGATTAGATTATATCGTATTATAAAGATAAATTTATAAATTATATATAATTGATTTAGTTTCATTCATTTGAATTTTTCTTTACTCTATTCTTTCAATTTTGTTTATTGTCTTTTCGACAAAAAAATCTTATAGACGCAAACATTTTTTTTTTTCGATATCATTAAGAATATAAATAAATAAATATGTATATGCGCATGTTTTATTTCTATTTATTCCTAGTAATTTATATGATGAACGTAAAAACTATACGATTTAATTTCATTCATTAGATTTTAGCTTACTTCATCTTTTAAATTTAATTCTTATATACATTCTTATTATTCGTTATTATTATATATATATATACATATATATAAATAAATAAATAAATATATATATATATATAACTTATTCAATATAAAGCTCATAATATTTATTACTCGATATTATTATATAAATATAAATGAATAAGTTATATATATATATTTATTTAATTTATAGCGCGTAGTATTTATAAATTTAAACTATCAGTAAACTATTAATCTTTTTTGGTTTTTTTTTTAAAGCGATTCTATATTCTTTTTTCTTTCATCTGTCGATATTTGTAAAAAAAATACGAATTAATCAAAAACACATAAAGGTCATATTCTCTTAAAAAGATTCGTGTGTTTACTAACTTGCCTATTAACAAGACTCATACTACCATTTCATTCTACTTTCAGGGAACTTAATGAACGACTTTTAACCACGTTATCGCTTATACTTGATTATTAACGAGAAACTTCGGTCGTTGAATGGCAGTGAATTCTACTCTTCTAACGAAGAAATCGTTCCTTCTTGATCTCGAGAAGGAGGGAAGAATGAAATTCGCTTTATTCCATTCGATACGTTCTATTGATAAGATCGTCTAATTCCTACGATTATTCAATAATAACGTGCGGTTACTTTCGTCGAATCTCGATCAACGTGCCCATGGGATTAGAACGAGTAGTTACGTATACGATGTGTTATGTATATGATGTGTATACGACCGTTTAAATAAACCACTCGTGATGGACATCTAAGTCGTGTTTGTGTTTTCCTGCCATCCCCTATTTCTATTTGATTAGTTACGACCGTCATGCTAGAATGTTATTGTTAAAAGATCGATTCAAATCTTATTTTCTAAATCAAAAAGTTTCATTTTAATTGATATTTTTCTTGTAAAATTTCGAAAAAACGATTTATTTATTAATTGTTATTATTATTATTATTATTATTATTATTATTATTATTATTATTATTATTATTATTATTATTATTATTATTATTATTTAATTGGCATTGATATATGTATATTTTCGCAAACATATATTGAAAAATCGATTTTATTTAGTATTGATATTATCATTGTTTAATTATCGATATTTATAAAAATTACGAAAAAATTGTTTACTTAGTATCGATATTATTATTTAATCAGTATTGATATTTACAAAAATTTTTCAATGAAAACCGATTTTATTCAAGATCGATATTATTATTTAATCAGTATTGATATTCACAAAAATTTTTCGATGAAAACCAATTTTATTCGAAATCGATAGTATTATTTAATCACTATAGAGATTTACTAATATATTGAAAAACACGATTTATTTAGTATCGTTATAATTTAATTATTATTGATATTTACAAACATGTTGAAAAATTGATATTACTTATTATCGATAACTAGAATTTAATCAGTATCGATATTTACAAAAATTTCGAAGGAAAAAAAAAAGAATGATTTATTTCGTATTATTATAATAATTGAATTAATATTGATATTTATAAAAGCGTTGATTTGTTTAGTATCATCATAATTTAATTATTATTGATATTTACGAAAATGTTAAAAAATCGATTTCATCTAATACCAATATTGTTATTTATTCAATATCGATATTAATAAAAATATGGGAAAAAAAAATGATTTACGAGAGTTAACTCGAATGTTCGAGTGACAAAACAAAAAAAAAAAAAAAGAAAGAAAAAAGAAAAAAAAGAAAAGAAAAAGAAGAACAAATGAATGAAAGAGATCACTTTTTCATTTAAACGACTATGACATTTGGCCGTTGAAATCTCGAACGTGTCTCGAAGGTAATTTAAGGGAGTAGGTCAGCGTCGATCCGCCCTTTAAACATCCATATGTTCGCGTGGGTTGTTCGTAGATCCGAGCCTCCTTTCTTGACTTTCTCGGTACGCGTAAGGGTAAAGAGCGGTGCCAGCAACCCCTGGAGACCATTGATCTGACGTTTCACACAATGACGTCACTGGAACCGAGCAATGGAAGCGGGTCGAAACGAACTCCAGGGAAAAAAAAGGGCAGCTGTGAGCCGATTGTATTCTCTGGCTTCGATTCAAAGATTATTTCTCGTGTTCGCAGCTTGAAGAATACATATATTCTTTTACTCGTCTACCATTATAATTGATCTTTTCAAATATACGCGTTTTTCTACACTTATATATATATATACGTAAGCAAAAAAAATGACGTTCGTAGTTTTTATAACAAAAGCATTCTAGCATTATATTTGCTTTTGTAATTCTATCGTATGTAAATAAAAATTCGAAGCTTTATCTAAATAAAAAAGGAAAAAAAATATACTTATATATATATATATATATATTAGGTGGACCGGAAAGTAATGTCGCTTTCATAAATTAAATTCAAACGAATAAATTTTTAACAAGTTTTTATTTTTAATCACAATCAAATATCGACATGCGCAGAAACGACATTACTTTACGGTCCACCTAATAGAAATTATTAAATTTGAAAATATTCCCATGGAACTGTACTAGAGATTAGAATGTTCAACTAGACGATAAACCGTTCGATATATTGTACTCCATACTAAAAATACTTTTCAAAAGGATTCCGATTTCCCTTTCGTGCGTTTCCAGTGAGAATAGAAAAAGATAGATAAGAGGGAAGACGATAAAAATAAGAAGGTGAAAGAGGAAGAAAAGAAACGGGGAGTAGTGTACTCTGGAGAGGTCCTCGTACTTGAAGGTAAAAGAGAGACAGAGAGAGACAGAGAGAGAGAGAGAGAGAGAGAGAGAGAAAGAGAGAGAGAACTAAATTGCTTGTTTCTGGCGCCCTTGCAGAATGAGCGACGAGTGTTACCAACGTAACACCGCTGAATTTTGCGAGGTATTATTACGTAACGACACTCCTTCGCTACGGTTCTTCTCGTGGCACAAGAACCACTGCAGCTTTGTTCGGGAGCCTCGTTATTTCGAAGAGAAAAAGAGAGAGAGAGAGAGAGAGAGAGAAAAAGAGAAAGAGAGAAAGAGAGAGAGAGAATGAGAGAGGAGAGGGATGATGCAAAGAAAAAAAAGCATTCAATTGTCGCGACTTTTTTCGCCGATACGATCCTTAAAGATCTTTTAAACATGACGATTCGACATACCATCATATTATCATATTTCCTTTAAAAATATTCTTATATCAAATATAAGCTCATTTAACAGCGTTCGATTTCTCTTTGATCTAGGATCGTTAATAATATAAAAATTTCTTCATACGTAAAATATAAACGAGGGTTGAAAGATATCATTAAAAAAAAAAAAAAAAAAAAAAAAAAATGTGAAACTCGTTCGTTTAAGGCGTCGACTTTTATTATTCGTGCTTCTTTATAAAAACGATTCCACTACGAATCATATCCAATAAGAATTGTATTGAAGTGCTACTATTATACAAGAATTGTTTGTGTCCACGTTATCCAATTGCCCTCGGCTCGAATTGCCACTTCAATATTTTCCCTTTCAGTGGCTCTTCTCTTTGTTAGTTTAGTACCTAGCACAGCGACACTTTCGTACATACGCAAACGAGTCTTTGATACATAACGAAGTTTCATCTTTCATTGGAAAAACAATGAACAACTGGCAATCATCAAGAGAGAGAGAGAGAGAGAGAGAGAGAGAGAGAGAGAGAGAGAGAGAGAGAGAGAGGGAGAGAAAGAAAAAGAAATGAAAAAAGGAGTAATAGAGAGAAATTAAGAAAAAGAAAAAAAGGAAGAGAGAGAAAGAGAACATTTATCAGGGATTCTTCGTATGGAAGGTTCAATGACCTCGATGTCGGTCCATACGTCGATGAAAGAAGAGTAGAGATGTTTGATGACGTAGGGATGAAGAACAGAATAGGAAAGATTGGAGAAAGGAGGAGGGATGACGTCGATTGAAAAAAGAAAAGAGACAAAGAAATATGAAAATGGAGATCGTGGCGGTGATGGTAGTGACAGTGGTGTAGGATATACTGTGGAGAATGAGAAAAAAGGACGAAGAGGAGAAACACGTTCCACGTTTCTTCCTCTCCCAGATCTCTCTTTCTCTCTCTCTCTCTCTCTTTCTCTCTCTCTCTATCTCTCTCTTTATCTCTCTCTTTATCTCCCTCTATCTTTTTCTTTCTTTCTCTTTCTCTTTTTTGCTTCGTGTCGCACGAGTAGAGTCCCTCCTCCTTTTATCGATCCTTCTCGAGCAGCAGCAGCAGCAGCAGCAGCAGCAGCAGTAGCAGTAGCAGCAGTAGTAGCAGCAGTAGAAGAGGCAGAGGCATAGGTAGAGGTAAAAGCAGAGGCAGAATTGTGGTGGCGGCGGTGGTAGTAGCAGTCGTAGGGATCAGGAAGAGAATCTAGCGTCACCCATCGTGAGCATCTCTCAGTGGCTGCCCGGCCAGCACGCCGGCACTACGGCTTCGATCGTTCTTAGTTCGTGGTGTATCACGCATTGCGTCACGCAGGCGCTCGCTCGCGCTTCCTAACTTCGGAAATATTCGATTAATATCGGTCGTCCTCGCACGGCCTCGGAAAAAGCGCCGGAATCGAGCGAAGAGGACGCGTCAACGGCCGAGGTCGTACGAACCTAGTCGAACATAACCGAGTTAATACGAACGGAAACGAAGTGGCACGGCTGTGCACGGGTTGCCTGGTTGCAGGCGCGCAGTGCAGCCGCCGGTCTCCCGCCAGGTCAGTCGCGGCTCGACCGGCGATGTTCTTCTTCCTCGCTTGAGAGACCACGAGGAGGGATCGACCTCTCGCGTTTCTCTCTCTCTCTCTCTTTCTCTCTTTTTCTCTTTTTCTCTTTCTCTATTTATTTTTCTCTTTTTTATCTGTATTTTTTCCTTTGTCCCTCTTATTCGTTCGTTCGTTTGATATACCTTTTTTTCTTTCTTCTCTTCTTTGTCTTTGCCTCTGTTTCTCCCGTTTTTCCTGTTGTTTCTTTTTCTATCTTCGTCTCGCTTTACACTGGTGATTCCGCCGACGAGTTTTATCGAGCGTTGCAGCCTCTTCCCGAATCTTCGACGAGTGGAGAAACGAGAAAGGTACAAAAAAAGAAGTAAGTGAGACTGCTATCTTTTTCTTTCATCTTTCTTCCTCTCTCTCTCTCTCTCCCTCTCCCTCTCTTTTTCTCTCACTTTCTCTCCCTCCTTCCCTTTCTCTCCCCCTTCTCTCTCTTTTGCTTGTGGTTTTTTTGAAATACACGTGCTAGAAAAAGAGTACGTGAAATGAGAAAGAGAGCACGATCTCTCTTTCTCTCTTTCTATCTCTGTCTTTCTCTGTCTCTCTCTCTCTCTCTCTCTCTTTCTCTCTATCTCTCTCTTTATCTCCTTCATTAAACTACACAACTTTGATAGAATATTCTTATCTTTTAATTAAACGTATATCTATATGTATAATCGAGGAGAGATAGCTCGTAATAGAGTAGCGAGTACGCATCTATGTACGCGCACAAGCGGTGATTCTCATCTCCGGAGATCCATGTTTTTCTCATGTAAGACAGATTACATGCCTTCGTACGAAAACATTTCTATGCACTTATGTAAATATATCCATATGTACTGTAGTATACCATTTGGCGGGAAAAAAAACTAATCTATCTTTCCTTTAAGAGTTTATCCGTATTTTTTGTTGACGAAGTACATAGCACATACATATATCTAACTGTGTATACATACATATACAACATGTATATAGTTACTATGATATATATACATATGATTGATACCTTGCACTTGGTCGTTCAGTAAATACAAACGTGTGCGGTATTCCTTGTGTTACTTTATCATTCGTATCGACCTTTCCTATTTCTAATCATTATAGTACGCTAACTCGAAATGCATTAAATGTTTACAAGTTTGTTCCCTTTCTTTTTTGTAATCCATAGTTTCTTTTTTCCTATATTTTTTTTCTTGTTTCGTTCTATTACTTTTTTAGTTTTTATTTCTTTCAGGAACTTCTGTTCGTTCGTTCGTATGTATATTTCACATGTATCGAAGTGCATCGACTCGAACGTAAATATCATCGGGTACATCGACTTAACTGCAATAGAATTTTTGTTACATTCGTGGAAAACAATGACGGATTGTTCTGAAAAAAAAAAAAAAAAAAAAAATAACAATAATCTTTGATTAATGTTGATCACGTTTTGTTCTTCGTTTCGCGCCTATTCGATTCAAACGACACCTGGTGAATGTTAATTAAAAATAAAGATTTTTCCAATTGTATCGTTCCATTGATAAGGCAACGACTATTAAAAGAAATTTTAACTATTCAACAGTAAAAAAGAAATAAAGTAGAAAAATAGAAATGGAGGGAAACGAGAAATAAGAAAAAAGAAAGAAGAAAAACAAAAAACGAAAAAAAAAAAAAGAAAAGATCCGATAGGATTGATTTTAATCGCGAATAAGAGAGACACGCCGATCGAACTTCGTTTACAAAGTGGAAACGGCATAAAAATAGAAAGTCAGGACGTGTACTTGGCCGTAGCCTAGCGCATCGGCGGGACGATGTTATCCTGACGCGTTAAGCGTCCTTGTTCCTGCGACCGCCATTACGCTGTGTCAAGGCGAAACGCATACGTACTATGTTCGCTACCAGCAGAGATCGTTCTAGACCTAACGATAATAGATACATATATGACAATTTTTTTTTCTTCTCTTTTTTCTTTTCTTTTTTTTTTTTTATTACGATCGTTACACCTTACGATTCTCATCAATCAACTTCGTTGATTCGTTCTATAGTATTATCCTTTTGACAATACTAGAAACTTATTTTTTACTTTCAAAAATTATATAATTTCGATAAATTCAATTAAAATTAATCGATACGATTTCTTCTCTTGAATTTTATTCTCATTGGCGATATTAACTTTATATATATATATATGTATGTATGTGTATATGTATATATGTATATATAGATAATTTGTAAGAAATCGGTTAAAGGTATATGCTCGTAAGACCTTGTCCTTGAAAATACATCTTCAAATCTCTCAGATGGTATACGTATCTTCGACACAGCGAAGTGCGAAGTGCACAACGAGTCGATATATCGATTCATTTCCGATAATATATTACCTACCTTTCCCAGGTGATAACATGTCGAGCCCTTGAGAAAGCCTATGTGTGTAATTTACGTTTGTGTACGTAAGTTTACGCATTTCGCGTATCTTTATCGTTTAATACCGTCCGTCCCTGCCAAGCCTATATCGAGTTTCGTGTTTGCCCTTCCTTTCTAAATTGCTACTCCATCGATAAACCGAAACGTTGCTACTCGTGCAATTATCGGCCATGATCTTTTTCGTTTATGATGAAATATCCCCGACAAATTGTTTTCAGAACGAATTCAAACGAATACCCGTTTACGTTCAATTACGTTTAATTATGTCCACGTTTCATATTTATTACCATTTGTTTAATTTCTTCTTTCTTTTTTTGCCCCAATTTATATCATTACGTATAGAATCACGTTGATTTAAATTATTGCAATAAAATTTCATACAAGGAAAAAAGAAAAAGGAAAAAAAAGGAAAACAAAAAAGAGAAAGAAACGTTTCTACTTTCTTCCTCAAAAAAAAAAAAGAGAGCACGGGAGAGAAGGAGAGAGAGAGAGAGAGAGAGAGAGAGAGAGAGAGAGAGAGAGAGAGAGAGAAAGAAAAAGGAAAAGAGATAAAAGGATCCAAGGAGAATTTAGTTCCTTACTGAATTATGAATCACGAAGGATCGTTCGTTTACAACATACAACAATAGCCCATAATCGAACTCGTTGCGTGACAATAAATACGATGCTTTTACTGTATCCACCAGGTGCAAGTAAGAGGAAGAAAAAAGAGAGAGAGAGAGAGAGAGAGGGAGAGAGAGGGAACGCACGCGCGTGTGTGTGTATGTGTTTGTAAGTAAAGGAGGGTAGGTTTGCCGAGAGGTGGAGCAAAACGGGAGGGAAACGTGGGTCGTGATGCGAAGCGGCGTTCGCGCTTATTTCTAGAGCGGTCGGTTAAGAATAGAACGGCGAGTAGACGCTTGAATTAAATATAGTCGGTGAACGACCTCCAAGTAGATTACGAAATTTCATTGAAGTCACGGAAGATAGAAGGGGTTTGAGGGGGTGGTGTACTTACTACTCTTCGAGTCCACTCCTATCTCTTCAACGACGAACGATACAACATATCTACTCCTTTTGTCGCTGATTCTTCGAATAGTTCGATGTTCCCAATTCGCACGGGTCTTCTTTTCACTTTCTTTTATCGTGAGGAAAAAAAAAGAAAAGAAAAGAAAAAGAAAAAGAAAAGAATGAAAGGAAAAGAAAAAGTGAAAGCATTCGGCATCACAAAATATAATATAATTAATATCTCGATTTGTTAATTATCGAAGTATTCATCGTAAAGATATATATGGTAAATATTGATATTAATTAGGATGAAATTTTTTCTTCAAAATTCTACGCACGCAACATATTCCAATAATGTGAATTTATAATAGAAAATATTTATTAGGACTGAATAAATTGTCATATTAAAGAGAAACGTTATTGCATAGTAGCCTGAAAAGATACAATCGGTTGATAGAGAGAGAGAGAGAGAAAGAGAGAGAGAGAGAGAGACGTAGGGTAGAGCAGAGTAGAGTAGTGCAGACGACGTTTCCGATCGAAAGCTACTACGGGCGAGTACCGTTTCGAGGGATGTTAACGAGGATTATAAATATCGAGAAATGAGGAGGCAATGGAAAGAGAGAGAGAGAGAGAGAGAGAGAGAGAAAGAGAGAGAGAGAGAGAGGATGAGAATGTCAGGTGGGAAAAATCCGTGCTCCGAATACGTTTGGAAGTTCGCTTGGCTTGTGACAAATCTCTCTCTCTCATTCTCTCTTTTTTCTTTTCCGTGCACCGAAAGAAACTGTAAAAAACAGTTTGATGGGAAACCAATAACCAATAGCCGTCTCTAGCCGACCTAAAACCATCTGATCGTTTTGTGAACTCTAGCAGAAAACGGAAACCTCTGCGGACAGCGATTTTCGTTTTCGTCGCCTCGTTAGATCTCATCGATACCTCAAAGAAGATACTGCAGTGAAATCAATTCCAATAAAAGAATATTTTTTTCCTTTCTTTTCTTTTTCTTCTTTTTTTTTTCTCTTTCCTCTCCGATAATTTTGCCTGAGGTCCCTTGTGTCTATCTTTTTTAAATTTTAGAAAATGTCATATTTCATATACATATATATATATATATATATATATATATATACACATATGTATGTACACGTCTTTATGTATTATAAATTGTGATGGAAGGAAATCAATCGTTTCTCGATTAATTTCATTTGTTCCTTTTTATTTTTATATTTTTCTGTTTTCTTTTTATGTTGTTCTTTTAGAAAAGACAAGATGCCAGCAGCCGGTGCGGCGGTACCGGACGTGGCCGAAGGTGCCGGACAATTAGGTGAACTGGACGAACCACCTGAACCTCGTGTACGTGGACCAAGTGGTCGAGCTGGATTGATGAAACCACTGGTTGTCCTTGCGCTTCCCGGAATGTATCTTTTCTACAAGTACAGTCAGTACAGGCGGGAGCAACGTGAACTCTCTCGTAGAAGAGTCACCGAGAGGGAACTACAACATCTTCATCACAAAATCGTAAGTTAAAATGAAAAAGAAATGATGAAGAAAAGAAAAGAAAATACTTGAATATTTAATTCTTAACGTTACCATCATCCTATAATCATTCTTTAATATCGGTTTCACTTCTTCGTGTTTTATCATCCAAGAGAATCCTTTTAGTTTTGTGCATTAGAGAGAGGGAGAGAGAGAGAGAGAGAGAGAGAGAGAGAGAGAGAGAGAGAGAGAGTAGATCTTGAGATATTAGAATTTGCGGTGTAATTCACGTTGACGATGAACCTAGATAAGACGTTTAACGAAGACGTGCCTAAGGAAGATAATAGGAAGTGTCTGGATATAGGGTGAGAAGATAGATAGTAAGAAAGAAAGAGAGAGATGGAGAGAGAGACAGAGAGAGAGAGAGAGATAGAGAGAGAGGGAAAGAGAGAAAGAGAAAGAGAGTGTCTAGAAGAGGCTGGAGAATATCGTGAAGGGTTCAATTACCCAAGGATAACGTTATCATCGTTCAACGTTAAGTTTCTATATCATTTATCGGGAAGAAAAGTTAAGCTATTTTTACAATTATGTCTCTTCATATATCTAAATTTTTTGGTAACCAAATTTATTCGCAAAAAAAGAAAGAAAGAGAGAGAGAGAGAGAGAGAGAGAGAGAGGAAGAAATAAATATAATATTTTGATTTTTATCTCTCAGCATCTATACGACGCATTGCGACTGGCGACCCGTTAATGAGTTTCTTGAAAATTTTGTACCACTCGTCCTCTATCAAAGTGTCTCGAATTATTTACGTGGAGCGGAAGTTGTTAAACATCTCGTGTAACGTCAAATGTCAAAGGTATACCACTTGGTATTTTATATAACATCGTTCTTCAGGTAGGTCATTTTTCAGTCCAGGGATGTTGATGAAAATCAAAAGTCTCGTGTGTGTCTTCTTGAAGGTTTCCACTCGCAAGAATTAGAATCTTCTTATATTAAACGAAGGATGAAAGAGGATCTTTAGTCCCTTTTTCATTCGCGACGAGTTCTATTACCATCCTCAGCTTCCGTGCTAGATTGGATCGTGTTTGTAAGCGAACGTGGGCTTTAATAAAAATTGAATTTTCGCCAGTCGGTGAAAGGTTTAAATCGATTTTAACTTTCCCAAGAGAATTCGAGTACGAGGGGGAGAGGAAAAAAGAAAAAGAGAGAGAGAGAGAGAGAGAGAGAGAGAATGAGGGAGTGAGGGAGAGGAAGAGGAAGGAAGGGAACGAACGTTACTCTCAAATATTCACCGTTGGGAAATGTTTTAAGGGGGTTTGAACGAGTATCGATCTTCTTGCTTTCACGACTCTTTCGATGGGTTGTCTGATAATTCCTTTTTAAATATCATCATCTCTTCGTATCTAGAGAGAGAGAGAGAGAGAGAAAGAGAGAGAGAGAGAGAGAGAAATTATATCTACTTTTCTCAGAAATACTCGAGAATATATTCTTCTGTCGATTGGGAACATAGAATCAAATGGATATAATAAAATTCATTGAATCTTTCGATTTTGTCGTAGGATGACCATTTGAAGATAAGTCGAATCCTTTAAGGATCGAAAGGACTTCTTTATTCTTTTCTTTTATCTCAAGGTGACATTGGAGGATAGTAAGCAAGCAAGTAAGTAAGTAAGTAAGTAAGTAAGTAAGTAAGTAAGTAAGTAAGTAAGTAAGTAAGTAAGTACTACATACACATATTGGGTCAACTTCGCGATGGAAGATTTTGGCAAAAGGGTCCAAGAGAGAATACTTTGCCAAGTAAGTTATCTTTCTTCCTATATACCTACTCCAAATTCTTTCGTTGCTGTTTCTCGTTGTAGGAGTATCGAATATAGAACGTACCATACCGTATCGTAGTTTTGGTCCATTTAACTCTCCTTCTCGATTTATTATCAGCTTCCGTGAACTCACGACAATTTCGTTATCGCGAACGCGAACGATATTGTTTCCAGTAAAAATAGAAAGAGAAATGCTGCAAATCACTGAAAATACTCGCATCATTCTCCTTTCTCTCTCTCTCTCTCTCTCTCTCTCTCTCTCTCTCTCTCTCTCTTTGACGACGACTGTATTACCAGAGAGAACATTCTTTTGTCATCCATTCCAATTAACTTCATTTTCGGTCATTCATCGTAGATAAGTAGGTATATTTCCTTTCACAACTTTTTCAATAAAATGCAACGAACTAATGGAGTTCTATATCGACGACAACTTGATTTATAAAAAACATAGATTTGCCAAGTTTGATAATAATTTATTACATCAGACCATAAATACGTTTCTATATGTTGTTATCTCTATGAGTCAACGTACATGTACTTATATATGGCTATGTGTGTAATGTATATATATATATGTGTATACACACACACAGACAATTTACTTGAATTTCCGCAATAGGGGTACCGTTGCGTGTGATTAATGTTATGAAAGGGCCTTGAATATTGAAGTATTGTAACGAGAGAGTTAGCCTCAACCTTGGCGAGAATGTGTGAACGTCCAGGAAAAATAAAGTCTCCCGCTTTCTCTCTATCTATCTATCTATCTATCTTTCTATCTATCTATCTATCTATCTATCTATCTATCTATCTATCTATCTATCTATCTATTTATCTATCTATTTCTCTCTTTTTCTTTCTTATTCGAAACAAGTTCAGAGAGAGCTTCGTTGGGTGCTCGAGGCGACCAGTTTTGTTGAACCAGATAAGGCTCACGCTAGAGTCACGTTAAGATCCCGATCAGGTTGGCACGTGCACCTTACCGAGAGCCGCCATTCGTCTACCCTGACTTCGAGGGCTTCGTCTTTCGAAGGAATAAAAAGGAGAGTGAGAGAGAATGGTGGAGGAAGGAAGATGAAGAGTGAGAAGCGAGAGGGTAAAGGTGGTCTAAGAAAAAAGAAAAAAAAGAAAAGGAAGAAAAAATCGAATTACCTCTCGAGACTACTCGGAGATAATCGCTTGAAGATATCCGACACACTCTACTCTCTTTACTACGACCTATCGTCTGCCAAATCTTCGAGCAGACACGTGAGACAAGAAGGAAGAGAACGTGCCGTTGATATATCTTCATCGAATTATTCTTTCCTCTATAAGTAATATCTACCGAACATCCGCTTTCCAATGGTATCGTAACTCTTAAAGATCCAGTCAATCTTTTTGTATCTTTAAAAAAGGAATAAGAACATGAGGATGGTTCTTCTCTTTTCAAAGAATATATCTTATAAGGAATAAATTACGAGAAATAATTTTTCCTCCAGGAAAGATTTATCTTTGAGATAACATGATCGTATGTTGGTTCGACGTTGATTATTATACAAGTTTAAATGTTTAAAGACTTTTTGTTTTCTTTATAATGTAAAAAAAAGATATTAAAATATTAAACACTTGTATGTGTAAACATGTGCAATGTCTGTTTTTATGTGAAAAAACAACAACAAAAAAAAAAACAAAAAAAAAAGAAGAAAAAAAAGCTATAATAAAGAACATTTCTCTTTTATCATCACTTTTCATCATCTTTACTAACTTATATCGTTTTCTCTTTCTTCTTTGTTTTGTTTTTATTTTTTCTCTTTTTTTTTCTTTTTTGCTTTTTTCTTTTAAATAAATCGAGATTAATTATGAAGATCTTTAATATCCTCTAGAACGTTTCATGTCGAACTCGTACAATTCTCTAACGTTCGTGTTCACGGCACAAATCGTCCCGCGGTTAAATAATATATCCAATCCGTCTGGCCGATGACCCCAAAAGCCGTTTCGTATTAAGGCTTGATAATACCATTAAGAGCTACCGCACGAACCACCATAATGCTCGCGAACCCCAGAAATGCTCTGCGATCGATGCAACTCTCAACCCTCTTCCTTCCTTCCTTCCTTCCGATTGCGTGAGCTCGATTCACTTTCGAGTATGGATCTCACGTATTTCCTTTATCGCAAGTAGTTTTCTTGTTTTTCTTTCTCCTTTTTTTTTTATTTTCTTTCTCGTCTCCCTATTCTTTTTTTTTGTCGAACGAGCAGAACAACAACAAGTTTAGTAAGAAAGAAAAAAATTTTGTTTCTTTAATAATACTTGAAATTGTATTAGATTTATATACATTTTTTTTTTTTTTTTTTTTTCTTTAATCTTTGAAAGAATAAAATTATATTATCTTTAAAGGAATAATTATGTCACATCTTTCATCTTTTCAAACAATAATTTAAATTCTTCCGTTTTTACGTATTTCTATTTTTTTTTCCAAATATTCGAAAGGAAACTATAATTAAAATAATATTGTATTATATTTTTCCTTTTCGAGGATTAACCCTAGTTGTGCCTATAGGGTGTAAGATATCCCAGATCAATTTTGAGTTCAGTTAAAATAATTTGCGCATTGCATAATTCATGAATTTTTTTATAATAATAGAATTGGAAATGCGAAAAACTCAACTCTGATTGTTATCTCCGAGGCTTCAAAGAATATATAATATATTTTTTTGGAGTCAAAATTATTCATTCTGTATAAATGAAAGCTGTTAAAAACGCTTGGGATGTAGCGCACCCCAAGTACACAACTTGAGATTATTTCGAGATGTGCGCAATTAGGGTTGAAAAAGAAAATTTGACAACTTTTCTTTCAAAAGTATTATCGTTAACTTTTTTTTTCTGTTCTAATTCTTTAACGAGCAATTCTTTTTCTCACAGAATGAACAAAAATCTTCGTAAAAGACACGAAAATCTTAGAAACGTTTCACATTCACCATTTTTCCTTCGAAGATTTTCGCCGAAAAAGAAACACGACACTTTTCTCTATTTCTCCTCCCCTTTTATTTCACTTTCGAGTTTCATGTAACCATATTTCTTACCTGACACCTATCACACACACACACACACACACACACAAACACTACTCAGTTCCACGTTATTTACCATTCTTATTTCTCTCTTTTACGTGCTCCTCTTATCACGTGTTCTTTTTCACATATTTCTTTACCATTCTTTACCATGAAGCGGAATAAAAAAAAAAAAAAAAGAATCAAAAAACAAAAAAGGAAAAATAGAAAGAAAGAAAAGAAAGGAAGCTTTCCGAGGAAAAAAATGATTTTTATTTAAAAATAAATACAGATTGTATTACAATAATGTAAAATAATCATCTCAAAGATTTATTTTTTAATACTTCGTAAATCGTACGGAACGTAAGAATCATATTTGTTTTATAATAATTCAATGACATTTCAAATTTTTATTAACATCCGCAAAATATTCGACCTGGCTTCCGTCAATTATGCGGGACACATACACATGTATATCCCATCCAGATACAAGTTCTTGCGACACTTCTCCGAAGAACTCTTCACCCAATAATCAAGGGCGTTTCTTATTCTCTCTTTTAGCTGTTGCACATTCTGCGGCATAGATGGCACATAGCCATTGTCTTTTTAACAATGTCCCAAAATGCAAAGATCCACGAGGTCTGGAGAGGTTGGATATCTTGAAATATAGTTGGTTAGGCAATATATCCATCACGGTCAATCTATCGTTGTAGTTCTATACATTTGTATAAACTTGAAGTGTTACTAATTGTTATATAACAAATCTCATCGTTTTATTCGATATAATATAATCAAAATAAAATTTTTAATGTTGTTCAATATATTATGATATAATTGATACTAGTTCGCAATTTCAATATCTCTCTCTCTCTCTCTCTCTCTCTCTCTCTCTTTTTCTCTCTCTCTCTCTATTTTCATTAAAGAAACTCTAATAAATCAGTAACAATCACCAATTTATTTCACTGACGATTCAACGTACTAAATGAGCAGATATTTTTCAAAGTCTCGTGAAAGCACACGACAATGTTTAATAGCCCTTCTTCCATTCCTCTTTCCCTCCCTCTCCCTCATTCTCTCTCTCTCTCTCTCTCTCTCTCTCTCTCTTTCTATTTACCTAGACAGAGAGAAAGTGATTTATTCAAGCAATTCATTATTTAAACAAATTATTTCTCTTTTGAAAACTCCGTTTTCTTCGTTTCGAATTCGAAAAGAATTAAAACTATCAGCTTGAACGTACACTTTGATAGTTTATTAATTAACTTACATAATAAAATTGATCTTTCGTCAAACACAGAATGAACTGTTGAACGAGTTTGATGTTTGTTGAAAGAAAGGTTCGAAGAAGAACGGACCGATATATTACCGACATGGAAGGTTGCTCGCTAATAATCGCTTTGGATCATTAAACGCGTGAGCTTTCGTCTTAAAAGAGCTACGTCATTCCATTTCGAGGGGAAGATCGAAGCTTCATCATGCTTCATAGAGCCGATAATCAAAGACGACAACGTTTCAAAGTTAGAAAGGGGGTTTACTACAATTTCTGCTATCCTTATCAAGTTAACTCGAATATACTTTTACTCTTAGATAATCTACGATAAACTAGGGAGAACTAATAGTAAGTTTTATCTATCTTGTTATTTAATATCTTTCCCGTTATATGTAATCGTAACATTAACCAAAATCATAATAATATTAAAATAGTAAAGAGGATCATTCGATTAGGATGAATAACTTATGATACGTTTTATACGTCATTATGGAGATTACACTAGATTGCAAGCGTTCCAAGTACGCGAGACATATGCTGCTGATTCGTCATTTAACGATAAACTTTATAACACGCTTCTTCATATATATATATATATATATATATATATATATATATATTTTAAAAGTCAAATTATCTTACAAGTATGTTCTATCTTTCTTCCGGAATATGCGCTGACGTTTACTCTTTTTTAATCCTTTGAGTAGTACCAACATACATTTACGTCATAGCTTAACTAATCTACTGTGTGTTTTAACCTTCTATAACCCAAGTTCTTTTCTTCTTCTTTCTTTTCTTTTTTCATCTTTTACAAAAGAAAATTATGTAATATGAAACTTGTACTAGGATTATATTACAACGAGTCTAACTTATATTTAATTAATATTAAACTTCATGTTTGATATAAATTAACAATTAATTTTATTCTAAAAATATGAAATAAAATTTATGAAATAGAGGATTTAATTTTTGCGTTAATGATCTTCATAGAATCATTAGAAATAAAAAGAGTTTTATATATTAATATTATTTGCCTTTAAATTTTATATTGCTTAGAAGCATTATGAAAATTCATTGCTCTATAGGGTTGATTAATTTTATCGAACTCTATCTATATCAAAAGACTAATTTAAATATTCCGAAAGGTTTCGAGAGAGATCAAAGTGGTCGATGCGAACGCAAGTTTGTAGAGCTAATCAAAGTGAGAATTATTAATTGTTATTGGTAACGATAGGATCTAAGTTATATCATCTCATGAATATTAATTAACAATTATTTTTATTCTGAAAATATAAAATAGAACTTACTTATATAATTAGAAATAGAGAGATTTAATTTTACGTACAAAGATCTTACCAATTAATCATGTTAAATATTATTTGTTTCTAAATTTTATGTGGCTTAAAAAGCGTTATTAAAATTTACTGTTCCATAGGATTGATTAATTTTATCGAACTCTATCTATATCAAAAGATAAATTTAAACCTAGTTATGCACACCTCAAAATAATTTCAAGTTGTGATACTCTTATACCCCAGACACTTTGAACGGCTGTTAAATATACAGAATGAATAATTTTGACTGAAAAAAATACTGTATATTCTTGGAAGCCTCGGAAATAATAATCAATAGGTTTGAAAATGCATTTTCAATTCTGTCATTATAAAAAAAAAATTCATGAATCGTGTAGTGCGTAAATTGTTTTAATTGAGCTCAAATTTGATCTTGACAGGCACAACTAGGGTTAAATATTTCGAACTACTTCGAGAGAGATCAAAATGACCAACGCGAACACAAGTTGCAGTGCTAATCGACGTGAGAATTATTAGCTGTTATTAGCAACGAAGAGATCGAAGTTATGTCATCTCGTTTGACGTTTGATAATCCTTGATCTTCCACGTTAGTAACGCACAGCTGGAACGATGGGAAGAGCTTGCACTTAACCGAAGTGAATTCCACAGAGTTAACACAGTTTCCAAACATGTTCGATAATTCGGATTGCCAAGTATATCGAATATCTCAAATACGTCCGACATCTCGAAAGCTTTTGAAATATAAAACTACGTGATCGTATAAATTTTACGATTTCTTTTCTGTCATATGAATGAAAACGATAACTATATCGACGTCAAAGTGAAAAAATAATATATATTTCAAAATATACATATATATGTATATCGAACGATATAAATTAGACTTTGACATTTTAATATCGATCGATATTTTTTCTTCAATAATCTTCTTTTCACTATTTATGATGTAAAAGGAAAAGATAAGAAGGAAGAATATCGAATGAGAAAAACGAGTAGTAAAATCTTCGACATTTTAATTCCGGTTGATATTTTTTTTTCTATTACTTTTTTCACTGTTTATAATATAAAGGAAAATGAAAAGAATATTATGAAGTAATCGATAAAAAAAAAAAAAAAAAGGAAAGGATATCGAACGAGAAAAACGACTAATAAAATTTTCAACATTCTAATTCCTATTGGCATCTTTTTCTATTACTTTTTTCTCTGTTTATATGATAAAAGGAAAATAGAAACAAAATTATCGGGACGTAGTGATCGATGAGAAAACAATATTGCAGAACTTATAAATCTTCAACATTCTAATTCCAAGTGGCAATATTTTTTCTATAACTTTTCTGATAACTTTTTTTTATAATATAAGAATAAAAAAAAAAAAAAAAAAAAGAAAAGAGAAAACAAACTTATCGAGACGAAGTAATCGGTAGGTAAAAAAAAGTATATCAAATAAAAAAACGACTAATACGATCTTCGACATATTCTAATTTCGATCGACATCTTCTTTCTTTTTTTCTTCTTCTTTAATAACTTTTTTTTTTGTTTATAATACAGAAGGCAAAAAATATTATAATATCTATAGAGAGAGAGAGAGAGAGAGAGAGAGAGAGAGAGAGAGAGAGAGAGAGAGAAAGACAAATAAATTGATAGTGAAATAATAATAATAATAATAATGGAAGAGACGATGATTAATATTTTCTCACTGAATTATTTAAGATCTTTTGTAGCATCTTGAAAAGAGAAAAAACCGGATTACTACTTTTCTTGATAGGTATCTCACGAGATACGATATCGTCTCGAAGAGTCCATTTATTGAAATTCTCTTTTCCCCCTTTTACCGTACGTATAAACGAGTGTAGCGATAAAAAGAAAAATGCTTAGAGTTCTCTATTAGATATGTAGAACGTAAATACGTATTCGCGTTGGCGAAAGCATCATTTCTGTTATTCGCCGATGGTAGTTTCATTTCAATGGATTCATCACCATTGTCTTCTCGATGAGAACTCTTCGATGCATGATGCAAAATGAAAGGAAAAGAAATAAACGGAAAAAAAGAGAAAAGAGACGAAGAAAATGAAATGGAACAAAAAGGACAATTATTTCGTACCAGAAACGAGTTCTCGGGGACAGTAATTTCGAGAAAATTCGAAATTGCATGTTCAATTTTTCTTTCTCTGTCTCTCCTACTCTCTCTCTCTCTCTCTCTCTCTCTCTCTCTCTCTCTCTTTTTCTTCTTTTCTCTCTTTTTCATACACACACATACACACACACACACACACACACACACGTATTTGCATCTCTCTTTTATCTCTCTCTCTCTGTCTCTCTCTTTCTATTCTATTTTGTCTATCTTTCTTCAATGTTCTCTTACATCTTCGATTCTCTTCTCGTCTTTTCCTTGTTTCTTCTCCTTGAAACTCGGCTGAGTTCCAGCAACTTCGATGGCGACTACGAGTACAGTTCTTAGGATTGTTTGACTTTGATTTGGATTCCTAAAGCTTACACCCTGAACATTATTACTATTGTGCTATTATTATTCTATTCGAAGAAGTAGACAGATTTCTAAGAGATTAATAGTTTTATAAATTTTTTCTTAATGCTCTATAACCTGATTTTTTTCTTTGAACTTCAGAATAAAGAAATATTCTGGACGAAAGTTATTGCTTTTATATTTTTTTTCTTTTTTTTCTTTTTTTTTTTTACGTAAAATATATCATTATGAAAAAAAAATATTTATAGGTTCCTATTTGAAACGAAGTTGACTTTGAAATGACCATCACAATTTTTGTCTTAATGAAAAACAATAAATATCATATTTCTCTCTCGAAATCAGATAACGCTAGTCTAAATGATTTTCCTTCAAAATGTTATTTTGAAAATCGAATATGTATTATAATATAATGTTATTATAATACATTAAGTATAACTAATAAATAATTCCATAATGATAAAATAAAATAAGATTTAATAAATACAGGTATATATGTACATATATATATGTACAGGTATATAGGTACATATGTACACATATATATAAAGTTATATGCGGTTATAGAGAGTTAACTTAATTTTCTTTCTAAATATATTTTATGTATATACAGTATCGTATATACAGTAAATGTATACAGTAAATGTATATGTATAGGTATATATACTTCCGAAGCTTAAATGTAAGCACCCGATAATTTCTCTAAATATTGAAAATGCAAAATGACATTTTATACGAATATTGTATGATGTTAAGGAGGATATATCCCAGCGATAATTATTTGATTTTACGATGACTTTGGAGAGTCCTATGAGAATCATGTTTACATTTTTAAATGAAATTCTATATTCATTGTTATAGATTTCTCTAGCCGGCATCAAGCTATTTACAAAACACTATCTACACATGTATTTTGCACAGTAATGTATTTACATGTATTTTATTGTTGTATAAACAACAAATTCAGCGTATCTACGATATTAGAGTTACCCAATGTACTCCACGGGGAAATAATTGGTTGGATTTCGTATGTTTCTAAACGAAAAACAATTCAATTAAGCCATATAATATAAATATATTCTTAATAACAAAGGACATGTAAGAATAGAAGCACGATAATATCAGTGGCATACTAATTTCAAAGATAGAACTGAAAAGGACAGAACAAAAGACAAGAGAGGACAGAATATGATTCGAACAAAGCAGAAAAGGGTTGGTCGACTCAACTCGGCTCAATTCGGCTCGAGTCGGGTCGACTTGGTTCGGTTCGGTAGAGATTTTATTTAAGATTTTGTCTGATATTTTTTATTCAGCGTTTTGTCTGAGCTTTTGTTTGAAGTTTTGTCTGAGATTTTGTTTTCTCAGTATATTCGGCATATTCGATAACCTTCGGATATTTTCGAAAAGTCAAAGATGTCAATAAACCGACAAAATCCGAAGCTGAGCCGATCGTCGACTGTTTTATTTTCAGGCTAACCTTACTTTTATTTTCCTCTCCTTCTTTGTCTTTTTCTGTTTCTATTTTGAATTTATGTTCTGAAATTTCTCTGATTCTAAAATTTACGTGACGCGAGTAATAATATGCTCTCCATATATGTTTTCCATTATTAAAAGTATATTTATACGTTTTGCATCGATGTGACTCAATTCAATTGTTTTTCATCTATGAGCATTCAATGTCCGATTGAACTGCCACCTCGCGGAACATATCGACTAATGCTAATGCCATCGACACTCTAAATTTGAAGCTTAATAGCTTAACAATGGCTTATGCAAAATACATATATAGGTAATATTTTGAAAGCGGCTTGATATTGGCTGAAGATATATGCAATAAAGAATATAGAGTTTTATTTAAAAATGTAAATGAAATTTTCATTGGATTCTCTCTTCTTCTCTCTCTCTCTCTCTCTTTCTCTCTCTAAGGTAATCATAATGTTAAATAATTATCACTATGCACTGTGTACCCATTGGCATCGCACAATATTCATTTGATTTCATTAATAATTGATTCCAGACCAGCATTCTATTTTGTAGAATTTATTTCAAATGTTTTTATGATCGTTTTTAACATTTACAAGATTAAAACTTGACTATCCGATAAGGAAATATATTAAATAATATAACATTTGTTGAACATTATTAGGATCAGATGATTAGTACTCAATTATGCAAATTTTGTTAGAAAAATTTTTAAGATATTTTTTCTAACATTTAAAATATTATAACTTGTCTATGTAATAATACGTGTGGTCTAATGGAAAAATTATGATAATGAATTTTCCAATATCTTTCATCTTAAAAGAAGTTATGAAAGATATTAGATAAATATATCGATTGATTATGCTACATTGCTTCAATGGTGAACGTGTTAATAATATTGGAAGGTTCGAAGAAAAGAAAAAAAAAGAAAAAAGTCGAGGTTTCTGAAAGAAAGTGAAAGAAAAAAAGAAAAAAAACAATGAGAAGAGTAAAAAAAAAATATTCAACGTCGGATTCGTTGAGATGATAAAAATGATAGTAACGATAAAAACAAGACTGAAAAAACGACGAGTGAGATGGCACGTGACAGAGGATCGCGTCATTTGCGAGGAACGTTAATGAGGCGTTAATGCCTGAGGCGTCACTCTTTTCATAAACACAAACGCACACGCACACGCACACGCATACACGTATATGTACATATATACATGATATTCTGCGTGAAGATTTGTGTGATGTTGTAGCATATGTAGCGAACGGTATTCTCTGAAAATAATGACGTGACGTCAGAAATCGTATCGCGTCAGTTTTGAAAGAAACGTCATTGCCGAGTTCTACGATCTTTTAATATGTCTGTGTGTGTGCGTGCATATGTGTGTACATAATATATATATATATATATATATATATATATATATATATACGACATACATAGATAGTATTTGATCAATGAACATTTTCATTATTTTTTTTATCTTATCGTTCTTTCTTCGATGAAAAATGAGATGTGATCCACGGGAGTACGAGTCTATTGTAGAAATCTTTTTTCAATCTCTTGTTTTTTTTATTTATATTCGTATTAATTTTCTTTTTCCTTTTTTATTTAAACGTAATCCAAAGATATATGAGAATCTGTTAAAAGATTCTTTTCAATACCTTATCATGTTTATATTTGTATTGTTCTTTTTTCTTTTCTTTTTTATTTGTACTCAGACGTAATCCAAAGATCTACGAATTTTTTTGAAAGTTCTTTCACAATTTCTATTTATATTAATATTTCTATTATTTTGTTTTTCTTTTTATTTATTTATTTATTTATTTATTTTCTTTTTTATTTAAACGCGATCCGATGATCTCTCGATAGATTATTTTCAGTATATTTTCACATTTATATTTGTATTACAATTCTCGTTGTATTTATATCCTATCACTCTATCTTTATTTTTCTATTGATATTTTTTTTTAAGAACGATTTCGATATTCTTTATATATTCATATAACGATAAACTAAATAAATTATATTATTAATATTCAATGTAATATACTTTTTTTTCTAACGATCGAAAGCACTTTTGAGAAAAGAGGGCGACTCTGAACAATCATTCTTTAAAAGGGAGTACAAAGGAAGATCGATAAGAAGTTACAACGGTTGTAGAGAGAATGGACATTTCATAGTTCATTTTCTATTTCTGTGGAGTTCGATGCACTCGGATCGAATTCTCGACAAGAGTTTTGCGATTCGAGAATAGTTAGGTAGACAATCAGCTCTTTCGATATGATTCGCGTTCGTTATAAACGAACGAGAACGTTCTTATATAATAAATCAAAACGACTTCTCTAACTGATTTGTTTATTCTTTTATTTATTTATTTCTTTTTTTTTCTTTCTTTTAATCGATATACCCTTAGATACATATTTCATCGTGGATACCAGAGAATCCAGTTACCTAGAGAAGGAAGGTCGATGTTAATCGCTAACATTCATCGATTCTATGCGGTTTCGAGATTTGTGCTCCATTAAAACGTCAGCTGGTCTCTGTGGTTTCGCGTAACGATCGGGAGTGGTTCACTGCTACGACATTTATTAGAGAATTTGATTTTTCGTATTCCTTTAGATATCCATTTATTTATATCTTTTTGTCTTGTTTCTCTCTTTTTTTTTTTTCTTTTTATTATTGTTATTGTTGTTTGTATTTCTCTTTTGAAGAATTGTCAGCGTTTGATAAGAAAAAAATAAAGAAAATAAAAAAAAGAAAAGAAATAAACAAAAAATAACATAGAAATAACATACTTTAATTATTCTCAAAGAAAATTGCAAAGAGCTTTGATTTATAATATCGTATTTCCTAGAAACGATAGACTTCCTTAAAAGATTGCCGCGCCTTGTTTGCTCAGGTTAAAATTCAAACCACGTATTCTCATGTTCACATGCAAAAGTACTTTTCACGATGATGGTGGAGGCTGCCAGTGGTAATAGTAGTGGTGTTTGTGGTGTTGCTAATCGTTATCGTTGGAAGTTCCATTCGATCGAGTGGAGTCCAGCCATGCGTGTTATTTTATCGTATGGTTGCAAGGGTAGTCATTTGATATATGTATGAACTCTTAAGTACATATATATATATATTATACATACACATATATATAGTACATATGTATATATATATATATACATATGTAGGTACACGTGCATCAGCTAAAAAATTGGACTACTTGGAAAGACCACAATCTTCGTCGCAATCTATTTAATCTCTAATGAATAGCTGAAACCGAACCTTTGGCATTTCTTTTTTTTTTTTTCGATTGAGATCATCGAGATTTCGAAATAGCGCAAAAGAATTATACTTATATACTTTATCTTGCATTAATTTTTATTTAATTTTCTCTTTTGTTCTTTTTCCTTTCTTTATTTTTTTTCTCTTATATATATAAAACGTTTAACCGGACGACGAAATTAAAAAATGGAAAAAAGTTCGAAAGTTGAGAGATTATTTTTGTTCGATTAAAAACTGATCGTTTGAAAATAGAAATAAATAAATTTTTTTTCTTTATATGTATATATGTATTATATATAGAAAAAGAAAATACGAACGACGGAATTATAAAAAGGAACGATTCAAAGTAGCAGATTATTTACATTCGATCGAAAACTGATCGTTTAAAAATAAAAAGAAATGAATGTTTTTCTTTCTCTTTTTTTTCCTTTCTTCTTTTTCGTACAAGAAAAAAAAGAAAAAAAGGAAAAAAAGAAGAAAACGACGAATTCTTCACGTGGAAGAAGAATTTTAAACGTAACGGAGAGGTCATGTAGGTTCAGCTATTATCGCGAAAGTCTATTAACGTTATCCCGGTGGTAATAATTTTACTCGCGTGTTCCCGAGTCGTTGCACCGTCGAGTATTACCAGTGGCTCCGTAGACGTAAGAGAAAGAGAAAAATATCGGTAGGAACGCTGGTTCCTAGAAATCCTTTGGGAATCGCTTAGCATTGAGGAAGGAAACACGCGAGAACACGAGAGGAAACGTGACGGGGAACGTACGTAAGATAACGACGTAATTTTTTCAACATCCTTTCTTTTATATTCTTCTTCTCCTTCTCCTCCCTTTTTTCTTCTCCCTTTTTCTCTTTTAATTTTCTTTTTTTTTTTTTTCTTGCTTTTTATCAATTTTTTTTTTTTATTAGCTTTCGCAGTTCAAACAAAAATTGTTTTCCACATATCGAATATGTCTAACGTGTATCGAATAAAAAGAAAAAAAATAGAGTCCTTCAAGGGAGTCAATCTATTTTAAATGTTGCAACAAAATTGAATTGGAACAATGAGGAGAGAGAAGAAAGTAAGAAAATGGAACGGATTTAAGTTATTTCTTAGCGAAAAAGAAAAGAAAAAAAAATCAAAGCAAAAAAAAAAGAAAGAAAATAAGGAAAAAGTAGTAGAAGAAGAAGAAGAAGAAGAAGAAGAAGAAGAAGAAGAGGGACGAGAAAGTGCCAACGCCTAGACTGGCAGAAGGTCTTTGCTGTAAACGAGGGTGGTCTTTCAAGACTAGGGTCATCTATAACCCTGGCCATAGGTCGTCGATCGTTATCGACGTGTCGTTCTTGAATTTTTTAAACATCGTATCGAGTTGACTGACCGACAGCTACGAACTTTCGTATGTCGTACATAGTAAGTAAGTACCTAGATAGACATATGTACATATATATATATATATATATATATATATATATATATGTAAGTATATACACATATATGTATGTACGTTTCTCATACGTGATCTCAAAGTACTTATGCGTTTTATTAATATCGAACCTCGTTTCAATTAATATCGAAACACTTTCGATATCAAAAAAAAAAGAAAAAAAAAATAAAAAGAAAAAGAAAAAGAAGAGAGATTAAAATGTCAATTGCACTCGATTTTGCATTTGATTTAAAATAACGATAAATTAAGAGTTTTTGTTTCTTTCTTCTTTAATTCTTTTTTTCTTTTCTTAAATCTTCTCGATCATATTTATTCATTTCGTGAATTATACTTCTCTATATTGCTAGTGTATCCAGGCATGCTGTCAAAATGATAGCTAGGAATGTTTGCCCGTTGCATAAAGCATGATATTGATTCTAAAATTACGTTTTTCCCGTTAATCTTATATGTACAGGTTGCACCGATCCCGTTATTCTTTATACTCGTTCCTTTCGTTCGACAAATTTATTCAACTTTATCTTTAAGTTTTCATTCTGTGCCTTTTCAGGATACGTATTTTTTTTCTTTTTATTCCATAAACGTAACCTCGTTACAATGGTGTCTCGATATTCATTAAAATGAACAGGATCGGCCTACCATCGATTTATCTTTTAGTTAACTTTTAGTATATTTTTCTTTTCTTAGTTTCTTTCTTTCTTTCTTTCTTTCTTTCTTTCTTTCTTTTTTCTTATTTTTTTTTTCTTCATTATTCTTTTTCCTGAGTCTTTAAAACTGCGACAAGATAAGGAGCGCGGAAAAGCGAAGCGAAAAGAAGAAAGGAACTTATTCGAAGTTCCTTCGAGGAACGTTTGAAGGAAGAGGGTAAGAGGAAGTGGAGGAGAGGGGAAGAGGAAGAGAGAACGGAATAAAGTCCAGTGCTGATTAAGCGAGACTTCTCATTTTTGTTCGTCATCCTATGACCGTTTCTAAGAGGATAAGAAAAAGAAGAAAAAGAGAAAGAAGCAATAATAATAAAATAAATAAAGGGAGAAGCATTGAGTTGAGGAGGAAAGAATAAAAAAAAAAAAAAAAAGAAAGAAGAAAAGATTGATATACCGAGGCCGAGGGTTGCGTTAACGATCGACATTTTTTTCTTCTTTGTTTCTCTTTTTTTTTTTCTTTTTTTTTCTTTAGAAAGATTCAGAAAAAGAGAACGAACGCTTTTTTCCTCTTTATACACCCTCTCTTCCCACGCCTTTGATTATTCATGAGCATTTGGAAATAGTATTTTTTTTTTCGTTTTTTTATTTTTTCTTTTGTCCGTTAAAAATTCAACGAAAAATTTCTATAGGAGTCTATACGTCTATTGTAACATTGATAATAAATCGACGATGAATCGACGAATCGATAAAAATTAATCAATTTTTGATCAGAATTTTTTACAAAATATATATATACATATATATATATATATATATATATATATATATATATATATATATGTATACAT
>NC_140810.1:13322500-13342500 GCF_050613455.1 Vespa mandarinia
AACGAAATACGTTGAGATCAAAATGACGATGATAAAACTATAATAATTTAAAATATGTTCGTTGAAAATGAAACGTCCATTTAAAAATTGTAACCCGTTGCATTTCGTGCGAATGGAGAGCGTTCGTTCGTCTTCAAGTAATACTTCCCTCTGGTTTTCGGATCTACAGCGAATCCCATGAGAGCGTCCGGAGTCCATCTGCAGTTTGCTTGGATTTCCGGTCTCCATCTTGGGCAACGACTGGCTGGAAATCCGAGGGGATTTCTAACGGATTCGACATATAACATCCATGCTCGGTAATGGCCACAGGTGACTGAAAAATAAATAAAGATCGTGGAAGTTTGATTTTTGTTCGAGATCTTAGATGCTAACATGTTCACAGTACGATAGGATATTGTATTTACTTTTTTCTCTGATAAGTAACATAAAACCGCGACGAAGGATATTCCCAAGGCTACATCCAGGCTGCGGTGGTTTACCACCGTTAGGATAAAAGTCAGCATGACCTAAAGGATTTGGAAATCCAAAGATTCCGCCGTCAGTATGAATAACGTCGACGAAAGCCGCGTCGGTAGATGTCAAGTGACCTTCTCTTCCGGTATTCATATACAACGGATAAGCAGCGTCTAGTCCGGTTATTCTTCCGACCTACAACCCATCAAGGCAAAGACACATTTTACTGGACAATGAATTATCAAAGTGTTAAAGCTTATTTGCATATAAATCGAATCCGCAGTCTTTTTAATAAAGAATCTTTGTTGGTATATTTATTCGATACGATCGTGCCGATCGATCAATTCGATCGTAATTTTCTTTTATAATGTCACGTTCCAATCTAAACTCGCCTCTAAACTAGTCCGTATCTACTCGATTATTTATCTCAATTATACTAGAGTTTACCTACCAAACGTGGAGCTAAAGCCTTGCCCATGAATCCGGCTACCTCGGCACCCAAACTGAATCCAATAACATGAATTTTTGATAATGGAACCGCTCTCTGGGCGTCCAACCAGCTGATCATACGTGCTACATGGGGACCAATTAGTCTTGTGTTTGCGACAGCCGTGTGATACCATGGTAACGTCGCCAGTCTTACCCAGTTGACCAAAATGACGTTGTAATCAGCACGCTTCAAATAGACTTAAGAGAGAAAGGAATACAAAAGAAAAAGAAAAAGTGAAAAAAAGAAGGAAAGAAAAAGAAGAGAAAGAAAAGTAAAAAAACGAAAATGTCAGGATGACTTGGTTATCTTCTATATTCGAATGCCACGTTTAACCAGGACCGTGCCAAACTTTTTTCAAGCTACTATTCATCATTCTCATCCTTACGTGAGATACTCGACGAAAACTAGCTTACTAGTGGTTATGTTATTCTACTACTGTTGATGCAGTTACTAATGTATCCAGCCAAGTTTCAACATCGACTTTTTCCTACGACTAACTGGGACAAATCCTTTACGACTTTCGAAGAAATGAAGTATTCAAATGACAGCTACTTGGCTGTCCTCGCTAGACCTTCTCTTCAACTGATATATATGTATTGCACATATAAGTATAATATATTTGTGAACTTTGAAGTATCTTGTAATTTAAAAGGTATAATTCATATGAACGTGTTATATTTTGATAGATAAAATTAATGAATACGATATAATGTCAAATAGATCGATTATAATTTTATGACGTCTTAATCCATTGAATGGGTTTTTCGAACAATCTTTTTGCCATATGGCTCTCAATATATTTCTTTTAGGATCGTACCGCAATCATCGAATTAGTTCATAATATAAAATTTTTTATAATTATGATAGACTCGAGTCACTTTATATTATTTTTAAAAGATACTAAGCTCTTACTGCGGTATTCTCGTTAACCGAAAAGAACTCTTCACGAGAATTATCTTTTGGAATCACTTGCAAATTAATCACTTTCCTCGGTACGATTTAAGACATCAGATATCATTTCCTAACCTGTTAAAAATTTTATGCAATTCATAGATTTGAGAAACGTTGATTTCAGAAGAAAGGACGTATGTTATATCAGTTTCTCATTTAATTGCTATGGACCATAGCAATGAAACGTTTCTACATTTTCCGTTAAATTTGTATTAAACGTAACATACGATCTCATTTCTAATACACCTATTCATTTATCATAATTACTTTTAATTAATTTCTCAATTAAATACAAAATCAATAAATACCATCTCTTACGGCATTTGAACTTTCGCCTGGTGCACTCTCGCTGTATCCATGAATGTAAATGACTGTAGGATTCCTCTTATCGAAGTTACTCCTCTTTAAGGACAGTGGATTCAATATGCTCAACACATTGGCCACGTGTGGATTTCGTCTTTGAAAAAAAACAAAAAAAGAAAAAAAAATATATATAGAAAGAGAGAGAAAGAGAGAGAGAGAGAGAGAGAGAGAGAGAGAGAGAAGATAGTCATAGTGAAAACGTTGTATCATCGAATTTCGTTAATTCAGGTAAAATTCGCGAAGTACTTTAATTCTCAGATCTGATGAAAATCAGATATATCCATCAGATAAAACCAGAAATATCAATGATGTTTTCAAAGAGAAAACCGAATCCTTTCCAAAATTTCTACGTTATTTTGAACATAAAACGGACAGGTACAGAGAGGCGAGTATACCTATAGAGATTTATTAAGTAAAATGAAAGGTCTCTATATATCTATACGAATGAAATCGTCATTCCCAAGATAGAAATTATTTCATGGGGAGTTACGATCTTTGAACGTAAATGAAAGGGACTCGAATAACGTCAGAGCCGATGAATTTAAATTCGCGATGGGAATTCTATCCTCTACAGAAAGAGATCGACGCAAAACACGGCTTTGACGCGAGCACAGTAAATGAACGAATGGTGTGCACGGTTACTAGTATCGAACGTATTGCCGTCGTCGTCTCACGTGACGTGATAACGTAACATCCTAGTGTGTTAGTGATTATATATGTATTATGCTAAACCTTTTTTGAACCTATTCTTTACATTCTACGTCTTTGAGAATGAAATCGAAAGAAAAGAAAAAAAGAAAGACAAAAAAGAAAAAAAAAAGAAAAATTAAGAAAAAATATAAATAAAATAAAACAAAAATAAAAGAAAAATATAAATAGAAGTAAAAAGACAAAAAAAAATAAATAAATAAATAAAGAAAGAAAGAAAGAAAGAAAGAAAGTAATTAATCGTGTTCACATAAATGAAAGAAGAAAAGAAAATTGTTACCTTGTGAAGAGAAGATACTCGACATCTCGATCGAGATCGATCGGACAGCATAGTGGACAGGTGCCAGTGGGGAAAGCCATTATGTAGAGGGTCCCAGTATCTGTCGAGAATAAAAAATTAAAAGAAAAAGGAAAAAAAAAAGAAAAGAGCAGGGGAACGTCATTAGAACGGCGCCACTCGGCCGTGGCCATTCTACGCGGTCGTCGTCATTGAACCTGACAGTGGTCACGTGATGTCGCGTGCACCCACGCCAGCAACCATCGCAAACACCTTCTGCGAACTTTCTCTCTCTCTCTTTCTTTCTTTCTCTCTCTCTCTCTCTTTCTCTCTTATTTCTTCTTTTCTTTTTTCCATCGGCGATATCACAAACAAGAATTGTTCGATGAGAAGTACATATAAATCGGAATACGCAGTCATCTACCTGTCAGTTGTTTTCCGTCATTGTCGGAGTTAGTTGTATGTCGATAAAACTTGATCGATTAATCTTTCTCTTTTGACTTTAGCTAACATATAAATTCCTCGAGATATTCGAGGTATAACTTTTGCATGTCGATTTACACTACCGAGTTACGAATAAGAAAAATCGAAGAAAAGTTGACCTAATAACACTATAGCATGAGCTAAATGATTATTACGACGGTATTTAAATAAATTACTATATAGTTTTACATTACAGTTATATATACAGTAGTTATATATAATATATATATATATATGTATATATATATATATATATATATATATATATATATATATATAATAACTCGTAAGTTCTTACGAGTTATTTTGTGTGTATGTATATATGTATATATATTGAAGTTATCAAAAATAAGTGGAGCGTGAAACTTTCGCAATGTTTACTATTATAATAAAATAATCATTTACGATCGTCTATATAGAAATGTTTACGACCGATTCTAACTTTTTCGGTTATTAACCAGATCTAGAAATGGAAAAGATTTCTAAAGATTACGAGTTATTTCATGGTTTCTCCGATTCCTCGTAAAACTTTGTCGAATTGTGATTACTGTAATAATACAAGAGAAGAGAAAGTGGAATTAAAAGATTATCTAAGATTTATTATATTGTATAGACGTAACGAATCAAGATTAATCAAATTGATTCATATCGAGGAGAAAAAAATTATACTCGGTAGTATTATTTCTTTTTTTTCTAGTAACTTTCAAATTTGATGTTATATACATACGTATCGAATTGAAATTAAGCTACTTGATATACTTCTAGAAATAAAATTATACGATAGTATTTTTTTTCTTTTTTTTTTTTCCCCAGTAAATTTCAGATTTAATTTTACATACATATGTACATATAGAATTAAGTTTAAATTAGTTGATCCATTTGGAGAGATAAAATTATACTTGATAGTATTGTTTGTTATTTTAGTAACATTCAAATTTAATGTTATATACATACGTATCGAATCGAGATTGAGTTACTTAATTCACTTCTAGAGATAAAATTAATAATTTTGTTTTCCTAGTTACATTAAAATTTACTTTAATAAACATATATACATATTGAATCGAGATTAGACAAGTTGATCCACTTTTAGAGGAAAATTATGCACTGTCTATAATATTTCTTTTCTAGTAACTTTCCTGACACACACGTTCGTTTTCCTAGAATGATAGAGTGAAAGCAGCACTATTTTACATTCGAGACTATACTCTCTCTCTAGACATTCATTGTCGACACAGTGATCTAGTAAATTCACAATAGTGTTCTATGCACGATCTTCCTATAACATAATTCTGTATTTATTCATTATAAAATAACGTCGAATTATTTCGGTGATCTGTGAGAAATTATACGAGGACAATTGAAAAAGTGTTAATTAAATATAAAAAACGTTTCGAAAATCGACACGCTTATTCTTTCCACGTCTGTTCTATTTAATTATACGAAAAGAATAAATTAATAATTATATATTATATTTAGATCGTAATTAAATTTCGATACGATGCTTATTTTACATTGTCTGATGTAATACGAACGAAGTTTGATATAAACAAATATATCCCGACGAATAAAAATAAAAAAATTGATGAATGAATGAATGAAATATAGATTAACAAAAAAAAAAAATAAAAAGAAAAGAAATAGAAACAAAACGATTCACATAATCGATAACGATCACTTTTTACTACTTTTAAACGAGATAAATCATAATTAATCACCTCTCGTGACGGAGATCACACGACATAGTAGAAATGCAAGGAAATTCGGGAACATTTTATTTCTGGAGGAAAAAACAGAAAACGGAAAAGAAAAGAAAGAAAAAGAAAGAAAGAAAAAAAACAGATAAATACGACGAACAACGAGAGAGATCAGAGATCTCGTGATGGTCGAACCGACACGATCTCACCGTTGGAGATCTCCAATGGAAACTGAATCGTATACATGAGAAATGAATTCTTGAATCTCCCGCTAGATTTCAGAGAAAGGTAGATTTCAATGATCTACATTCAGCTTAACGCGTTGGAATCTCTCACTCCGATTGGTGTGTTCGTTCGAAAATTTAAGCGAAAAAAAAACAAAAAAAAAAAAAGAAAAAGAAAAAGTAAAAGAAAAAAAAGGAAAACAATAACGTGACGAATTAGAGATAGAAAGAGACAAAGAAAGAGAGAGAGAGAGAGAGAGAGAGAGAGAGAGAGAGAGAACAAAAAAGGAGAAAAAGAAAACAGCAACAAACGAAGAAATCTTTAATCTTTTTCATTCCGTAAACTTGTGTTTCAGTTTATGTGTAACAGCGATATGAATTTTTCGACGATGCATTTTATGAATGTTCGCTTTTTTCTCTCATGCGAACGCAAGCATGCAATTATCAGCCAGCCCTCGGGACAAGACCAGACCAGTCCAGATGAGACGAGACGAGACGAGAAAATCGATTCGCGAATCTCGACTAACCGTTGCTTATAACGTTTACTCTACGATACCAACGAAAATTTTATCATCCTGTATGCCACCCGATATACATATGTATATCCATCCATCATTGACGTTGAGTGGAAATCGCACAATTTCCATGTGGAAATTCCATTAACTGCTCGATCGACGTTTCCTATCGAGTATCGTTTCTTCTTTTTTTTTATTTTTCTAAATAAGTGATTCCTGTCTTACTCGAAAATATGAAACAGTTGTTACAAATAATCGATGGATTCGAAATGAAAGAGAGAAAGAGAGAGAAAGTAAAAGAGAGAAAGAGAGAGAAAGTAAAAGAGAGAAAGAGAGAGAAGATTATTTTACTAGATATTTTATACTTTATAATTAATAAAATTTATATATATATATATATATATATTATATAAATATAAATAAAAATATAAATATAAATATATATATATAATATATATATATATATATATATATATATATATATATATTATATAAATATAAATAAAAATATAAATATAAATATAAATATAAATATATATATATATAATATATATATATATATATATTATATATATATGTGTGTGTGTGTGTAATATACACACTTAAAAATTTTTTATAATTTTTTACACACTTTAAATTTTACACACTTAAAAGAAAAAAATAAAATCATTGCAATAATTAATACCTTTTATAATTAATAAAAATTTATAATAAATAATATATTTATAATAAATTGTAATATATAATATTTTTCTTTTACTTTTTTTAATTGTTATTAATAAAAATAAAATACTTAACAATATAATTAATACTTTCTAATAAATAAAACATTATATAATGTAATATATACAAAATGATTTGATCGCATAATAATAATAATAATAATATAATACTAATATTTCATATATTCGTCAACTAATTTTATCCTTTTAAACAAATTGAAAACCATCGCCCTCTTTTTCTTTGCTTTCGTAGAGATTCATGGAAATAATCGTAATGGACGTAGCAAAGCCTTTCAAGCTTTCTCTCTCGGCGATGGTTTGATTGGAAATAACGATTCCTATAATTAAACTCGAGTGTGTCAACGACGAAGGCGTACTACCTACGAACGTACTAACGAACTAACTAACGAACGAATGAACGAACGAATGAACGAACGATCGAAACGTTCAATCGCTTGGTATCTTCATAAACGCCCACTGGAATAATTAGCTTAACAATATTGAACGATTTGAATCCACTTTGGTACGTAATCGGCCTACCTTTCTTTCTGAATCTCTTAACTGAGAGATTTCTTTCTTTGAACGATTATTTAACGTCCTTAGATTATTTAACGACTTTCGACCGATAGATCAATCTTTTTCTTTTTCATTTTCTTCCTCTTCTTCTTCATCTTCATCTTCATCTTCATTTTCTTCTTCTTCTTCTTCTTCTTCTTCTTCTTCTTCTTCTTCTTCTTCTTCTTCTTCTTCTTCTTCTTCTTCTTCTTCTTCTTCTTCTTCTTCTTCTTCTTCTTCTTCTTCTTCTTCTTCTTCTTCTTCTTCTTCTTCTTCTTCTTCTTCTTCTTCTTCTTCTTCTTCTTCTTCTTCTTCTTCTTCTTCTTCTTCTTCTTCTTCTTCTTCTTCTTCTTCTTCTTCTTCTTCTTCTTCTTCTTCTTCTTCTTCTTCTTCTTCTTCTTCTTCTTCTTCTTCTTCTTCTTCTTCTTCTTCTTCTTCTTCTTCTTCTTCTTCTTCTTCTTCTTCTTCTTCTTCTTCTTCTTCTTCTTCTTCTTCTTCTTCTTCTTCTTCTTCTTCTTCTTCTTCTTCTTCTTCTTCTTCTTCTTCTTCTTCTTCTTCTTCTTCTTCTTCTTCTTCTTCTTTTTCTTCTTCTTCTTCTTCTTCTTCTTCTTCTTCTTCTTCTTCTTCTTCTTCTTCTTCTTCTTCTTCTTCTTCTTCTTCTTCTTATTTTCTTTTTTCATACTTTTAAACGATACTACTTACTGACCTATCGAACATCGACGTATATTTTATTTCTTCATTTCTTTCTCTAAAGGTCAATTCACATGTTTCACTTTAGTTAATTCAGTTTCAGTTTCGATTATTCATACTCACATATATCAATTCAATATGCTATCAGATATATTAATCAACTAATTAATCTATCTAGCGTTCTATTCTGATCTTCGCTATTAACTTCTAATCGCAAAATTGAAAATAAAAAAAAATGAAAAAAACAAAAAACAAAGAAAAGAAAATAAATAAATTCACATTAGAGGAATTAGAGTATGATTACACTTTCCTTGGACGAAAGATATGCACAAATATAAAAGCAAATGGGTTTTGTGGGTTCATAAAACTTGTAGAAAAAAAAAAGAAATGATCAATTCAATTAGGGAATTTTTGTAACGTTTGAAATAAATAATTCGTACAGACGATGAAACGAAATTTTTGCTTTGAAATTGCTTTGAAATTGCTTTGAAATGTCGGAGTATTCGTTCGATTTAAATTTAAATAAAATTGAATATATTTCATATATTTTTTATTTGACACTAATATTTTGATGGACCAATTCGATTAATTTTTCGTCTCTTGACATTTTGTAATATCATCATGGGACAACAACGTGTGCATATAAAAGACTGCGACTTATCAGAAAACCGTCAGTCATTTCGAAAAAAAAAAAGAAAAAAAAGAAAAAAAAGAAGAAAAAAGAAAGGAACATCGTTGACATTTCTGACAAAGAAAAAAAAAATATGACGTATCGATGACTGAACTGATTGTCAGATTGAACAGAAATGTGTGAGCGTTTATACGTATCTAAATTACAATAACGTTAAAACCAGTGTGATTAAAGAATCAGAACGAGTACTGAACTATTGAAATGATCTTAATCGAAAACTCATATAGAACGATTGAACGATATTTCTGATATTTTTTTTTTTTCTATATTTGCATTTACTTTTTTCTCTAATTTTTTTTTTTTTGCTTTTTTTTCTTTCTTTTTGTTTTTTTTTCTTTTAACAAACATGCCACAAATAAAAATCAAACTTTCGATGGTTTCCTTTCGTTTCGAGCGACCGTCTACCATCATAGACTCGTTTCATAATAGTTATACGCGCTATTTTTATGCGAGCCGTACTAGGAATCGATCGATATAATTCAACTCTTCCTTTTTGCACGTAACTAAGTGTCTACGGCAACGACGGAGTACGCTCGATGACTGTGACAAAGAGAAAGAGAGAGAGAAAGCGTATGTTTGTGTATGTATGTGTGTGTATGTATATGTGTGTATATTAAAGAGGGAGAGAAAAAGAGAGAAACAGAGAAAGGAATGATTCATAACTTTGAAAAACTTCAATCTTTCTTTGTTTACAACGTGAACTTTGATAAAATTCGATAAAAATTCAATCATTCGAGTTTTTGACTTTTCAAGCATCAAATTGTAATGATAAATAAATTTTAGAGAAAAACAGAAAGACAGATACAGAGAGAATGATAGAGAGAGAGAGAGAGAGAGAGAGAGATGATAGAGAGAGAAAAAAAAGAAAAAGAGAAAAAGACAGAAAGAAAGAGAGAAGAGAGAGAGATAGAGAGAGAGAGAAAAGTTAAAGTCAAACATTCTTTCTGATAAGATCTCCAATTCCTCTTTTTATTTTCTTTTGCAAAATGCATCGGAAGATTTCAATCGAATTCATAGATTTTTCTCGGCTACTTAGAGGATCCAAGAAGGTCGAAGATTTCCTTCGTAACTTGAAATTCTATTATCTCAAAATACTCTCTCTCTCTCTCTCTCTCTCTCTCTCTCTTCCTTCCTTTATTTCTTTTCTCTGATTTTTCTCTTTTCCATCTTTATTTCCTTTTTATCATTTTTATTATTTTTTCTCGAAAATATGTGACATCTCATCGTTTCGTCAAGATTTCATTCCATTCGCATCACTACCGCGAGATTTTTCAAAATTACCTTATTTTGTTAAGCAAAAGAAAAAGAAAGAAAATAGAAAGAAAAACATCAATAATAAGAGAGGAAAAAACAACAACAAGAGAGAGAAAGAGAGAGAGAGAGAGAGAGATAAAGGGAGAATAGGAAAGAGAAAGAAAGAGAAATTCAATAAGAAAAAGAAACAGAAACGATATTTTCAAGTGTTGAATAAGTCACGAAAGCTCTCGTGCTTGCTTAGACGAAAGCTTTCTTCGTGTCCTGTAAAAATTTTACGAAAAGAAAAGAGATGATGGAATACTGAAAAAGAGAGAGAGAGAGAGAGAGAAAGAGAGAGTGAGAGAGGAAAAGAGAAAGGCAGAGAGAGTGCAAGAAAGAGAGAATAAAATGAAAATTGCTTGGCCCAGTATTCTGGCCGGTCCAGAAAAGAAGAGCTGGCCGTTAACGTGAAAAGTCGCCTTGCTTGAACGATGCGCTTCGTGCATCCAAGTAGTGGGGATATTTTGCGCATCATCCCCCTAATATCTGAAGACCACCCTGACCTAGATAGGTAGATAGATAGATAGATAGATAGATGGATAGATAGATAGATAGATGGATAGATAGATGAAGATGGAAAAAGTAGAATTATACGAAGTAACAATCTTTAAAAATTTCAATTTGGATTTTGGGAGTTTTAAGAAAAAAAGGAAAAAAGAAAACAAAGAAATGAAAAAGATGATTTATATTTTCTTATTTTTTTTTTCTTTTTTTTTTCTTTTTTTCGATAACCGTACAACATCAACGTGATCATCATTATTCTTTTCTTTTTGTTTCAGGATAAATTGTTAACGAAGTTGGAAGAAAACGAACCGGAGTTAGCCTCTTCGCAGGAGGACGAAGTAAGTATTACTATATCACAGTTTCTTTCAATCAATCCAAAAACATAGCTTTTGTAAATGGTTTCGAAAAGAAGTTGATCGGTTATAAAATCGAATAAAAGATTGGAACTGAAATATGTGGATTATAGAAAACGAACAATTCTCTGTCGTCGACATTCGTGATAGAGAAATCTTGCCAATTGATTGATCCCGGCAAGTTATATCCGACCAAAATAAAAGAAAAAAAAAAAAGACAATAAAAAAGACAGTTTTGATAACTCGAGTGAAAGGAATTCGTGGAATGTGTACAGGAGAGAGAGAGACAGACAGAGAGAGATTGTGGTATTGTTCAATCGAGAGAAAGAGAAAGAGAGAGAGAGAGAGAGAGAGAGAGAAAGCCTAGATCCAATTAACACGCCTAAGGGTTGTCTACAATGAACGATTTGGTGAAGGGCTTCTGTCAATGCTCCCTCAAGCTTTTTTTCTCGATCCTTCTCTCGAATCTTCCTTAAGGTAACTTGGTTAACTTGTCCCTAGCGCCACAGGAGACTAGACGTAATCAAGCCTAATTCGTAATTTTACCAAGAAAGAGAATCGATGATTGCCGAGAAAACGAGATTTTCTCTTTTTTACGTGAAATAAAAAAAGAAAAGGAAAGAGAAGTAAAAATAAAAGAAAGGTCAGAGGAAACTATTTATCTCTCTCTCTCTCTCTCTCTCTCTTTTCTGTCTCTTTCTCTCTCTCTCTCTCTCTTTTCTGTCTTTCTCTCTCTCTCTCTCTCTCTCTCTCTCTCTTTTCTGTCTCTTTCTCTCTCTCTCTCTCTCTCTCTCTCTTTTCTGTCTCTTTCTCTCTCTCTTGTCTCTCTCTCTCTCTCCTGCCTCTTTCTCTCTCCCTCTCTCTCATTATTTTTATCGGCGTGGAAAATTAAATGCGAAGATAGTATTTTTATATCAAATTTTAGATTTGAAATTTTAATTTATGGAAATATATTTTTAGCCAAATTTAATACTTTTCTCTATTTTAAGAGTTTCCGATCTAATTCTTTTTATTTATTTATATATCTATTTCTCCTTTTCTCTCTATAACATATATATAACATCTCTCTATGTCATTGAAATATTTCTCTCTTTCTCTTTCTTTCTCTTTCTTTCTCTCTCTTTCTCTCTCTTTCTCTCTCGTTCTCTCTTTCTCTCTCTCTCTCTCTTTCACTCTTTCTCTCTATTTCTTTCGTAAATCCGTTCTCAAAATTGCAATATTTGCAAAATAGAATGGGAAAGGATCGATCGAACACTTTGATATTGTTCGAAAGACGTGCGACAGACCGGAAAAGTTGCAACTTCCGAATGAATTGGTCGTTCAATGGCTTGCAAAACTCGATTAACCATCGACGAACGAGAATGATGGAGAAAGAGAGAGACAGAAACAAAGACACAGAGAGAGAGAGAGAGAGAGAGAGAGAGAGAGAGAAAGAGAGAGAGAAAGAGAGAGAGAAAGAGAGGAAGAGAGAGAGAGAGAGAAAGAGAGAGAGAGAGACATACTCGGAAACCCTTCGACTTTTGACACGAGAGATGGTCCCTCTCGACATAGCTATTAATATTCCGATTAAAGTGAAGCCTAATTTGCTTACGTCGATTACGAATTATCAAATGTCGATCGAGTTAGAACCGATGATCGTCAATGTCGTCGTCGTTTCGTCCGTCAATTGCACGTGTTACCTTTTGCATTTCCGTTCACGTTTGCCATGACATTCGAGCGATATGTTTTGCAAAAGCGATTTCAACAATTAAATCGACCACAATTTATGAATTATTAATAAGCATTATTTTCCATAACGAATAATCTGATAAATTCTACCACCTGAAAATTATACTCAAGGATATTCGATTACACAAACTTAAAATTAATGATATACACAGATTTGTGTATGTATATATATGTATATGTATGCATATATTTCTTAATATGAAATATATATTTCATTATTCCATTGAGATGAACATTTTCGTATATGTATTTCGTACTATATATCAAAATTTTATTTTATCAAAGATTATATGCATTGTACTTTCACGAAAGATTTTTTTAGCTCTTTATGTAATATTTATTCGAAAGAAGAAAATAAATGTGGGAGTAAATATTATCATCGCAAAAATAACGAAAATTTTAAAGAATATTTCGAAATTCTTATATATTATATAATATCTTATATATACATATATATATATATATATATATATATATATGTATTATATTTTTTTGATTTTCTAACAGAAAGAAAAAAAAAAAGTAATTGAAAATAGTACAAATACAGAGTGATCCGGTATAATAACGATGTAAAAGCGAAACGAACTTGCACAATACCCGATAATATTACCGTGAAATTTATCTACCGAACGAAAAGAAAACAATTTTTTACGTTCATTTTTTTCGTAACATTGCATCATATAATTTTTTCGTAAAGAAAGACACGAAAACGTCTGTCACTTTCAAAGACCTTTCTACAAACCTTTTTATTTAGTGACGTTGATCGTTCAGATCTATGAAAAATTTTACCTTTTTGTACGACCATTTTGGTGGTGATGAGTGATCGAGAACGAAATAAAAGGAAAAAAACAAAAATCAAACTAAAGTGAGAGAAATAAAGAGAGAGAAACAGAGAGAGAGAGAGAGAGAGAGAGAGAGAGAGAGAGATAAAGTGAGAGAGGGAGACAGAGAAAGAGAGAATATGCGCACGAAAGAAATAGATAGATAGAGAAAGAGAAACAGAGAGAGAGAGAGAGAGAGAAAGGACATATAGTGTGTTACAAGAAGATAACAGAAGCCGAATTATTGGGCATACGAATAATTATACATTCGAGTAGCATTATTCTACTTTAATTTTAAGATTAACTCTTTGATTTTAAGAATAACTCTTTGGGATATAGTTTGATAAAGAATATCCCTACTTTTTTAATACCAACATATGCAGAATGTGATACCTTTCATATCACATTAATACAACAATCTAACGACCGTCCGTGTAAACAAGTATCTTTTCTATTGTAATCTTAAAAAATTATGTGTTATTACGTTATCTAGTGACTTCATGTAATTTTTTTCACTTTTTCTCTATCATTCTATTATATAGAAAAATATAATATATATATATATATCGTTTCTTTAACATACATTTATTTTACGCACATTTTTACTACAATGTGAATAAATATTAGCATGGAAATGTATTAAAAATTTTAACAAATTTTTCGAAATATATATCTATATATATCTGTTTTTAATCAAATGAAAAAAAGAAGGGAGAAAAAGGGTAATTAAAGATAGTATAAGTATAAAACGATCTGGTATAATGACAATATAAAAACGAAGCGACCATGAAATATGCAATACTATCGCAAAAATTTATCTTTGCATGCAGAAAGGAAAACAATTTTTAATGTGTATTGTTTCGTAACGTTGCGTCATATTGTCCTCTCTTTTTTTTTTTTTTTCTCGTAAAGTAACACATGGAGTTGCCAGAATGTTAATCGTTAAGAGATGTAACAAGCGCGGAATATTCGTGCGACCATTTTGGCAGTGATGAATGATCACGGACAAAACAAAAAGAAAAAAAAAAAAAAACATTAAACGAGAGTGTGACAAAGGGGCCAGGAAGAAAGAGAGAGAGAGAGAGAGAAAGAGAGAACACAATATAAACATGTTCCAAGAAGACAACAAAAGCCGAGCAATCGAGCATACAAATAATTACGTAGGAGTAGAATTATTCTGCGATTAAAGCTATCTGTTATTGTATGCGTTATGATTTCATGTCCGTTCCATTATAATTTTCTTCTCTTTTCCTCTATCGTTTTATTATATAGAAAAAGCATATGACGAAGTGTTAATAAACGAGAGAGAGAGAGAGAGAGAGAGAGAGAGAGAAAATATAAAATAATTATTATCACGTCAACATAGTCAAAGGTATTTATATTACCGACCAGTTAGAATGATCATACAGTTCTCTGGTAAACTCCGAAGGAAAGATGAAGCTCGCCTTGATAATTCCTATCGTTTTCGTGCTCCTTCAATTGGCGGTAAGTAATTCTTATAAGTATTATACATAAAAAGAAATGGAAAAAAAAAAAAATAAATAAATAAAAAGTGAAAACCTATAAAGAAAAAAATAAAATCATATATTTTGTTTCTTCTCACGTAGACATGCCAAGACAATGATAATGCTAATGAATCTAATGATGACATGTCGGGTCCTCCTCATAGAGTAGGAGGACGTAGACATTGCCATGGTCCTCCTCCTCCTGGTAGGAGACCATCTGGTCCACCACCCGATGAAGATTTTGATGACGATAACAACAATCAAAATAACACGAGGAAGAGATCGGTTAATCGTAGAAATGCACCTAGTATGAACGAAGATGATACGCAAAGTGGTATGCAAGGTGGTATGCAAGGCGGTATGCAAGGTGGTATGCAAGGAGGTACAGGAGGAGGTATGGGAGGGGATATGGGAGGCGGTATGGGAGGTGGTATGCAAAGCGGTAGACAAAATGGTCCACCTAGCAGAAACCGCAAACGAGATACAGGAGAGATCCAAAGTTTCTATCAGTTTGAAAACAATGGAGCTTTCAGGAAGAGAAGAACTACTATACCGAATAATATTATAGGTATGATTTTATACGATATCATAGATTCTTGTTTTACGATAAAATGATTAACAAATGTAATCTTTATATCGTACTCGATATTTTTTTAATATAACGTTATATTCAATTTTATATTACGTAAAATAGTTTTATGTCATTATTTTCATTGGAATCTGTTATGTGTAAATTTGAATTGTCTAACGAATATGTATAATTTTTTTTTTTTTTTTTTTTTTTTTTTTTAGTGAACACAAGTAAGTTTTTACAAAACAACGTTACAGACGTGCGATAGAAAATTAATGAGTACGAAAAATTAAAATATACATATAAAGTAATCGAAGGAAATTATTAGAATTTCTTTAATATCGATCAAATATATTTTGAATATTTACAATACGTATAAAGATCCTTAATGTCTTATCAACAATTACTTAATTCCTTTTTCTTTTTCTCTTTTAGAACAACCCCAGGAATATTAAACGATCAAGAGAGAATTGATTGGCGTAATTTTATGACGCAAAATATGAAATAGTTTTAGAATCGTAGAAAATTTTGTAGAAGTTATTGCGTTAATCATTAAAAATGATTATAAAAAAATCATAAGAATAAAGAATATTTTACTGTTTAATGAAAACTCATTCTTATTATCTCCTCTCCTCGAATTATAATTTAATATATCATTGATAAAGAGAGAATGATAAAACAAAAAAAGAAGAAAAGAAATAAATTTATCTTTTAATTTCAGTGCGTGATATGCGTGAACGCAAGGGCTACGATGCAAACGGCACCGTGCGGACACCGTGTGGTTTGCAGGTAAAAATTACGAGATAAAAAAGAAAAAAAAAACATGATAAAAAATTTTAATCAATTAGATGTAAAAACGATTACGTAAACAAAAAAAATTGTCCTCCTCTTATAGACGTTGCTTCGTAAAAACGATACAGATGGCTGTGTCGCAGCGTCTCTTACCACTGAGATGTGTCATATGCAGAGCGAAGATTCTTCGATTAAAGCAGACTCTTATTCCACGAGATGTAAGTAAAATTTACATTAATGTGTACATACACACACACACACACACACATACACACACATTTAATATGTGTTTCTATATACATTATTACGTTATAATATATTATATAATATATATATATATATATATATATATATATATAAAATTAAAAAGAAATTATTCTATAACTGTACAAAATAATCATATCACCGATTGTACAACAACATTATAATAATTTAAATGAAAAAAAAATCTAATGTGTTTATCTTGATCCTTTAAATGAATAGTTTAAAAGTCAATATTAACTTATGATCATTCTTCTCTCATAATCCCATTCGTTGTTAGAGAACAATAAAAACGTTGAATAGAGAACAATTAAAGTCTGATGTCCATGTTCGATCGATTTCTTCCTTTGTATTACCTTTCATCGTGTCTACCTTTGGAATTGCAGTTTGAAACCACGACGTACAAATAGTTAGATATAGATACTTGGATACACAAACGACGCAATATTCACGCTCGTCAAACCGTTCGCGGAAGCGTAAAATCGCGTGTAATTGGAGCGAATTCACCGAGCTTCCCGTCACCTTTTGACCAATTTCTAAAGGGCCCTAAGTATGCACGAGATATATGTATACTATCATCTCATCGAAAGCATCTTTTTAATTTCTCGCATTAACATCCACTCTTTCCGTTTTATATTTATAAGTACGTATGCACGTTCATATATCGGATAAATCAAAAAGAATATTTATTCGCAAATAGATGTAACCACAAAGAATTTTACGAAATTAAAAGATTATTTTTTTTTTTTTTTATCAAATAGTCAAATTGTACAATCTTTTAAAAATGATTTATTCGATACTTATGATTTGTTTTCTTTTCTTTTTTCTTTTTTTATACACCCTATGTGAAAACATACTACGTATAAAAGATTGTTCCTAAATTCTAACATTGCACTGCGTACAACTGAGACGTGTACGATTGGTTTTATTAAAATTTATTTTAATATTTAGACTTTTTTTCCGGATAAATATATATATATATATATCTATAAAATAAATATAAATATATATAACGAGAGAAAGAGAAAGAGAGCGAGAGAGAGAGAGAGAGTTAGAGAGAGAGACAGAGACATTCCGCGAGAATTTCGGATGGTTACAGGTCACGCACAGTTTACTCACGTGGGCGTTCATTCCACCCGTTGGAAAACATACTTTGCCCCTTAAATGAAATTCCGAGCGTCGTCGAGCCTACGAGAAGAGTACTCGTGTCCTCGTAAATCTGAATAATAATTAAATGATGCGTTAAACACATAGATGTATCCAAGAGAGATAAAAAAACAAAAGAAAAATAATATTACAGTTTCTCTTGAAAATTCGAAAATAATTCAAATCTAAGATTCAAATATTATCAAATCATATAATTCGTAGATTATTAAATATTCATAAGAAAACATTGAAATTTAGGTTTCTTTTTAATCTATCCTGATTATCTTTCCTCACTTTCGTTTTTTTCCTCTCTCTCTCTCTCTCTCTCTCTCTCTCTCTCTCTCTCTCTCTCTCTTTTTCTCTCTCATCAAGTTTTAATTAAACATTGTTATAGTATTCGATGTCTGGTAAATCATGGGTCTTGCCTCAAAGTGCATCAGAGTACAACATGGGTATAGGAGTAAGCGTTGGGGTGTCTGGACCAGGAAGTAGATGGGGTACAGGAAGTGTACCAGCTTCTGCTTCTCTTTACTCCATGGCCAGCGGTTCGTCATCCATTTCTGGTATGTAATAATGCATCTTAATTATCCACAAGGTGTACCATTTATCTTGAAAATACCGAATTTGTTTACGAAATAAACTTCGTTTATTTAATTCAATAATTTGAGAAAGAAAATAAATGGAGATAAGAAGTTTGGCCTTTCTTTCAAAGTATACTGTTTAAGAACCGACAGTCGACGTTAACTATACTTTCTTAGAAACTTACAAATTTATAATATAATCTAGAAAATTTTATAATAATAAATAATGGCATATGGCACGTCGTTTAATTCGTCTCAACAGATCTCATAAAACTATGAAAAAGGAAAAATATACAAGAAATGAATTTACTTTTGAAATTTTTTCTAGCGTTTGAACTAGAAAAAAAAAAAGAGAGAGAGAGAGAAATTAGCACCATACGATATGCCAATATCAAAATCTTAAAAAAAATCTTTAAATAAATTTTTTCAATAGGTCCAATCCATCACAGAAAATATTTTCCGAAAATATTATCCGAAACAAACGGGACACCCTATATGTATATAACTATTAAAGCTGTTACTACCCAACATGGTCGAATAATCGGTTTTATTTTTTATTTGTCCGTTCTCTTCATGTTACCCCGATATTTACAAAGTTTCGTAGTAATTTATACTTTTGCGTGAGATAATAAAACTGTGAAATAAGATATCGTTATTTTTTTTTTCTTTTTTGTTTGTTTTTTTTTTTTTTATAGAAATATGAATGAATCAATATTATTGATTTTTATTTTTTGCATGTCTGGGTATCTATCCAAGTATTCAGATATTCAATGGATCGAATAGAATTTAAATAATATTCTAGATATAACTCGGAATAACTAGATTGCTAGTAATTGTATATACATAAATATATATAAAATATATACATATATATCATTGTATTTATAATTATATATATATAGATATATAATTATACATAATAATTATATGATATATATATATATGTATATATATATATTTTTTTTTTTCATTTATCTCGATACCTAATTTCGAAATAATTTTATTCTAATCGATAGTTTTTCGTTTCCTTCCTTCGCAGGAGTGTCTTCCGTGTCTTCGGCAACATCGTCTTCTGTTAGCAGTACCGGAAGTACAGGTTCCACCCTTAGCAAACCAACGAGAGTGAGACAACCAACCGGTGCGACTCTGAGACGTTCTCAAACTCAATCGATGAAGCTGCGTATTCAAGTCAGTTCATTGAACGTTCGAGTTTTTTGATAAGTCAACATAGTTTTTCATTTTTTATTAATTAATATCAAGTTGATTTTTCAATCAACAGGAATACCAGGATCCAATTCAGCAAGTAGCTGAAGAGGAAGATATTATGAGAGAAAATCGTAGATTGCCACCTATCAAAGAGTTTCAAAGAGATTATCGTGCTGGAAAGGCCTCAACTAGAATACGGTAAATACTATGATAATTAATCTAAATTTATAGAAAAATAATCGACTTATATTTTTATATTTTTTAATTTTTTAATTTTTTATTTCATAATAAATTATATGCAAACATATAATATATATGGATATTTAATTAGATTTATAAATCAATTGAAAATAAAATCCGATAATGGCGATAATAAGTCACATATCCACGTATATAAATATTAAAATAAATTTTTCA
>NC_140810.1:13347500-13365000 GCF_050613455.1 Vespa mandarinia
AAAGAGCGAGAGAGGGAGAGAGAAATGTATATGTCTGTGTATAGATTCATGCAAAAAAAAATCCAAGCGTGGAAAGATTGAATACAATGATTAATACGAAAGATTATATATAGAGAAAAAGGAACGACTGTTGGCAATAATATAAATTTATGTACACGATCTGAGCGAAAGAAAAGAAAGTAATGATTAAAAAAAGAAAAAAAAATACGTAAAGGAAAAAGAAGGAGAAAGAAATAGAGTGAGACGACGATCATTTCGTACGTAGATTTCGCGTGTAATATCACATGTTTTTAAAGGACATCTCAATAAAACGAGTTCGTTGTAATTTAATCGTATAATAAGAGAGATTTGTAGACAGTTTATATTAATATTACTAGTCCCGCTCGACCTTAAAGCGAAAGAGAATACGTATATAGTGAATTTTTTTTTCTTTAAAAAAAAAAAAATAAATAAATAAAATAAAAGACAAAAAGAAAAAAAGAAGAGGAGGAAGAAAAAAAGAAAATAAATAAATAATTAAATAAATAAAAAATGTAATACACACTCGCGTAACGACTTTCACACAAAATTATAGAAAGCTTCGTAAGTCGATCTTAATATTTACATAAAAATATTATTAATAATCATCTATTAATCTCGTGTAGGAGGACAAAGACAAAAAAAGAAAAGAAAAGAAAAGAAAAGAAAAGAAAAGAAAAAAAAAGAAGAACAAAAGAAAAAAATCGTCTTGAACCTTTTTACGCGAATCAGTAAAATTCTAAAATAAAATGTATTTTCATTCGTTTCATGAATTTCAAAAAGAAAAGATAAGAAATTAAAACCGAATTTCGATCGATCGACTCTCGAAGCTCCGAGTTTATTTTTTTATAGAATCCGACATAATAGATACGTATGTACGTGTACACATACGTATATTGTATATGTACAAGTATATGTAAATGTATATGATGCGTTGAAGTAATGATGGGGTTAGTTGCCTTCTGTTGTAGAAAGTAAAAAGGAAAAAAAGAAAAAGAGAGAGAGAGAGAGAGGGGCGGAGGGAGGGGGAGAGAAAGGAAGATAGAGATAGTAAACACATGCTAGTTTCTACCGACAATTCGAGATATTATTAGGAACGCGAAATTCTTGTAAAAATTTATTCCTCGTTTTTCTACGAAAGAAGAAGAAGAAGAAAAAGAAGAAGAAGAAGAAGAAGAAAAAGAAGAAGAAAAAAGAAGAAGGAAAATAAAATGAAATAACAAAAAATTCACAAAGAAAAAGAAAATTGACGGAAAAGAAGAGCAAAATTATAAAGAAGCGCGTCGTAAATAAATCAAAAAACTAATTTCAAAAAGAAAAGGAAAAGAGACAAAATATGAAAAAAATAAAAAAAAAAAAAAAGAAACGAAAGGAGAAGGAAAATGTTTCTAACAAATTTCGAATTCTTAGCGTTATCGAAGTTAAAATAGAAATGATGTGAAGTTAGCTAGAGAAAGAAAAAGAAATATGTATATTGTAATGTATAAATCGCACATAAGAGATCCGACGCTTCTTCTCGATCGGTGATTGGGTTGATTCGAAAAATAAAAATAAAAATAAATGAATAATTAAAAAAAGTAAAAAAAGAAACGTCGTTACGTTCGAAGCGCGACATAATAATAATAATAATAATAATAATAATAATAAAAATAATAATAAAAAAAATAATAATAATAACAATAATAATAATGAAATAATAATAAAAATAATAATAATAATAATAATAATAATAATAATAATAATAATAATAATAATAATAATAATAATAATAATAATAATAATAATAATAATAATAATAATAATAATTAATAACGTTATTAATAAAATAATGATTAATATTTATTAGTCAGATGGATAATGATGATGACGATAATAACAATAATGATGATGGTGACAATGAAGATGATACCAATATAGATAAACTATGAAAGAGAAAAATAAAAGAGAAAGTGAGTGAGAGGGAAAAAGAAAAAGAGAGAGAGAGAGAGAGCAAAAGAAAGAGACACAGAACATTTATATATCGTAGCGCTAAAGAAAAGGAGTTAGAAAACGAGTAGCATTTTTGGTTTTTCTACTGCGCGCTTCATAGGAATATCTTAGAGGCGAGATCCTTCTTTTTCAAAATGTAGGATAAACAACCATACGTTTTGGTTTGCGAGGACTCGCGCTCGATAAAAGGACGAAGAGCTTGGACGGTTGATTTTATCGAGTCTATTTTTAGTAGTTTTGTTTAACGACTAAACGGAACAAGAAAGCGAAGATAATAAAGAAAAGAAACCGCACGATAGAGATTATATATACATATATCTATAAATATATATATACATATATATATATATATATATATGTATATATATATTAACTATCACAGCATGTTAAGCGACGTATCACGATCTTGTATGTATGAATAATGGAGTATCGAAAAGAAAAATCAAATAAAACGTTATACGATAATGTCCGTTCAATCTCTTCTTTCGTTTCAATTTCGTGCCACTCGAACATTTTCGTTTTACTGGTCATTGATAAAATCGAGATCTATATTACCGACATAAAGTTATCTACTTTTTTTTTTTTTAGTTTTATTTTCTCTAGTTTTTTCTACTAATAAAATTTTATTTCGATAGAAGGTGCATCGATCGTTTCAGACGCACATGCCAGTTGAGTTAGTTCGCTCGATTGATATGGGTCGATTTTAATAGTAAGGTTAAAAGTAATACGAGATACAAAGGAAATTAAAAATGCAGACCTTATTGCTGCTCGTCGTAATTCTATTTTCCAGTATTGTAACCGCGACGTTTATAGAAGGTATCTTTCAAATCCAACAGGATCTTCCAATCTGGTTCTCGACTTTGAAACGTTCTATAAAAGATTCTGTTTTTTTTTTTTTTACTTCCTACTTTTGCGGACTGTCTCGACATGGCGCTTAAATTACACAGTAGTATATCGCGAATACTCGCACGATAATATAGATTATATATCCAGCCATCCTGCGGTTATAGCTTTAACTATCGTATTTACTCGTTCTTTTTGTTCATTGCTAACCGCCGATATATGGGAATCTTCTAAAGAAATTATTTTTTTTTTAATTTATAATCTAGATATAAATATGATTTATTTCTTTTTTCTTCTTTTTTTTTCCATCCTTTTCTCGGCCTCCAGACGGTCAATATTGGCATAAAATAGCGCAGGAAGAATTGAAAAAATCCCTTTCGTATAAATGGAATACAGGTAAAGCGAAAAATGTAATAATCTTTGTGGGTGATGGTATGAGTCCCGATACGATAACAGCCAGCAGGATTTATCGAGGTGGTGAAACGAGTTATCTCACCTGGGAAAAATTTCCGCATGTTGGTTTATTGAAGGTATATAAATATATATATATATATATATATATATATATATATATATATATATATATATATAGCGTGTTAATATTAAATCGTTTTATCTTAAGTAAACAGAAAATATTAAATAATATTTAATTAAAATGATTAAGATTTATTTTCTATTATTGCTTCGTTTCAAAACAAAAACAAAAACAAAAATAAAAACAAAAACGAAAAAAAAAACAATGAAAAATGTAGACGTACAATACAAACAAACAAGTGCCAGATTCAGCGTCCACGGCAACCGCATTATTTGGTGGAGTTAAAACTAATTACAAAGTTGTTGGAGTCGATGTTAACGTCAAATTGGGAGATTGCAAGGCCAGCTTGAATAAAAATTATCACGTTGATTCAATAATATCTTTAGCCCAGGCTTCGGGCAAGGCTACAGGTTTGTCGATAAAACTTAACAAACAGACAAAAGATTTTTTATTAGTACTTTGCAAATTCATATCTCAATATCGTAATAATATCTTATCTATATAATTATCATAGGATTTGTAACGACTACAAGAGTGACTCATGCGACTCCAGCTCCACTATATGCTCATTGTCCTAATCGACGATGGGAATGTGAAGCTAATATACCAAAAAATATAACTGCTTGCAAGGATATTGCGAGACAGCTCATCGAAAATGAGCCTGGTAGAAACATCAAGGTAGACCAATAATCAATTATGCTCTTCCGTTTTAAATGAAAGTTCTTCCGTTTAAATGAATAACATTTAGCTGGTTGCTACAGGTAATAATGGGTGGTGGTAGACAGACCTTGAAGTCAAACGTAAAGCCTGGTAAATATGATCCAATAGATACATGGGCTTGTTATAGTACTGATGGTAGAGATTTAATAAAGGATTGGGCAGAGGATAAACGAATAAGAAATTTTACGTACGAAGTGGTCGAAAATAATGAACAATTATCGAGAGTAAATACGGATAAAATTGATTATTTGCTTGGTATATTTGCCAATGGTCATATTAAGATGGATTGGGAGAGAGAGAAAGGACCGGAAGGACAACCAAGTTTAGAGGAAATGACTGTAACTGCTTTGAAGATCCTTCAAAAGTCAACTAATGGTTATGTTTTGATGGTACGTTTTAAAATTTCATTCGAATCAATGATATGTTAAGAATAATTATCGATAATATTATATTTACAGGTCGAAGGTGGATTGATCGATTACGCTCATCATCGTGGACATGCCGGCGAAGCTTTACGAGAAACCGTTCGTTTTTCGGACGCCATTAATGCTACTGTTAACATGATTGATACTGAAGACACTTTGGTCATAGTAACCAGCGATCATACTCATTCTATGAACTTTAATGGTTACAGCGATCGTGGTTCATCGATTTTAGGTAAAACATAACATTCATTTCTCATAATTCTTTTTTTTTCTTTTTTTTTTATATTTTTTTTATTTTTTTTAATGAATATGAACAATTAATTTTTGTGGATCATAGGTATTGCACAAAAATCTAAATATGATGGGATACCTTACACGACCTTAACTTACAGCACTGGTGGTCCAAATAATGCAGCTTACATGATATCAAACACGACTAATCTTTTAACAAGAATCGATCCTTCTACTCAAAACACTACAGCGTTTAATTATAGTCAACAAGCTGCTATCGTGTCCGATGAAGCTTATCATGGAGGAGGAGATGTAGCTATTTATGCTATAGGTATTAAATTCCAATAATTTGTTTATGATAACCGCTTCTTTATTCACTTTATTATTGCGAACGTTTATGTTCTTAATAGGTCCATCGGCCCATCTTTTCCATAGCGTTCATGAGCAAAATTTTGTTGCCCACGTGATAACATATGCTGCTGATCTTGGAAATTATACAAGTGGTAGTGAACAAAATGCAATATCTAATACTTTTTTCTATTTCTGTCTACTTCTACTTATTTTTACATTATTTACTACTACTATCTTCGCGGTACATAGATAACAAGAAAAAAAAAAAAAAACCAAAAGTAGACGCGATGAAAGGTAAATCCCGCAGTATTTTCTTTGAATTCATTTACTTTCTTTTTCTTTATCTTTTCTTTTTTCTTACTTTCTTTTATTTAATTTTATTTTTATTTTTTATTTTATTATTTTTTTTATTTTCAACTTATCAATGAAAACTGCGATATCCGAAAATGGTATGTTTAAAAAGAAATTTATTATATACGCCTTTATGTCTGGTGATATATACATAAATATATATATATATATATATATATATATATACACACATTTTATTTATATATACATGTATATATATACATAAACACATGTATATATATATATGTGTATATGTAAATATATATATGTATATATATATATATATATATATATTATATATTATATATTATGTATTATAATAAAATCTATTCTTATTGTATTTAATTAAATGCTACTACGAACACTTATCAGATATAATCGTATAATTGCATCCATTGCAATCCATAGTCAATCTTCTTCGGTCGTGCATGTTCAAAACTCTACTGATCTTTATATATATATATATATATATCCTACATTAATTCTATTTAAAGAATATGATTCAATAATTCCTTAAAATATAAATCTATCTTATTTTACTTTTCCTTGAATATTATTATAATTTTCTTTTCTCCAATTTCACACAAATATTTACATAAACATTATATTGTAAAACAATTGTCAGTCTTATGCTGTATAGAGGATTAAATAGTAATTAACATAATAATAAAGATGAACGAATGTTTTGTAACATTAACGGATAGGTTAGGATTATGTGTATTGGCTTCAAAATTAAAATAAAAAATCGATTGACAATATTTTACGCGACGATTTGTTTAAATATTTCAAAATTTCCATTATTGAATTTTAATCCTAATGAAGTCACAATTGCACTGTATAAATATATACGTACATATGTATGTATATCTCATGTGTATATATATACATATATATATATATAATAAATGTATAACAACGACCTATCCTCTAACGATGCACAACGGTAATATGTGTAGCAGAGCCATCTCATCTAAAATACAAGAAGAGGAAGAAGAAAAAAGAGAAAAATGGATGCCGTTCGCGTATTTTCTACGTGCCGTATGATTTTAAAAAGAGACTATATAATTATATAAAAAAAAAAAAAAAGAAAAAGATCACTAAAATCATGTGTACACATATATTTATATATGTTGTGTAGAAAAAAAAAATACAAATAAAAAAAGAATGAAAAAGAAGAAGAACGGACAAAATGCGAAAGTACACGCGTGAATGAAAGTTAGTGAGGAACATTTCGACATTAGTGTAAGCTCACTGATTCTCCCGTAGAGAGCAACGGCTTATTTTATTTATCTATTTATATCTATTTATCTATTATCTATCTATTTCTATTTTATGCGTGTTTCTCTTTCTTTCTCTGTACCGCAATCGACCGTTGGAGCTTCGTTTTAAACGAGAATGGCCAAAATCTTCGAGAGTCTCATCGTTGATGTATTTCAACTGTTTTTCTGTCTGACGAAGATTTTAGCCGTATATGATAATGATAAAAATGATGATGATGATGATGGTAACGACGACGATAATGACGATGACAATGACGGCAATGATGATGATGATGATGATGATGATGACGATGATGATGATGATAATAATATTGAGATGTGGATCCTCTTATCATCAAAGATGGATCACTGAACCTTCGTTTTCTTTGTGACCCTAGCGTATCTATTATTAGTTCCATTGCTCGAAGATTTCTTAGTTTTACTCTCGTAAAAGAAAATTCTAAACGCGATGTATCCTAAGAACATAACGGCGCTTATAAGGAAGACGAAACCCGGCGTGTACTTGTCAAATATCAATAAAGAACAAACTATTATCATTTCGAAGGCTAATATCAATGGTACTAGATAAACTGCGAGAATTAGGAAGAACGGAATTTGCTTTTGTCGTTGACGTTCCTGTTTTTGGAATATAGTTATTGGTTTTCGTTCTTCATCGTCGACGACAAGGTCAGCTTCGTTGCCTTTTCCTTTCTTCAATTCGATCGAACTTTTCTTTGGATAGATGACGTTATTGTTGTTGTTATTGTTTTTGTTACCATTACCGTACAATGATGTACACCGTAGATATTTGTAAATATAAAAAAATCTTTCGGCAATGCTTCGTAACAATTCGTTGATGCAAACGTTCACCTTCTTAGCAACCGGATGGGACTTTGAGTTATCGTAAGAGTAAAGTAGATATGGAAATAGATTCAGATTCTGGCAGCAATGGCGGAGTTTCTGCATCGAAGCATGTCTAAAGAGTAACGGTGGCCTACTGTAATTTCCATCTGTAACAAAGAATATGAAAAAGAAAAATAAAAAAAAAGAAAAGAAAGGAGAGAAAGAAAGTTAGAAGAAGAAAAGGAATTAAAAAAACAAAAAATAAAAAAATAAAAAAAAAAGAAAGAGAAATAAAAGAAGCGATGCACTGATACGAAAGATAAATGGGTTGAGAAAGATTAACGCGTAAAACAGTGATTGTTACATCATGTATGACAAACATGTAATTTCAATTCTTTCGTGATAAAACTCGATTTGATAAATGTTAATATTCGTCTTTGCAAAACAAGTGTATTTAATCCATCTATTAGTCTGTTTTTGTTTTAATTTATTTTATTTTATTTCTCTTTTTCGTTCAGTTTGTTCTTTTTACCTTTGAACATGTTGGAAACTCGTCGTACGAGGGTTGGCTTCCCTTTTATGATCGTCTCCTCCTTGGAGATTCCCGAAACGTTCGACATTCTTGTTTAACGTATACGGGCAAAGATCGAGGGTATTTATTTTTCTAAGTTTTTCTTTCTTTCTTTTTTGTGTTCTTCTCTTCTTCTCAGTTCTTCCTTCTTGGAATCTGATCTGAACTCTTAAGTCCTCCTTCGATTCTTGTCAAGATCTTTTTCACACTAAATGCACGTGTGCACAAGCACTTATACTTCAGAACCAATAAGATGATCTATCAACTAAATATCTTCTGTAAAAACAATAAATAATATTCGTATAGATTCGAGATCATTAGAATAATGTTTTAAAGAAAAGGAGAAAAGTTGAAATGGTAGAAATTAATCAAAGCGTAGTAATAATTTGATTAGAGAATTTTAAATAAATCGTTCTTCTTTGAAAGAAAAAGGATTGCTTTTAACGTCGATGATATTTCGAACGATCTTTAACGACGTATAAATCGGTAAACACTGAGTTCAAGTTTCATACGTTCCGTAAAATAGGAAGAATAAAAAAGAGAGAGAGAGAGTAAGAGAGAGAGAGAGTAAGAGAGAGAGGGAGGAAAAAAGAGAGGATAAGAAAAAAGATAAAAGAGAAAAGACGGTCATGCTTCGATAGCCTATCATTGACCCCCCGAGATTAATCGATCATGATTCAGAAAACTTCTCTGCCTGTCGATCATATTAAAATTTCGAAAAAAAAAAAAAAATGAAGATTAACATGACATAAAATAAAATGATACAAAATATATAATGATAATAAAATGAAATAAAGACAAAAAAGAAAAAGAAAAAAAAGAAGATGAAAGAAAAGAAAATAAAAATTTATTAAAGATAATGGATACGAGAAAAATAAAAAGAAAAATAAAATAATATATATATATATAAAACGCAATCCATTATATATGTATATAAAACTTAACCCATTTTATGTATTTGTATATAAAACGCAATTCATTTATATATATATAAAAGCAGTGAGACGACGATGAAACTTGTTGAAACGTTTCCAACCAACCAACAAAGTACAACGATATAAGGAAAAAGAAACAAGATTATTAGTACCGAGAAGTAAAAGACCAAAAACGGAAAAACCGGTGAAATAAGCATCGTATTTCTTTATGCTTGTACGATCGTCTGCAGTTACTAACTCATGGCTACGTCGCAATAACACACGCATTTTAACTCTCCCGCGAATACGTAGTTACATGTGATGATATTCCTTAAATGCCCCTCCGCCGCCCCAACCCCGAGTAAAATCAGAACCAAAACACAGCGACGTACAATTTATATACATCGTGTATAATCGTACGGAGACGAATGAAGTCACCCGTTATATAGCATTTGCATCAATCTATTTTTTTCTTTTCCTTTTATCTCTCGCGATAAACGCGATGAACGGGAGGCGGGAAATTTAAATCGAACCTATACACGATTTTACGTGTGGATAATTAAAAAAAAAAGAAAAGAAAAAAAAAAAGAAAAAAAAAAAAAGAAAAACATGTCATTACAAAAATAAACCGTCATCCTTTTTTCTCATCACTTCTTTTCTTTTTTTTGTTTTTCTTTACAACGAAAATAACAAAAGATTTATCAGAATATGATAAGAAAAGAAAATATTTCATATTCTCTATGTAATATCTTAGATATTCATAAGAGTGATATATAATCTAAAGCAAACATTTTAATACTTCTTAATCGTTGTTTTTCCAACGTAAAATGAAAAGGACAAAAATGAAATTATTTCGAGGGTACCAAATTTATAATAATACGGCACTGTGTAGACACGGTGAATACCGTTTCGATCGACCCCGTTCGAACGAGAACGTTGTGTTTAAGCGTTGCCGTTTCGCGCGATACAATTAGATTCGATAATGTTGATGTCGAAACTTCGCGAGTAGGGTGGAAGATTAGACATGACGACGTTAACAGTCAATTGATACGATGAAAAATTAAGAATCATGGGGAAGTGTATGCAATAAATGTATGTGTATGTGCGTTAGTGCATACGCGAATATATATTTATATATAGACGCACGCACACACACAAACACACGCACATATATACATATATACACATACATATATGTATTCGTTAACTAGACACTGGAAACTTCTATCTATGAATTTTCTGTTTCCCTTCTATATTTTTCTCACTGATTACTATACAAAACCATATACTTTGCAGTAGATCGTTCCTACAAATGATTCTCCATAAGATGTTCTATCTTTTCTTTCTCTCTCTCTATCTCTCTCTCTATCTCTCGCTCACTCAAACATCCACTCACTCACACTCACTCTCTCTCACTCTCACTCTTGCTCTCTCGCTCTCTCTAATTATTATGTAGAAACATATACTTTAAAGTACAACGTTTCTATAAAAAATATGACTTAACATAAAACGTTCTATCTTCTATTTCTTCTTTTCTCTCTTCCCCTCCCCCGCCCCTCTCTTTCTTTCTCTCTCTCTCTCTCTCTCTCTTTCTCTCTCTCTCACTCACTCTTAGTCACTTAGTTATATACATATATTTACCTTTCTATGATCTTCTCTCCGGTTAGTCTATTTGTACTTCTTATAAAGATTGAATATTATTAGAAATTTTTGAAATATTATTGCCATATTCTATTGAAAAAAAAAAAAAAATAATAATAATGATAAATTCCGATCTAATATTTCTCTTATTATTTGTCTTCATACAAATAATATATTGTTTTTCTTTTCCTTTCTCTTTCTCTCTCTCTCTCTCTCTCTTTCTCTTTCTATCTTCGATCGATCGGTAAACTTCAAATGAAAGGCACACTACCGGTAACATTCACGATTAAATATAAACAACGACTCCCGTGAACTGAACACGACGCATGCAAACTACTTCTGCCGAGGGATAAGAGAGAAATGGTTAAAGACGAGTAGAAACGACACAAGCGACCTCGAGCGTCAGGGATACGACCTTCTTACTGGTCGAGAACGAACGACGGAGAAAGATGAAGAAAAGGAGAGCTCTGATTGGTCAGAAAATAAACGAACTCGTACGAATCGATCAAAAACTCTTCTTCGTCCGTGATCGTTCAGGGATAATGGTTAACTCGATTCGAAGGGCCGTCGAAAGAAAAATATAACAGTACGAGCCATTAGTCACGTATGCTAGTTGCGCTCTTATGGAATCTAATAGATCGTTCTAATTTCTAATATATTATTTTTATTTTAAAATTTTTCTTTATATTTCTTCTTCCTTTTTCTTTTTTCTTCTTTTTTTTTTTTTTTTACGTTTCGATCGATCTTAAAATAAAGTTACGTAATTTAGTCGTCGAGTTTAAATTTATTTTGTTTTTTTTTTTTTTTTTTTCTTGAGAAATCAACAATGGGTGTTCTTCCGGTTTCGAATCATTTTTCGAAATCGTTTCATCATTCAAAATGGATTTTAAATGTTAATCAAAGAATGAATTTATATACGTAATAAATATATGTCTGTTAAAATGGCGTTAACTTCAATTAGAGATTAAAATTACAATATTTTTAATCTTTTTAAACGATTATAATATTAAGGAACATTATTAAATTATAAATAAAAATTGTATATTCGTTTTAAAAAGTAAACGACGTTAATTAATATAAACAATTGCATTTCTCAAAGTATGAAGCAAATAATAAAACGCATTGTACTTATATTAGACTGTCAAAATTATTTGAATTATTTCAAATAAATATTCAGATTGTAAAAACTATTATATGATTTTAAATTACTATTAGTAAATGTTTCCATTATGATTTAAATGCAGGTATACGTATTTCTACAGAAAAACATAAAACAGATTTCCCAAACATAAAACAGATTTCCCAATCGATTGTGATGTTTGGACATAAATATTATTCGTGCAAACGAAATATATGTCACATATATAATTATGCAAGTGGTTTAAAAAAAAAAAAAAAAAATATATATATATATATATATATATATATATATATGTATCTATTTGACTTAGACCATTTGTATGATTACATATGTATACATATATGTATGTGGCCTGTAATATTTCATTTGCACGAAAAGATATATATATATATATATATATATATATATATATATATAATTAATTATATATAATAAATATTAACTCTATTAGAACAAAAAAAAATCATGAATCCATAAACGTTTTCTTTCTAAATTACAGACATATTGCCTTATCTACCTCAGGCGACATAGATAATTCATTCAACATCGATATGTAATACGCATTAACACGGAATTAACTTTTTCTGCCATTTCATAAAATATAACAATTTTGAATTTCTTAAAGTTTTTTCTTAAAGTTTGCTATAAATAAAAAACATTATAACTACCAAAAAAGCGTTTTAACTAGCAAAAAAATTTATAACTAACAAAAAAAGCCACGTCATATGTTTATATGACTTTCCTTCATCCTAACACTGAATAGAATACATTTTTAAAATTTGACAATCTGTTTCTGAAATAACATATATATATACTATTATATATATAATATTATATAACATATATATATAATATTATATATATATATATAATATTATATATATATATTCACATCATTTCCACTTTCATAATTATTGGTACATAATAATTGGCATATAAAAAATTTTGTACGCGTGATCGATAATCGAAAGTTCGTACGTACAATTCAATTCTAAATCTACTTGAGTTCATTAAATTATTTTCTCTCTTCTTCCTATACTTGTGCATGCGTGCTTATACGTGTGTACATGTGTATCTGTATGTACGCATCATGTAACGATAGAAAAAGAAATAAAGATTCGACTGGTGTTATAAATAACATCAGTACGTTCGAATGTGTTGTTCCCAAATGCCAACCTCTTTAAACGTATTTTTTTTTCGTTTCTAGAAAAAGAAACATTGCATACATAACTAGTAGACATGTAATGAAAAGAAAATGTAATTCATACAAAATCACATTCACATAATATACTCTATCGTACGGAAACGAGAAACGTTAATTATAGTCGCATATCCTTCGGATATCACAAACACACAAAGACACACGAGTTCAATGTTCAAAGGCAATTTATTATCGACATTATAAAGTTAATGAAATATGAATAAGCTATATAGAGAAATTGAATACATTTCCTAGAAATAAAATAAAATCTGTCAGTATATATAAGTATTATAAATCATTTAAAATGTTTTTGACAAAACAGAAATTTCTCGACTATGAAATAAAATATTTTTGGAACGTGACCGAACACGTGACCTTTGCTCGTTCCAACAGTCCAAAGGCAACACATTTTTAAAAAAATCATTATACTTGCTATAAAATGAAGAAAAAAACGAATAAACAAAAATCGAAGAAGCAAAAATTATGATAAGGCATAGAAAGGAAAAAGGAATAAAAAATAAATTAAACAAAAAGAAAAAGCAAGAGAAAAATAATAATAAGAATAAAAACTAATCAAAGAAGGAAAAAATAAATCAAGATAAATGAAAAAGAAATGAAATAGCACACGAGCAGGAGATAAAAAAGAGAACGGTGCGAAGGCCTTTTGATTTCTCGTTTTGGTGGTATCACGCTTCCTCCGCATGAAACTGATCGTTTAAAGTGGGGAAAAAAAGAGAGGAATTGGAGAAAGGGACACGGTATACAACACGCACAAAGAGAAGGACGCAAAGAGGACGAAGAGAAGACGCATCCTAGAGACCACGTGCGGTTTCGTGGCTGTACCATTTTTCTATTTACTTATTCCTTCCTCCTTTCGATCTATCCTTCTTCTTCTTCTTCTTCTTCTTCTTCTTCTTCTTCTTCTTCTTCACTTCCTCCTTCACCTTCTGCTTTCTATTATTACTCATCTTTTTATTTTTCTTCGTATATGTATTTATTACGTCAGAGATCAATGTATCATTGCATAACGTTCAATATCTCATTATAGGACCTTGTCACTGACTATTTACCGTTGACTTATTCAAACTTTTATCCATTTTCATACAAATTTCCGTTAATTCAGATAAAATAAGACCAAAGATTCCATTTGAGAGGATTTTAATGATACATACATGAATATTTGGTTATGGTCTAATTAGATCAATTTTTGTAAAAATGTATGTTTACATTATGTACGAGAAGTGTAATCAATTATTCTACATAAAGAATATTTAATTATTATATTAATGATATGATTATATGATTGTGTAATGTAAAATATAAATTAAAAATGTAATATATAGTATATATTCAACTGATAATCACATAATCATATTCGTAATTAATAATTTTATTAATTAAGAATATGATTATATATATATATATATATATATATATATATATATATATATATACATATATATATATATAAAAGTACACGTATATATAAAAGTAAGAAAATGAAAAATATTTTTTCAGTCATATTATTATTATTACATATTTAATAATGTGAGATTATTTTAATATAAAATTATTAGATTATTAATATACGATTATTAATACTATAATTAATGGAATCAATTTTCGTAGAGAATTTGATTTTCACGTAATAAAAATATACGTCATTAATATTTACCTGTTTTCTTTTATTAATAATCTTTTCTTTTTAAACAAAATACTATGTAATTACTATATAATTTATAAAAATGAGTACACTACTAGTTTCTAAATGTCAATGGCCATGACCTAAAGAAACGAATATTCGATTCCACGGAAGTAGTTTTTCGGTTAGATTCAAATTAACTTTGCATGTAAATTCATTTCAATACGTTAAATAAAGTGAACGTTATAAAAAAAAAAGAAAAAATATCATTGGTTAATACTTAATGATAGATAATATTTGAATAAATAAATCGTGTTAAATTACAAACGATTAATTAATTATTCTCATTCCTTACTTTTTTTTATTTCCTTGCTATTTATTTTCTTTTTTCTTCGTTATTGTTCAATTAAATATTTCCAATGTAAATATGACAACTATGGACGTATATTCTGAGTCATTCTTATCGATCTTTATCAATTCGTAATTAATAGAAAATAACATTGTTAACATTGTAATTGTCCTCTAAGAAAGATAAAACAAATGCAAAATTATGATTGACCCATTGAAAGTAATTCTAGTTATTACACTATTACTTTTACTATAGTAATTATTTAGAAAATAAAAAAATTCATCGACAAAATTACTAATAATCTCTAAATATTTATATTATTTGCTATATAATCATTTATTAATATTAACGATTTAATCGTTCGAATATTACTTATGGGAGTTCTTCGTAAAAATTTGATCGAAAAATCGTCCAAACGTAGGCGCGATCGCTCTTTATTACGATTACGCTGTTCTTTTTTACTTGCTTGATTTATTTGTAAATAATTAAAAATATTGTCGCATTAAATTCATTGTTATCGTACTAAATAAGTAAATACTTATTTGTGTGATTATAAATAATGAAAATATTACCTTTATGAATAACAATATCCAAACATATTCTATCAGTTTGATTTTACAAATATCGGCTAACACTTTCTTTCAGTCACTAACCAGAAGACGTATGATCGGTTCACTTGCCACTCCTCAATCATGAGCGGGTAAAATAACATTTCAAAAACCTTATATCTAATCACATAGAAAAATGGTTGCAAACATATATTTTGTTATTTGATAAGTGATAACCAGTCGACCTAGTGTCTTGATTTTTGTGAAATAAAATTAATCTGTTTATTCACACAAGCGAATATAGGTATTACATTATTTCAGATTCATAGATATTACTTTTTAAAAATTAAAAAATAATTCATTGACAAGATTTATAAAGTATGTATCAAGAAAATGTGGATATGTGTGTAATTATTTGTACAATTTCAAATATTCTATTTCACTTTTGTGGATCATTCTAACATCATAAAAAAAGAAAGTACTTGCATACTCTTTTTTTAAATCTAATCATTATTATATTTCTATATATTCTTTTTTTTTAGATCTAATTACTAATACTACAACAACAATAAAAAAAAAGTACTCTTATATGTTTTCTTATTAATTGAATGATAATAATCCGACATTTTATATGAATTATCAAACTAACTCTTTATAAACTAAACAAATTTATTGATAAAATTAATAAATCTATAAAGTATTCTAAAATATTCTCTAAAATATATAAAGGAAAAAATAAATATTATTACGAATTATTTATAATATTTCCAAAATCTTATGATCACTTTATAATTAATTTAGCTAATCGATCGATAATTCTGATTTAGCTAATCACATTTGCTAAATCAGAATTATAGAAGTAAAAAAACAAAAAAATCTTTTTGTATATATTTTTCTAATGAATACAAAAGAAGCGTAGTTTGTAGCTTCGCTGCACATTCCTGTCACGTGTTATGTAGCTTGGAGAATCCCAGGGAAGAAAGAGAGAGAGAGAGAGAGAGAGAGAGAGAGAGAGAGAGAGAGAGAAAGAGAGAGAGAGAGAAGCAATGGAAAATTCTTTCGTCCCAAACGACCGTCATTCTAATACATGCACTCTTGAGTATTCGTCTGTGAAAACGAGGGTGTGTTAGTTCGGGTCTCTTTTGAAATCACTTATATATCACGTGATAAAACCCTCGAGTGGACCAATCAGAGCGAACACCATGAAACGATCACGTGCTCGGTTAGTGTTTGCTTTGTGAAAGTTTCTTCTTTTCTTCGTTATTTGGAATACACAGGTAGTTGTATAAAACTATTTATTATAAGTTGTATGTAATAAATTCATCCATTCGATCATTTAATCAGAAGAAACATCATAGAACGATCACGTCATAAATTTTTATTTTTGTTTTTTTTTTTTTCTGAATGCATGCCATTTTATCTTTTAGAAATATTTATTTCAAATTGGCTATACATACATGTGATGTAATACTTTTGTGAAAAAATCAAAGAGAAACATCATGATCACATTCATAATTTGTGTTTCTTTTTTTTTTTCTTTTTTCAATGCATGCTTTCTTTTTTATTCGTTCGACACATAATTATATTATCTTTTAGAAATATTTCTTTCGGATTAAATGTATGTATATATGTACGTGTGATGAAACTTTCGTATCGAAAAATCAGAGCGAACACCATGGAACGATCACGTGCTTGATTTGTATTTCTTTTTTTTATGGATTCTTTCTTTTTTATTCGTTCGGCACATAGATATTATTATCTTTTAGGAAATATTTATTTTAAATTCAATGTACATATACGTATAATGAACTCTCCTCAAGTGTAAAAATTAGAGCAAACATTGCGGCAAATTATATGTGTATATTTCTTTACGAACGTTTCTTTCTTTATTCGTTCGACAGGTAATTAATACATTTTTTCAACAAATA
>NC_140810.1:13372500-13375000 GCF_050613455.1 Vespa mandarinia
CCACGAACGCAGTTTCATGGGGTTTACCTTATTCTTTGGTTTCGGAACGTTTTTATTAGATATATATATATATATATATATATATATATATATATATATATATATATATATATATATATGAATGTATGAAATATATATATTTTTAATCGCAAGAGAGAAAATTGCGAACATACGTTACCGACTTATGTTTGCCTTCTCCTATCTAGACAACACTCTTCCTCATAAAAAAATTAATACTCGATAATCGATGTTTAGTCTTTCGAGTCTTATCTTAACTTTGATCGACTCAATACAATTTTCTCTTTCTCTTTTTTTTCTTCTTCTTCGTCTCTTTTTTTAGCACTCACATATAGATACATGAGTGTATGGATATGTAATTACATACATATTTTTGACGATAAGGAGCTCTAATAAATGATTAGTGTGCGATCACAGCCACACGGAGGGTACGTGACGCTTAAACGGTGACAAATATATAAGAAGTTTCTCTATTAAATATTACAGTTTTGTCTTTTCTCGTGCTATATGTTTGTGTGTGTGTGTGTGTGTGTATGTGTGTGTATAATTGTATATGTATATTGTATATACGATAGGAGTGTCTTCTTGCTTTATTGTCTTCTTGAACGCTCGATATCAAGCGTGTCTTTCTTATATATCGTAGTTTCTTTTCTTTTCTTTTCGTATCTTTTCTAGCCAGTCGGGGAGGGGTGGGGGAAGGCGAAAACTTCAATAGCGAGTTTCAACTTCGCGAAGATTGGATCCCCTGAAGAAGTTGTATATCCTTTGATCTTTCTTCCCTTGTTCTTATTTTTCTTTTTCTCTTTATTTTCTTCTTCGTCTTCACCTTCATCTTCATCTTCTTCTCTTTCTATTCCCTAACCACTAAGGAACAACAACGTCTTTTCTAAACTTTCAACAGGACATCGAATTTCAAATCGGTCCAGCTTCATTGACTAGGTCCCTGTATTTGATGTATTTGTAAATCATCATGAATTGCTGATCGTTTGGGAGAATGAAGGAATGTCTATAGGTACTAATTAAAATTTGTACCAAGAACCCAATAGTCCTTCTCTCTCTCTCTCCCATCGACCGATATACCAGGGAATGTCTATAGATATATACCCGAGGAGAAATTTTTCTCACATTTTGCACCATAAAATTTCCGTTAAGTGTCCATGTGTCGATACTTGTGTGCCGACATTTGTGCCAGACCTAAGACAGCGTACTGACACTGCAAACAATGATAATGAGTCTGCTTGCCCGAGTGTTGACACTGCACGGCACCACACGGCTGACTAGGCGTAAATTTCTGAAAGCCCGCAGCCGCAATACTGTCCAATTTTGCATGTTGACGCCTATGGGCAACTACCTTGTTTGTGTCTGTACAAACAAAATCGCACTTCAAACAATGGAAGTGCGATGCTTTGTTTTGCATTGAACCAAGGGACGACGTATATGCACACTGTGCACGGCCACAGGGCACGTTGGCTCTGTATTGTTGAAAATCACCACCCATAAGAGTGTCCAAACGCTCGTGCCTTGCCGTATGCTGTACGAAACGTGTCTTGTCGCAAAACGAGTAACCACAGTCTTGGCGCATGCAATGGAAATGAGTTTGATGTTCCCTGTAACCGCAGTGAGGATACCGGCAATCTTCGTTGAATCTGAACCTATAGAAAGCAAATGGAAAAAGTTTGGAAATGAATTGTTATAGAATATATTACGTTATAATAATGAGTACAAACCTAACATATCCTTCGGGAACAGGTTCGTCCTTGAGCATACGCATCGAGTGATGAAGACGTTGTTTCTTCGCCTCGGGTGAATTGCTGTCAGGTGGGGAAAGAGATCTTTTATTCAGATTGAGATTAGCCGCAAGAGATGCCAGAGGATTTTCGTCCCTGGTAGGGGGAAGAAAATTGGTAGGTGGTAGACCAGGTGCAAACATAAGTCCAGGTCCTCCGGTATACATGCCACCATGTTGAAGAAACGGTGGTAGAGCTTGATTCATCAGGGCTATCTGTTGATTCATAGCTGCCATTACCGCTGGACTCGCAAAGTGAAAGCCATGGCTGAAATCAAGCTCGAAACTAGGTGGTCCAGGTGCCGGAGAATGTTGAACGTTTCCCGGCATCGACGGTTGAGGCATCCGTTGATTGTTCTCGTTGGTCTCTTGCACCGAATTACCAGCGTCCTCTCTCTTAATCTCAACTGGTTCTCTCTTAATATTCGGCATACTTTGTACACCGATATCCGTAGCACATCTTGGACTCTCAAGTTTGATCTCCTTCGCCGGTGGGGTCGGTTGTTGGCTCATCTGTCCCAGAGTCTGTTGCATCTGCCTTTGCATCTGATTGTGAAAATTCTGAATATTCTGTGCCATCTGTGCGTTTTGTGCCATGAAGTCCGGTTTCTGAGAAAGCTGAGCTAGGTACTCGTGCTGTAGTTGATTGGATGAGACCGATGACGACGATGACTGATTGGGTAGATCGTGTTGTTG
>NC_140810.1:13377500-13390000 GCF_050613455.1 Vespa mandarinia
TAGGAGCGGTAAGATCCATTGCTAAATCGCTTGCACTTTGGAAGGAATCATCCAACGAGTAATACGACGGTGAACCTCTACCCTCATTCGAACTTTCCCCGTTCAGACTTAGCGACAACCCTTGATTACTAATTTCATCTGGTGCCCAAGATCCTGGCGGCCTTATCCCGCCAACGGCGCTAACTTGCTTGTACTTTCTATAAGCCAATTCAGATTCGTGACGCTCGTGTTTTCGTTTATGAGAAAAGAGCTGACCGGATGAATGTAGAACGTAACTACAATGTGGTCGTATGCAATGTATGTGATTGCAAACACGCGAGAATCGACACTGTTCGAAGGGACAGGCTTCGGATTTCATGAATTTCTTGAATCCGTCTCGGGACAACTGCTCGTCTTTAATGTGATACGACTTGTGTTTATCTGAAAGGAAGGAACGATCAGTCGTGGGCTAACTTTTCAAATGAAAATAACATATTATATATCGTATCGGAATATCGGCCTTACCCATGTCAGCCTTATTTTTAAAGGTGAAGCGACATCCAGGCCGCCGACAGTGGAAGTGCGTCGTTCGTTGTCCGACGAAGGGGCAATGATCGGTGGCACAACTTTCAGTGGCACGATATCGTTGAAAGCCCTCTTGAATAATCGCGGAATCCTTGCGATGATAATTCGCGTGCATCTGTACGTCCGAGGTCGATATATAAACCTTGTCGCAATTTTCGTGTATGCAATGATAGTGAGTTTGCTTTCTATTATGCGGACAAGCTCGACCTGGATGCCTTTCCGAACAATCGTCCGTTGGCGAATATCTCATGAAACCATGCTGCAAGGATTCGTCTCTCTTTTTGTGCCACTTGAAATGCCTGATCATTTCCTCCTTCTTTACAAACACCCTACCACTACAATCGAGACAATGAAAATGTTCTCTACATCCTAATTCCTTGCAATAAGAGCTACCGCATTCCTGACCGGACGTATATCTCCTGACATATCGAGAGTAATCGATTATAGGCTGCGACACCGATGATTTCGCACCAGCGATCATGCTGTCCGCTACCGGTGACATGCTTTGCCTGAGCAGCGCTGAAACAGAGAAAGTAAAAGGAGCATAAACGCAATGTCTCTTTACCTTCTCAACGCCTTTATCTTATTCCTTAAGTTTTAACTCCATTAACGTATCACTGCACGCTAACACGAAGAGTTATCTCAACACACGTTGACGTACGGTATCGAAAAGAGCAGGATAAAAAAATAATCAGTGACATTAGATATAACGTTTCCCTCGCATGATTTCGCCAGCACTCCCTCCTATAATTCTATATAGATTTCTTTTTCTTCTTCTCTCCTATACATTATTCCGATAAAATAAAGATAGAGAAAAAAGATCAAAAAAACTTGACTTATTTATATATAAATATATCACTGCATTACATGACCGTGAGACGGAATATTTACATCATACATCTCATTGAATGATGTAATAAGATTTTCGGAAACGAGTTATTATCGAGAAGTGGAAAAAAAAAAACATGAAAGAAAAAACGAGAAATAACTCCTTCTCTTTAGATAATCGATTACTGTAGATGCCTACCATATCGACGGACAAAAACACACATTTTCTTAGACGATAAAGTAGATTATTTTCGTTTCGAAAGATAAACGAGATCTACTTTACCAACGAGAAAGAACGAAACCCTCTTAAAGTTCGTAATAGTTTCTTTCAGGAGCGTTTCAAGCGTTGTTTTACGCGGGCGTATAGTACGATTTCTGAAGGTAAATGAAGAATAATGAGAGCCGTTCGTCGACCCATACGTTCCTGTGCACCCGAAAACTGGTTGGTTGAGCCGGGCTCAACGCCACTTCGAAATAAAAGGGAACGTGGAAAGGGAAGAGAAGTGATGCAGGAAGAAGAGGAGGAAGAGGAAGAGGAGGAGGAGAAGGAGGAGGAGAAAGAAGAGGAGGAAAAGAAGAAAAAGAACAAGAAGAAAGAATGGTGAGCCGAGCAAAAAACTATCGGTCGATCGCAATACGCGTATGCAAAAACCCGTGCCGTACCCCTGGGCCTGGATATATACAAGGAGCACATTTACCTTACTACTCGTGAAACTTTTATAGCTCTTAAAAGGCTCGAAGGTAAGTAATAAGTAGTAGTAGTAATAGTAATAGTAATAGTAATAGTAATAGTAATAGTAGTAGTAGTAAGGCACGCAAGAAAAACTATCGCGAGTAAAACACATTTCGTTCTTTGACCAATCATCGTTCGTTGATAATTATCTCTCCTTTCTTTCTCACTGTTCGTTAGGATAATCTAAAGAGGATAGCAATAAACATTATAGGAAGCATGCTACCGTCCACCCATCTTTCTTGTTTTTTTTTTCTTTTTTTTTTCTTGAAATATGTACTTACATTACTCAATACAAAATGAAGATTACGAACTAAATTTACTTCTTTCCCTTTCTCTCTCTCTCTTTCTCTTTCTCTTTTGGAATATAATACTTATAAAGCGTCATTTTTCATTTCGATTCGTTTAAAAAGATCGATCTAAGATCAAGATTTGAATGGTATTAAATTCGTTCGTTCAGTAACGATTAATACTTTAATAACGAAACAGTAGCTTATCAACATAACACTTCCTGTCGATCGTTCACTTTCACCGCAAGAGTCATCCGTCTGGTCGCGGTCGACCGATCAATTACCTTCTATCGATCGTGATTTACGTCGATCGCCTTTGGCTTGTATCGACATCGATCTATACGAATCTTCAAGATGATCTATATCGAACTTTTGTACGAATTAAAAATAAAAAAAAAAAACAAAAATATAGAAGAAAGAAGAAGAAGAAGAACAAGAAGAATACAAGTTAATTAAAAAGAAAAAAAGTCATTATTTATTACCATTATTATTATTATTATTATTATTATTATTATTATTATTATTATTATTATTATTATTATTATTATTATTATTATTATTATTATTATTATTATTATTATTATTATTATTATTATTATTATTATTATTATTATTATTATTATTATTATTATTATTATTATTATTATTCTATCTTTAATTAGTGAAAAAAATTCTCGATGAAAAAGAAGGAAAAAAAGAGAAATAAAAAGATGAAAAAAAAAATGAAATAGAAACAAAAAAAAAGAAAGAAAAAGAAAATGAACGAATGAAATTTATGAATTGAAACAAAAAAAAAAAAGAAAAGGAAAGAGTAATGAAAATATCGAGAGAATCCTTTAGTTTAGCGCGACGAAGTAAAACGTAAGAATTGAGATTTCGGTGTCGAGCCCTTCTTTGATTTTTTTTTTTTTTTTTAATTTCTCCTACCGATCTCGCCATGAGGCACCCCGCGAAAAAGAGACGGAGTCGATTTCCAAGAAATACCTATACTACTTATATGTGCCGAGGCACTCGCGCTCTCTTTGAATGCGTTCAGAAACGAGTTTAAAAATTGTCGAATATTTCTCGAGGGCTTCCTCTCTCGAGGAAAGAGGGGGGGGGGGGCTTCCTCCTCCACACGTGGTGGTACATCGAGTCGATGAGAGTGGGGAGAGAGCCTGGCCCCTTCTACTCCCTCCTCATCCTCCTTCTCTTCGTCATCTTCCTCCTTATCCTTCTCCTCCTCTTCCTTCTCCTCCTCCTCCTCCTCCTCCTCCTCCTCCTCCTTCTCCTCCTTCTCCTTCTCATCTTTCTCCTCCTCCTATTGCGGAGAAGGAACTTCTTATGTATTCTACGTGTATGCGCGCGTTCGTCCACAAGAGAAAAAGAAAAAGAAAACAAAAAAGAATAGAGAAAAGAGTTCGCGAAAAGGGGAAGAGAAAATTCGAGAATGGCCGAAGAAGAAATTTTTTTTTATCTAAAATATATATATATATATACATATATTAGATCTAATTATTCTTACTAATTTAATATTAATCTCTAATTTACGTGCGCACGTGTTATATGGATACACACATGTTCGCCTCCAATATTCCTGTATCCTATTTTTTATTTTTCTTCATTGAATTTATTCCAAATAAGTAAGATTTCCATCAATATCATTTTAATCGACCTTACGCCATAAGGATATATAGTATTCTATATCTATGAGAATCAGTTGAATAATAAAAATTATAGATCCACGATGTATTAAATTATTATTTCTAATAAAAGAAAAAATTCATTAAGATTTACACTTATAAATATTATTTTCTAAGTCTTTTCTATGAATTTCGTATAAGATAGGAAATATATCGTGCCACCCACCGTGGCTAAGAAATGAGAATCGCTACTGGCTAAAGGGCAGGTTATATGGACAAGGAAAAACGTGACGTTGCTTAAAAGGCAAATCTTAAAAAATATGAGAAACTCGTGGGGACAACGTGCACCGGTTCTCTCTCTCTTCCTCTCTCTCACACACACTCTCACTCTCTCTCTCTCGCTCTCTCTTTTTCGTCTATCACCCCACCGGGTATATTCAATATAGGCGGCTTTCAGTTCAACCCTTTATTCGTAGTTCTTAAAACTCGCTTCGAGAAGAGAAGGAGAACGAGGAGGAGGAGGAGGAGGAGGAGGAGGAGGAGGGGGAGGAGGGGAAGGAGGGGTGAACGGTCGATCCTGCTTTAAGGGGAAAAAAGAGAGAAAGAGGGAGAATATGTGTATGTCCTAAGAGTAAGAGAGAGAAAGAGAAAGAAAGAAAGAGACAAAGAGAGAAAGAGAGAGTGAAAGAGGGGGGTAGGGTGGAGAAGGTTTAAAATTTTCAAAAAGCCCGATCCTGAAAAGGCCCCGGATTTTAGAGCAGGGTCTTTCCTTTTTTATCATTTAATCCGTGGACTCGGCTGAATAACCCTTTATATCGCAAACACGGGCTTACGAGTACGTTGGCCCTAACACACCCTACAAACAGAGACAGACGAACGAATGAACGAATGTATGTACGTAGATACGAACGAACGAACGGTATACCATACGTGACTGAATTAAGAAGATTTTAATCGATTTTATTTAAATGGTATACACCTCGATAAGACACCGTCACTCCAATTTCCGAAACGAGATTCCCATTTCGAGATCACGATTCATCTGATCTCATCCGACCCGATCTTGATCACGATCTAATCTCGTATTTGATCTCGGTCAACTTCGAAATTCGAATCTTTCACGATAATTTTTTTAGATAAGCATTTTAATCGATTTTATTTGAGTAATACATAAGCCGAACTGTATAAATACATGAAATATGGAAACGTTTTTGAACGTTTGTCAATTAAGAAAGAAATTCGAATATCACTCTCTCTCTCTCTCTCTCTCTCTCTCTCTCTCTCATTCTCTTTCTTTCTCTGCTTCTCCCTCTCCCTCTCTCTTTCTCTTTCTCTTTCTCTTTCTCTTTCTCTTTCAATCTTAATATCCTCTCTTTCTTGGATGATGTCGATAAAGGAACACGTGCGTTGGTTATATCTAATAAAAAGGGTCAACGTAACGCATAAAACGAGTGTTTGGATAATACTCGCAACGGCAGTTGCATCGCGTTCATCTCATCATCGTCGTCGTCGTCGTCGTCGTCGTAGTATCGTCATTATGCGATCGTCGTTGTAACCACGCTCGATGCTTTCATTCGAGTTCTCTCTTTTTATTTTTCTTTTTTTTTTCTTTTTCCTTTTTTTCTTTTTGAGAGGTTTAAACGTGGAGAAAAAAGAAGAGAAAAAGAGAGAAAGAGAAAAAGAGAGAGAGAGAGAGAGAGTGAAAAAAGTTCTAACGGTATAACCCCTTCTCTTCTCTTTCAATCTTCGTCCCTTAACGGAACCCTCTTCGATGGTACTCGTCACAATATTGTTTCCGGAAAAACGGCTCAGTGTGCACACGAAAGAGTGAGTGAGATAAAGAGAAAGAGAAAGAGAGAAAGAGAGAGAGAGAGAGAGAGAAAGAGAGAGAACGAGTTAACCGTCCAGATGCGACTTAATGACCCAGAATCGACGTTACGCTACTACTACACTAATACTACTACACTACTATACTATTCACTACTACACTACTTACTATTACACTATTTTACACTACTACACTATCACACTACTACATTAGTAGTACTGCGCTACTACACTACTATACTACTACACTATTAAACTACTACGGTATTACTACAGTACTACTACTAAACTACACTACTACTACTACACTACTACTACTTACTCGATCGGCAATTCCAAAGGTCTCAAAGGGCCTTTGTGCCGAGCCTACGTAAACAAGAAGCCGATTCCTTTCTTCCTTTACGTTCTTACCATAGTCGTCGTCTTCGTCGTCGCAACGTCGGATAGATTTCGACGTTAATTTATGAGAGAATATTAAATCGAAGAGAGACAATAAAAATGTTCAACCCCCTTGTCTCTCTCTCTCTCTCTCTCTCACTCTCTCACTCTCACTCTCACTCTTTCTATCTTTCTCATATATCTCAGCGAAGATCGCTTCGAACCCATAAGATTTATGTACCTTTAATAGATTCTACCGGATGGCTCGCGTATTTTATCAATTTTTAGTGACGATACGGAAAAATTTGTTCGCCGAGTCGTAAACGTTCATTCTCACTCTCTCCCTCTTTCACTCTCTCTCTCTCTTTCTCTCTCTCTTTCTCTCTTTCTCTCTATCTCTATATAGTTCTCTTCCTCTTTCGCGTGAGAGGTTTTACGAGATATGAAGCACGATGCTACGGCGTAAAGTCGCAGCATCTTCTACGAGGTAAGTAAAACAGAAAGTATGAGAGAGAAAAAGAGAGAGAGAGAGAGAGAGAGAGAGAGAGAGAGAGAGAAAGAGAAAGAGAGAAAACGTAGAAGATCGAGTATATTCGCTCTCTTTCCAAAGTAGAAAGAGAGGAATAGAGTAGCCGACACTAAACTATTCTAAGATCTGCGAGAAACAGAATGAGGGAATGAGAGAATGAGAGAAAGAGAAAGAGAAAGAGAAAGAGAGAGAGAGAGAGAGAGAGAGAGAGAGAGAAAGTGTTAGGAACTTATTGTCTCTCAGCGAGCTAGTCGACGTTATTTCTGTCAAAATTACGTTATGGTCGCCATACTACCACATTCCCCCTTTTCTCCCAGTGCAATCCATTTAACACCTTTCTCCCTTGCTCATAACTACATCACGAGTTTCTTCCTCTCTTCTTCTTCTTCTTCTTCTTCATCTTCCTCTTCTTCTTCTTCTTTTAATTCTTCTTCTTTTTCTTTTCCCGTTCCTTCCTTCTTCATTTGACTTACACCAAAAGCCGTTTGTTCATTCGTAGTATCGTTCAGGACAAGAATAAACGTCGTTATGGCCGTTCGTTCTCCCATTCGTGGCGAACTGGCTCATTATGATTAGTGGGCAATCTCTTTTTCTTCTATGCAAAATTACAGAAAGAGAGAGACAGAGAAACAGAGAGAAAAATAATGAGAGAAAGATTTTCAGGTATATTATATATCCTATACCATCATTCTGGACTTTCCTCTTAGTTTTTACGCTCCATGAAGCGAGAAACTTCGGTACTCTCTTTCTCTTTCTCTTTTTCTCTTTCTCCCTCTCTTTCTCTCTCTTTCTCTCTCTCTCTCTCTCTCTCTCTCTCTCTCTCTCCATCTCTTTCTCTTGAAGATAAAATTTTATGATACAAACCAAATGAAAATTCATGACATTTGTATTACAAAAATTACTTGCCGACATTGATGGTAATTATCAAATAATTGACATTTAAGTTTATATTATTTTTTTCACTCGAAAAAAGAGAAAAAGAAAAAGAGAGAGAGAGAGAAAGAGAAAGAGTAATACTAAAAAAAATTAATATTACGTGTAGAAAATAAAGGAAAATAAAACCGAAATTGTTATTCTTGAAATACAATATTATCATATATTCATCGATACTAATAGTAATTATTACATTTTTCAAATTTAATTTTAATTATTTTTTTTTTATCATAGAGAGAGAGAGAGAGAGAGAGAAATGTCGAGGTTATTATAACAAATTATTTTCCGATATTGATAATAATCATCAAATAATCAAAATTTAACTTTAATTACTTCACTTTAATCGAAAATAGACGAAGGGAGAAATATTATAAAAGAATAAAAAAAAAAAAAAAAAGAATAAATAAAATAAAATAAAGAAGAAAGAGTAAACATTTAATATCATAAATAAATGTTTGAAATGAAATATTGAAATTACTCGAAATTTATATATATTTTGATCCAATAGAATTAAATTTCTAAAATAAATAAAACATTAACACTGTAATTTTAAGATATCCATTAGGTATTACTAAAGGTGCTCGTAAAATATTATAGATCTCGTCATGAAATCCATATAAGAATCGAAGTACCGTTTAGTCATTCATCCTCGTTTTCATCGACTTTCTCTCATTGTCCATGACTCGAACGACACGAAGGAGACACGTCGCCAGTCGTCATTTCTTTCATCCATCGTGCGCGCCAACGTAATTATCTTATGTAAGTTACCGATCTTCATCGTTGTCCGTTGTCGAGCATGCTAGGGTCTGGACTTTAAGAACGATTACACGTGTCGTTTCTTTTATACCTCTTTCTCTCTCTCCCTCCCTCCCCCCCCTCTCTCTCTCTACTTACATTTTTTCACGAGTGAGCACACGCTAAAGGCGCGAATCATTAAGGTCTATGGCGTGCGATCTAATTTGCGATATTCTTTGACGAAACCATTCATTTATTATTTAAATCATGCCATTATAACGAAATTAATTTTAAAACCTATTACGTCGATGCATTCGCATAATTTTCAAAATAAATAATCCAATTGATTCGACGTAAAATTACTTACGCAGTAATTTTATTTAATTACAAGAATCAGCGAGCGAATTTTGCTAAAATTATGATACGAACGTTTAAACGTTCGAAATATTTGATCTCTCGAAACCACAAGCAGCATATCTCGATTCATATCGAAACGATTGGTTCAGTTGGAACGAGCCAAGTATTGCTACGTTTGAAAATTATCTGTCCGATAACTTTTCTTTTTTTAATCTTAAGAGTTTGCGTCCGATTCAGCTAAAATTTAGATTCGATCGTTTGCACATTTGATATATTTGATCTCTCGAAACCCCACGTAGCATATCTCGAACTCTCGATTGCCATCGAAATGATTGATTCAGTTGGAACAAGCCACATGGTACATTAGAAAATTATCTGTCTGATAACCTTTTTTTTTTCTTTTTTTTTCTTTTTTTTTTTTTTTTAATTTTAAGAGTTTGCGCGACCGATTCAGTTAAAATTTAGATTCGATCGTTTGCACATTTTAAATGTTTGATATCATGAAACCACACGTAACATATTTCGTACTCGATTGCTATTGAAACGATCGTTAAAGTTAGAACGAGCCACGTATACTATGTTTAAAAATTATTTTAGAGAGAGAGAGAGAGAAAGAGAGAGAGAGAGAGAGAGAGAGAGAGAGAGAGAGACCAATTCAGTTAAAATTAAGATCGGAACATTTGCACGTTTTAAATGTCTCTAACACATTGAAATCACACGGAGCATATCTCGATCTCGATTATTATTATCATCGAATATATGTTATCGATTAAGTTGAAATAGTCTACGTTCTACGTTTAAACATTTATTTACGCACGATAATTATATTTAATTTAAAGAGTTTCTAAACGAATCAATTAAAATTAAGATTCGAACATTTGCACGTTTCAAATATTTAATATGTCTCAGAACGATAAGGCATCATATCTCGAAATTTATTGCTATCGAAACGATCGGTAGATTTCGAGCAGGCCACGTGCTGCACATTTCTTTTTTCCTTTTTCTTTTTTTTCTTGTCCTCCTCTCGAATCTAAAAGCATATATTCATTAATGTCGCGGTGTCTGGTATCGTAACCCTGCTGCAGGGTTCCTTTTTTCTCTCTTCTTTCTTTTTCTTTCTTTTCTTTTTTTTTTTCCTCTTCTTTAATCGACATACTATTCGCCTAGCCTAATGTGGTACACGCGAGAGCTGTGAGAGAGTCTCGTTTGAGATTTTTCGGGGCCCAGTACATACACGTGTAGGTACATATGTACGTACGTACTACTTAGTGCCCTTTTCGTCGACCCTTTCCCCTCCTCTCCTCTCTTCTCCTCTCCACTCCGCTCCTCTCCTCTCCTCTCCTCTCCTCTTGTCTCGTCTCCTCATCCCTCGAAACAACCGTCACCCCTTCTTTTTTACACCGCCGTGGACCGAACCCCCCGATCTCTCGATCGCGTTCAAGGCGGCCGCGTTAAATTTAACGAGGGGAGACCCTCACACGATACATTAGGCTCGTGCGCGAATCTGGACGCTTTTCTAACTCCCTTTGATAAATTCTACTTTTCATTTGAACTAGAAAGAAAGAGAAAAAGAGGGTTGATAGATAGAGAGAGAGAGAGAGAGAGAGAGAGAGAGAGACGATTCTAATTATTTTGTTTGTTCTTATATTCGTTAAAACTTTCCTCGCTAATACGAAGACAAATTTTTTTTAATTATTCTAAAGAATATATGTACTTATACATAATATGTATAGGTATAGGTATAGGTAATATATATGTACTTATAGTAATATATATATTAAATATAATATAATATATTATATATATATATATATATATATATTATATTGGTTTTGTTGAAATAATTAGTTTGAAAGAGAGAGAGGATTAATAGATAAATAGATAAAGAGAGAGAAAAAGAGAAAGCTTACGGTAGTTCCGATTATTTCGTTCATAAAATCGTTTTACAAATCTCGTCATATAAAATGATAAAACTTTTCTAAAACAATTCCAAATGAAAAAAAATATAGGTACGTTTAAAAAAATATAAGCGATAAAGGGTATCTCGATGAAAATAATGAAGAAAATACGAACGGTTTCAACCGATATATCCCCTTTTCTTTTTGAAAGCGTCTAAATTCATCCCCCCATTTTTCTTTTTTTTTTTTTTTTACTCCACTCACCCGCGCTCCTTAGAAAGTGCCTAAAGTTTTTACGAAGGGGAGAGAAACCCTAGTACGTAACATTAGCCTCGATATAGTTCGTTCCATCTCTCCCTTTCCCTTTTCCCAACGTTACTCGTTCATCCTCGAAAATAAACAGAATCGAACCCTTTTTACAAATTCAAATAGTCACCTCTCTCTCTCTCTATTTCTCTCTAACTTATTTCCCGTCATCATACAGCTTTATTGTTCGATTTACGAAAAGCTTTAGATGGTTCCCGCTCTCTATAATATATCCATACTAAAAAATAGAGCTCTTGCCACGGATCGGCGATCCGCTGTCAAAACAAGAAATTCGATTCTAGTGATCGAAAGGCCAGACGGATTTTTTATTCTAGGAACATTTTCCACTGTACTAGACGTCATACGATCATGCGAGAATGATCGGGCTTTGGGTGCATCGACTGGAATATATCCGTATTTAAAAAGGGTCGTAAGTATACTTCCCTTGCACAATCGAAACGAATATATAAACCAATTTTCTACGATCCAAGATTTCTTTTAAAATTTATTATTTGTTCTTATCTCAAAAAGAGACAAAAATAATCACGACGGAGAAAACAAAACAAAAATATCAAACAAAACGAAATTTATGCATTAAAAATTTTGTGCAATAAGAAATATTTCTTTATAAAAAAAAATTTTATCGCAATAACGAAATATTTCTATCCACGAAAGAATAATACATATATTTTGTTATGAACGAAATAACAAAAAGAAAAAAGAAAAAAGATAGACTATCGGTCATTATTTCTCACTGAGTTTCATTCTTTTCCGACATTCCTCGAATCGCCAAAACGCCGATAAAGAAAAAGGAAATGCCGGATAAGAAATTTTACGAACGCTAGTCATGGCTTTGATGGTTGAGACTTAACAAACGATTCCATTTACAGGAGGAAAATTACGATACGACTAGGACGAAGTCTCTCTTTCTCTTTCTCTCTTATACGTTCTATTTACCATACCGTCTCTCTCTCTCTCTCTCTCTCTCTCATCTTTTTCCCTCTTTTCCCACTCTACGTTTCTCTTCCTCTTCTTCCTCTCGTCTTCCTCACGGCTCGTAGGGAGCTCGTTAACGGAAATTTACGACAAACTGGCACCCACCGATCGTCCGCGTTGTCCGCGTTTCGCAGAGCTTCTCTTGCACTCTCTCTCTCTCTCTCTCTTTCTCTCTCTCTCTCTCTTTCTCTCTCACTCTTTCTCTTTCACTCTCACTCAATCTAGTTGTACTTGCAAACGCAAATCTTCGCACGTATACGAGAGAGAGAGTGAGAGAGAGAGAGAGAGAGAGGGAGAAACGATCACTTCCAGTACATTGCTACACGAGAACGCGTATTTCAAAGATTTACAAAGTCTTATAACGCTCAATGATTTACGAGATCGCGTATCCGATAACTTTTGAATATTCTTCGAGCGATGGTTATACGAGTGTTAGCTTAACAAGGCAGTTAGACGAGCGCTTAACGAGCGAGAGGCATTATTAAAGCTCGCCACTCTACTCTCTCT
>NC_140810.1:13395000-13400000 GCF_050613455.1 Vespa mandarinia
TGAATTCAGTACTTACATATGTGTGTATATGTCTCTCTCTCTCTCTCTTTCTCTCTTTCTCTCTTTCTCTCTTCCTTTATCTCTCTGTATGTATGTATGTATGTATGTATGTATGTATGTATGTATATATGTATGTATATATGTATGTATGTACATATGTATGTACTTACGTATGTATTCGTATACGAAGCACTAAGTTTAATTTTAGCCAGTGAGACAAACCGATCCACTTTCGCGATTTCCCTTTATCATCCTCCTTCTCTTGTTTGCTCTCGTTATTCTCATTTGAGTTTTCTATTCTTTTAATGAAGAAAAAGAAAAAAAATATATATATATATGTATGTATGTATATCGAAAGAAATTATGTGATTATCATTGTAATCGTATTATCATAACGTATGACTTAGTGGGTTAATCGAACGACGAATGAAATGACGAATATAATTTTTAATGTTTCGAGATCGTAACGACAAAGCGGCTAAATTTCAAGATTTACACAACATTGCCCGTTTAAAATGATTATTAATTTAATTTACTTGGTTATTATAATTTTATTAAATTTATAAGTATGATGTTACGTGTCTCTCAATCCCATTTTCAAAAGTAACATAATATTGTTTACGATTAACGATTACTATCGATTCATCATTGATTATTTCTAATTTGTAAAAACGTCGTATAATTTACTCTATTCTTCTTTTTTTTTAACGTTATCCATGCGAGCTTTATCTATTTTTTTATTTATTTTTTTTTTTTTGTGACTTTTTATTTATTTATTTATTTTTTTTTTTTTTTTTTTTTAACTGAAGAAAATCTGGACGAAGATATCGCGAGAAAAATGATTTCATTCGGATGGATCTTCTGGAGAAACCATATAAGCAAGAGTTGAAACGGACGCGATCCTTTTGCGACAAAAAAGGGCGAGAACGATCGAGATTCGAAATCTGTCCCTTTCTCTCTCTCTCTCTCTCTCTCTCTCTCTCTCTCTTTCTCTCTTTCTCTGTCTCTCTTTCTCTGTCTCTCTTTCTCATCGTTACTCTATTAATTAGCTCACGGGCGGCAGTTCCGCTCGCTCTCCGTTAATTTAGCTGGAAGGGCTCGCTTTATTTTTCGTACGTCTCCCGTCGCAGACCGACGATCTCTGGATCCTCTCTGGATCTTGCTCTATTAATTAGCCGGGATCCTTTTTTCCCGCGTTCGAACGTCGCGAGAGATCCGTCGAAGCACGATGAAAAGGACGAGACGAGGACGACGAGAGAAAAAGGCTCGCATCCTTTGGATTCCGGAATCGAGAGTGGGTTGGATAAGGAACGACAATAAAGACGTAAAAATCGTTTCATCGATAAATAAATATTTTGCCTTTGTTTTTTATTCCTTTATTTTATTTTATTTTATTTTATTTTATTTTATTTTATTTTTCTTTTTTTTTTTTCAATTAAATTAATTCTTAGTTTCAAATAAATTTTTACGTTCGATATATCCTTTCGTTAACGATTATAAATATTTTATTATTTAATTCGACAGTATTTAGAAAAATGATTTCTGTCAATAAAGAAATATTTTGATTTCTTTCTTTTTGTTTTCTCTTTTTTTTTTTTTATTTTAATTAATTCTCATTGCTTTAGTTTTTATTCGGTTCGTTAATAAATCCTCTAATTAATGATAAAAAATATTTTATTATTTAATAAATATTTAAAAAAATTATTTCCTTATTTTTTTCGAATCAATTATTATTTTCGTAATTAAATTCGAAACATTGATAAGTCCTTTCGTTAACGATTGAAAATATTTCTGTATTTAATTAATTGATATATATTCGGAAAAATCAAAAAAAAAAAAAAAAAAAGAAAAGGATCAATCGAAATAATTTAAAAATAAATATTAATTCGATAAATAAATATCAAATAAATATTTTATTTTTCTTTCTTTGACAAAATTAATTCATTGTTTTAAATAAATTCGAACGTTTGAAAAATTTTGTCAATGATCGAAAATATTTTACTACTCAATAGGATAACGTTTAGTAAAATTATTTTGTTTTTACGTTTGAATAAAGACATTTATTATCGTGGATCGATAAGAAATCTAACGATCGATACTTAAGCAAAGAGTACGAATGTACGCTATAGAATGAGTAAGAAAGAGAGAGAGAGAGAGAGAGAGAGACAAAGAGAGAGAATGAAACGGCGCGAGCGCGCTCGAAAGAGCGATTTGTCAAACGCTTTAACAGCTGCCCTACGCCGACAGCATTATGGCACGAGTTGCTTGTTCGTTCGTTTATACGTACGCTCACTCGCTCGCTCGTATAACCGCGGAGCGTATTATCGATTTTCATGAAGTAACGCGGGCCGCCATGTTTGTCCAGCCGCGTGGAAAGTGCCTAATCCGAAACCCTTCGAACACTTTTATTCGCCGTAAACTGCATAAAACGTCCAATCGATAATAACCACGCTGCCCTTTATTCCGTGCACAACAAAAAGAACGAATCACCCCCATTTTATCTTTTATATACATCGTCGAACGATGAATTATGGATTTTCTTTTTATACAAGTACACCACGTACTAATATCGTTTTAAAGACGGAAAGAGCTTCAAATTTCGAAGTAATGAAAATGTTAACATATTTTTTTTCCTTTTATTGTATATCATTTAAATCGAATTAGATCGTATATATTTCGAATGAATAATATAACATGACTATAATTCGGGATTAATTATTTCTTTTATTAAAGAACTTTGATAATTATTTCTCTTTTTCTTTTTTCTAAAAACAAAATAAATTGTATAATATATATATATATTATAATTGGATAATCATATATTTATATTGTAATTATAATTTATATTGTCTTTTCTTCAGCAAAAAATTAATTTTCAAAGTTATATATATGTATATATATATAACTACGTCACGTTCAAGCAATCGAATCCATGGTATTTCGTATCGAAATTTTCAAGGATCAAAACGAAAAATGTACGAACCAACGGATTCTACAAAAATCTCTTGTCTACTGGCACGACCACCCGTGTAATCCACGCGCAATTCTGGCCCGGAAAGAGCGGCATTTTGCGCGCGTTTTCGCTTTTTATTAAGAAGAGAAGGGTGATGGTGGTCGTCGAAAGGGGTCGACTGTTTACGGAAAAATGCCTTTCTTTTGCGCGTGCGATAGCATCGCGAACCGCGCGTCTTTCGATGTCGAAAAAGAGTAGAGAAAGAGAAAGAAACAGAGAGAAAGAGAGAGGGGCGGAGAGGGAGAGAGAGAGAGAGAGAGAAAGAGAGTGAGAGAAAGAGAAAGAAAGAAGAAGACAGTCACGCGCGCGTACACACATGCACACATACATACATACATACATACATGCACATACGTAAATACATACACACATATATATATATACATATATATATATAAATACGTACGTAGAGAAAGAGAAAGACAAAGAGAAAAAGATAAAGAGAGAGAGAGAGAGAGAGAAAGAGAGAGAGAAAGAGAGAGAGAAAGAGAGAGAAACTCGCGGGAGGGAGAAGAGCGAAAAATTAGGGACGGCATTCCGTCTGTGTACTGATGCATTTCGACTGACTGGTGCCCGTCCGCGGCCGATCCTTTTAATGCGATCGCGATTCCGCGAGCGGTAAGAAATTAATAAAAAGTCGTGGAACGATAAATTAGACCGGCGAGACGAGACGGCGCGAGAAGAGAGAGAAAGAAAGAAAGAAAGAGAAAGAGAAAGAGAGAGATAGAGAGAGAGAGAGAGAGAGAGAGAGAGAGAGAGAGAGAGAGAGAGAGAGAGTGAGGGTAAGGCGGCGCCTATGCCTCTCAGCTCGGATCGGCTTGACTTGACTTGGCTTGGCTTGGCTTGGCTTGGCTTGGCTTGGCTTGGCTTGACTTGACTTGGCTTGGCTTGGCTTTGCTTTGCTTGGTTCGGCTCGGCCGCTTGGGGCGATAATAAATTTCGAATATAAATAATGAAATTTCGAATCGGTCGGCCCCCGGCCGATCCGCGTTTTTATTAGGAGGCGCGCGGTCTCTTCGAGTCGAACGATGGCGCCACCGAATATCTATCGCGTACCTCGCAATTCAAGAAATTTCCTATCCTTCGATCGTCCTTCTTTATTATTATATTTCGATTCGAAAATATTCCAAAAATATTCGTCGCATTTTTCTTTTTTACGTCGTATTATTATTCATTTTATAATTATTACCGGCGGTTCATTGAAAATCTACGTGCGAATTTCTGTGTATGGAAAGAATTTTTTTGTTTTCAATTACTTTCTGTTTTCTTTCTTTTACTTTTTTTTTCTCTCTCTCTTTCTCTCTCTTTTTTTCTCTCTCACTCGTTCTTTCCCTTGAAACTAATTCTAAATGGTTGGAGAGGCGAACGAACGAAAGCATCAAAGTCCGAATTGGTCCGGCCTGATTTCTCGCGATCTTTCTCTCTCCTTCTTTAAATTCGAATAATCGAATCCAATTTAGAAAGGTTTTTACGATAAGAGGAGAAGACGAGGAGAAGAGTCCGGGGCAAATGGTCGAATCACCGTCCTTGATTGGCAACATAGAGAAAGAGAGAGAAAGACAGCGAAAGCGAGAAGGAGAGAGAAAGAGAAAGAGAGAGAGAGAGAGAGAGAGAGAGAGAGAGAGAAAGAGAGATAAAAAGAAAGAGAAAAAAGGAGAAAGAGTGAGAGAGAAAGCAAGAAAGAAGGATAAAAAAAAAGAAAAAAAATAAAAGAGAAAGAGAGAGGGGGGAGAGAGAGAGAGAGAGAGAAAGAGAGAAGTAGACGATCGAGATAAACGAGATATATACTTATACGCATATATCGTTTACACGCGCGGAAAGCTTCCATCTGCTTCTTCGTAATATCGCGATACGCTTTTAATCGAAGAAACGTTCGAGAGACCTTTATTTTCGATAGTGATATCGATAAGACAAAGTGCCGGTGTAAGTGCAATTTGGTTGCCCGATAAATCGTGAAAGAAGCTATCCAACTGTCTCTTTTTGGAAG
>NC_140810.1:13415000-13422500 GCF_050613455.1 Vespa mandarinia
TTTTTCTGTCATTTTTTATTATTTTTTTTTTTTTTTCTTCAACATATAAAAGGCCCCTCATTTATTTGCGCATTTATACATGAAAGAATGCGGACATGGTTTGTTAAGAAATGCAAAGAAAATGGGAAAATCGTTAAATCAATTAAGTTAAAGACACGTTGATGATAATCGATGAAAAATATTCAAGAGAAGGGAAAGGAAGAGATGGAGGAGAGGATGAGAGAAGGTGAAAGAGTAGATAGTAGAGGATGAGAGGATGCGTCTCTCTATAATAAATCGTCGATTCTCCATCGGCTCGTCATCGCCGACGACGATATATCGACCGAGGCGAATCGACTCGCGTCATTAAAGCTCTCACAGCCGGTTCTCCGTCGACGCGATCCGACTTCGCTGCGGTGCGCCTACGTTCGCGAGTGAGAAGGATAAAGATAGAGAAAGTGGTAGGGGGGAAGGGAGGGATGGAATAAGGGAGCCTCGTACGAATCGAAGAAAAATTAACGAAAGGGTTCGGCGTTAGAAAGAGAGACAAAGAAGAGACATACAGAGAGAAAAAGAGAGAGAGAGAGAGAGAACCCTAAAAATAAGATGACTTAAAAGATTGCCTTGGAAGCCTTCAAATTTTTCACGTTAATTCGATAACAAAACGGAAAATTGAAAAAAAAAAAAAGAAAAGAAAAAATACAAAGAGTAAAGAAAAGAATAGAAAATCAGAAAAAGTAATTCCTAATTTTTCATAAATTTAAACAATAGAATTATTTAACGTTAAATAATAAATTATTTAACAATAAATTATTTAACGTCTTCAAAATTGAATAATTTATTAATAAAAAGGAAAGGATTCGAATTAAGAAGAGAGAAAAAAGAAAGAAAAGTGAGTGAAAGAGAGAGAGAGAGTGAAAGAGAGAGAAAATAAAATTACTTGAAGGATTGCTATAGAAATCTTGAAACTTTTATTTTCTTTTTCGTTGTATTTTCTTATTCATGTTAATTCGATAATACTGTGGGAGATTAAAAAGAGAGAGAGATAAAGAGAGAGAAAGAGAAAAAGAGAGAGAGAGAGAGAGAGAGAGAGAGAGAAAGGGACAGAGAGACAGAGATAGGTATAGAGAAAGAAAAAAAGATAAGAAAAGGAAGAAGAGAAAAAGAGGATCACAATTTTTCGTTAAGCCAGACATTGGAATCCCGTCGTATAACGTTTCCAAATTTTAATATTTAACATCGCCTTTGGGCCGAGGGTGTCAGAAGGGATGGTGGTAAGTAACGCGTTCCGCGAGATAAAGAGGGAGATGGGCCCCGCGGGGCCCATTTTTAACACCTAACAGAAGTCGAGATGCCTGGCTGTGATTAGGCTCTTCTCTCTTCTGGCTGGCTCCGATGCGTCCGGACATTATCCTGTGAGAAATTGGCGGCCGTTCGTTCCTTTGTTCCAGGCGATTTTTTATTGACTCAAATTCTGAAAAAGAAGGATGAGGAGGATGAGGAAGAGATGGTGGAGGCAGAAGGGGAGAGGAGGGGAGTGGGAAAGGGTATCCAAACGAAATGGCGGTTGTTCAGGACGGCGCGGCGGTGGCCAAGTGCGTTCGCGCGCGCGCACGTGTGGGAGGCTCGAGTGAGAGTAAGAAAAAGATGAAAAGCGAGAAAGAGAAAGAGAAAAAGAAAAAGAAAAAAAAGAGAGAGAGAGAAAGAGAGAAAAAGAAGAGAGAGAGAAGAGAACGAGTATTAAGACGGATAGGAGGTGGAGGTGGAGGTGGAAGTGGAGAAGGAAGAGAACGAGAGGGAGAGAGAGAGAGAGAAAGAGCGGAAAGAAAAAAGGGCCAAGCAAGGAAGGAACAACTGGCCGCGGCCGGAGCACCGGTCTGCGCTCATTTTTTCTTCTGGCCGAACCCGAAAACCCTTTTATGCCCACCCAAGATTAATTATCCTCCATATTCGAAAAATGAAACGGTCACGAACAAAGGAACGCCGCGAAAGACTCGCCGATATATGCCATACGATCCGCCATCTTCGAAAGCTTTCAGCCGATGTACGGAAAGAAGAAAAGAAGAGGTATAGAGAGAGAGAGAGAGAGAGAGAGAGAGAGAGAGAGAGAGAGAGAGAGAGAGAGAGAGAGAGAGAGAGAGAGAGAGAAAGAGAGAGGGAGATACAAATAGACAGACGGACAGATATATATGGAAAAAAGAATAATGAGAAAATTAAAAGATTTTTCAAAGATATTTTTTCCGATTATACATTGATCGAACGATTAATGAAATTGTGATAGTGAATGAAAGGAATTTAAAAAAAAAAAAAAATTGTTATTAGAATCATCGTTTTTAGTTCGAAAACTCTATCGCGCAAATGTGAATATCGCATAATGTCGAATTAATGCCGGAAATTCGACTCGCGGGAGCCCCGTAGCAACGAATGCTGATGAAAAGACCGAAAGAAGGTTTGAGGGGTGACGGGTTGACGGTGGTAACGGGGTAACGGGGAAGGAGGTACGAGGGAGGGAGGAGGGAGGATGAGAGGAGGTAGGTAGAGAGGTGTAGAAGGAATATATGAAGTTTTATGGCGACCCCTATAAAGGCTCTTTCGCGTATGGAAAACGTCGCGTCGAGCCGGTAAGGCCCCTTCTTCCTGGCCCCACCAGTCAGCACTACTTCAGCCCACCCCTACCACCCGGAGGATTCTCGACGGTACTCGCAGCTATGGATCTTACGTTGTGGAAGCCCTAAAATTCTCCAGCTCTTCTTCTTCTTCTTCATTTCTTCTTCTTCTTCTTCTTCTTCTTCCTCCTCATTCTCCTCCACCTTCTCCTCTTTCGCCTCCTCCTCCTTCGGGGCACCACTGCTTTTCTGCTTTTTTCTAGAGCAAAAGGGTACTCCTGCTCGTCTTATTTCGAGCGAGGTCGGGTCCCATCGGCGCGTCCTTTCTTTTTGTTTGACATAATTTAAAATTTATGAGTTCGAGAATCGGTTATGCGCGGCTTCTGCATCTCTCTCTCTCTCTCTCTCTCTCTCTCTCTCTCTCTATCTCTCTCTCTCTCTCTCTCTCTCTCTTTCTCTTCCATTCTCGTCTTCTCCAACCACCGCGAGGTTCCAGCAGAGAATTTGAATATTAAGATTAGGCCCGCTTTAATGCCGTCCCTCCGTACTACGGGTCCTCTCTCTATCTCACTCTCTCTCTTTCTTTCCCTCTCTCTCTCTCTCTCTCTCTCTCTCTCTCTCTCTCTCTCTCTCTCTCTCTCTCTCTCTCTCTCTCTCTCCTTCTCGCCCCGTTCGAATCGAAAATTCGCCAGATAAATGATTTCGTAGCGTATAGGCCTTTCGCAAAATTTCACGATGGGGCCCAACCTTTCACGCGCATTAAGCTTGCTCGATAGGAGCATACCACTCTTCTTATTTCCTTCCTTCGCATTTGTATTCGAGATGATGATCGCTCATTAGCGTTGTAGAACGGTAACCCTGTATTGGTACATACATACATACACACATACATACATACATATATACATATATACATATATACATATATACATATATACATACACACACACATACATACATACATATATATGCATACATATACATACACATACATATATACATACATATACATATATACATATATACACTCATCCCATATCGAAATGACAACGAAGGGAAGGAGATGGAACGTTTCACGCTTGGAAAATGCTATCTTTACACGCTCGAGAAGTTTACAGTGTAAGAACCATCGAAATGAGAAAGAGAGAAAGAAAGAGAGAAGTTCATTAAGATCGTCGAAACCATGGAGCACCGTATTAGGTTGGACAAACTGGTTTTCGCGGATTTTTTCTCTCCCCTACACATCATCCGGGGCATCAGGCTTCGGATAAAAGGGTCCTCGAATTCGGTATGGCCCTTAACCCTTTATTTGGTGATGTCGCCCTCGAGCAATGCGATTTTTCTACTATGACAAGAGAGAGAGAGAGAGAGAGAGAGAGAGAGAAATAAATAGATAGATAAGTCTATTAATGCCTATAACTGTACTGAGCAAAATCAGTATCATATATATATATATATATATATATATATATATATATAATATATATAAATATAATATATATAAATATAATATATTAATTAAGGTATTTTATTACACTTTTTGGAACTGTAAGATGGAAAATTAATTTGATCGAAAATTGTTGGCAATCTCATTCGCAACATCTTAATTAATTTGGCAAGCGTAGTTGAAATTCTTGGCGAGCAATGCCAAAGCTAAAGAGAAAGAGAGAAAGAGAAAGAGAAAGAGAAAGAGAAAGAGAGAGAGAGAAAGAGAAAAGACATTGTTTAATGTATGATCAAGAAAAAATACAAACACATGGAAGGACTTTTTTCAATGGACTGTACCCGAGAAGCATGTGTTTTCGGCCATTCGCACTCCTCCCACCATTGCACGGACATCAACGTCGATTCTTATTTTTCTTTTTCGGTTCCCCCCTCTATTGACTCGCGATGAATCCGAAATATAAGAATCGTTTCCTATTATAAATCGTTGGAATTATCAAAGTATCATTATAGATATTTGTTAGGACGATAATCAAAATCAACGAGCGTTCGAAAATCCAATGACGTTGTTATTAATCGATCAAAAATGTAAATTCTATAGATGGTGGAGTACTTATATGGAAGGGATTCGATAGAAAATCTTGAAATATATACATATACAAATACATATACATATATTTATATAAATATATGTATATATATATATATATATATATATATATATATATATATATATGTATATATTGAGATCAAAGCCCGCAGCAATATTCTTCAAGTTGAAATTTCTCTTGGTTTATCTGTTTCTCACGAAAAGGTACGATCGGTCAAAGAGATTCTGGGCCAGTGGCATGTCTAAATCCTGTCGTTGTCCTCGTGGCTAAGAGTGAGCTAAATACACATATATATGTATATATATATATATATATATATATATATGTATGTATGTGTGTGTGTCTGTATGCGCGTGTAGTCGACAAAAGGAAGGAATAGTAGAGAGAGAGAGAGAGAGAGAAAGAGTGGGTATCCTCTTCTGCTAGGAATGCCTCCTGATGGATTGGTCATCCGTGATTAATTTGACAAGCTGACTTTCTGGTTTTCGGAGACTGACAAGGGAGCCTGGAGTCCCGCGCCGCGGGGCCTAATGGGCCCTCTCAGCCACGACGCGTCCGGCTCCTATCTCGGCGCACGAATCGACCAGTTCCGAGGAGGTGGGATTGTTTGAAAAATTAATCGAACCTCCCGAACTCTACTACTCCGTGGAAATGCTAATGGTGGTCGATCTTTTTCTATCGATTATGGTTATCTACCCGAATGGGACGATTCGATCGAATCACTAGATAAGGCCTTGGTCTTTGATTTAATATGTATAAAAAAGATAAATCAAAAAAAAAAAAAAGAAAAAAAAAATTAAGAGAGAAAAAAAAGAAAAAAATTTTCTGAACGGATTAAAAAAAAAAAGAAACCGTTTCGTTAATCAATAATTCATATTCGATTTTACAATAATGTCTCAAATAATCGTAGTAATCGTAATAATCGTAGTAATCGTAGTAATGTCTCAAAGAAATCGTAGTTACGGGCGTTTCGAGCACGTCGATCGTTTTGTTGCATTTAAATGAAATATTCCTGTTTCGAGGTGTCCCTTGAGTAACGCAAAAACGTAAAATACATGAAACGTGTAGATGTACGAATAGGAGAAAAAAAAAAAAAAGAAAAGAAAGAAAAGCGTAGTAAAAGCGTCAAGAGTTTACGTCGGTCGACGTACAGAGATCGACTAAAGTTGTAACGCGCTGGATACTGATCGATAACGACCGTCGGCTTGGGATCGGCACAAAGGTAGTGTAATAAGCGGTAAAACTCGCACCTCCTCGGATGGCGTATTCCGTTCGGAATACGACACGAGTTTCGCGAGAGTAAAGCGATAAAACGATCTCCTCCGATGTTGTTTGCCCGGTATAGCCGATCGTTAAGGGAAAGGAGAATGCACAAAGTGGAATTAGCGTTTAATAAGGAAAAGCGTTACGAAACAATTTGCCCCGGAGGAAGAAGAAGAATGGTGCGTGCGTGCGTTTCGATGATCGAGCCTGCTAAAAGTAATAAAAGAAAATGAGAAAAACAGAAATTGATCGTAGTGACTCAACGGTCATCCCGTCCTCTCTCACTCCCTCTCTCTCTCTTTCTCTCTCAGTCTCTCTCTCTCCCTCTCTCTCTGTCTCTGTCTCTGACCACTGTTCGTTACATTAGTCATTGTATAATTAAAGCCCGTGTTTTTAGATTCTTTTTTTAGATTTCTAAGGAATTAAAAAAAAAAATAAAAGTAAGGAGGAAGGAAATAGAAGGAAAACAAAAGAAAGAAAGAAAAAAAAAAGTAAAGAAAAAAAAAAATAAGAACGAAAAAAATAATTTTTAAAAAAATTACAAAAATAATAGAAAAAGAATCGACTAACGAGCACCTAACGTTGACACCAAGAGAGACTCTGTTCGTGCGATATCGAACGGATTCGATTTCATAAGAAACGACGATGACGACGAGATGGAGGAGGAGGAAAAAGAGAAGAAAGGAGAAAGGAGGAGGAAGAAGAGGAAGAAGAAGAAGAAGAAGAAGAAGAAGAAGAAGAAGAAGAAGAAGAAGAAGAAGAAGAAGAAGAAGGAGAAGGAGAAGAAGAGACCACGAGAATTTTTGCGCGAATGAACGGGGAATGGAAAGAGAGACGTCGAGAGATCGACGTAGAGCCGGAATTAAACAAATAATCTTGAGCGACCGAGGGAATCCGTTAAGGCACGAAAGCACGCCCGGTAAAAGGATCCTATTGAATTCTAAATTTAAACGAATGTCCGAGTGTCAGCGAGCTGACGGGCAAAATAAACAAGATGCCGCGATGGAGGAAGGGAAAAAAGGGAGAAAAAGAAGAGGAAAGAAGAAGAGGGAGGAGGAAGAGGAGGAGGAGGAGGAGGAGGAGGAGGAGGAGGAGGAGGAGGAGGAGGAGGATAAGTTATGGTGGTGGTACCGATGGAAACGAAGGAAGGAAAGAGAGAGAGAGAGAAAGAGAAAGAGAGAAAAGGAGGCGACGATCCCACGAGACACTTGACTTTTCGATTCGTTCCACTCGTGAAATGCTCATTGACCTCGCTCGTTTCGTCGATTCTACAAAAAAGTGGAATCCCACTGGCGAGGAGTCCAAGAAAAAGGTCCGTGTGTGTTTGTGTATGTGTGTGTGTGTGTGTGTGTGTGTAAACGAAGGGAGAGAGGAATACGTCTCTTGAAAATTCTCTCTCTTTCTCTATATCCCTCCCCCCTCCCCCTCCCCCCTCCCCCTCCCCCGCTCCTTCTTCTATCCTCTCTTCTTTCTTTCTCGTATAGCTAGAGTATAACAGGGAAAGGGGAAGGGAAGTAGACAGGAGGAGGAGGAGGAGGGGAAGAAATAGGGACATCTTTAATGCAGCAGAAAGTTGATAGCTTTATCGTCAGAAAAAG
>NC_140810.1:13430000-13457500 GCF_050613455.1 Vespa mandarinia
CTCTTATGAACGTTATATACGACCAGAAACTAATACACATTTTCTTACATAATAAAGAAAGAAAAAAAAAAGAAATAAAAGAGACGAAAGAAAACTTACTGGGTCCATACGGGCTGGTTACGGCGGACATCTCGAACCTCGCCAAGAACCCTCTCCTCCCTCTACCCAATCTATCTCTCTCACTGCTGTATCATCCTGCAACAAGAAAAACAAAAGCAAAGATACAACACTGACGTCAGCTTTTACGATTGGAAAGAAAAAAAGAAGGAAAAAGAAAAAGATAGACTTGACACACACAGAGTCTCTCTTACTCTCCCTCTCTCTCTCTCTCTCTCTCTCTATCTCTGTCTCTCTCTCTCTCCCTCCTTCTCTCTCTCTCTCTCTCTATATATATATCTATCTATCTATCTATCTATCTACCTATTAGTTGTGTTGTTTGTAACGTTGATTTTTCTTCGACTCGACTTCGATCGAACTCTCCATACGTTTTATTACATTTATCTGCATATATATATATATATATATATATATATAGGTGTTGCTCGCGTTGTGTTACGCGTTCGAGGAGGCTTAGTAATGACGTAGATTTGATTGAATTAGCGAGGAAGAACACTCGGCCTATATTTCTCTGCGAGAGCTCGAAGCTCGTTTTGTTCGTTCGCGACCCGCTTTCCAAGGATCGTCGAGTAAAATTTTTCATTGCCGTTCGATTATTCAATTATTATTTATTTGATTTTTAAAAAATAGAGTTCGTTAGAGAAAATGATATATAGAGATAGATAATTGTGAATTCATTCGTTGGAAACGTCGATTGATTTTGTCGATGTGTGAAATGATCGAAATGTTGCTTTTAAAAATACAAATTAAATGTATTTAATTAAATAATTAGATATGTTAATACGTTCGAAGGAAGTATTAAAGAAGAAGAAGAAGAAGAAGAAGAAGAAGAAGAAGGTGAATAGAAGGAAGCAAAAAACGAGAATACGTGATAAATATTAACGTTCGATCAATCGTAAGAATCCTCCCATATAATAATCGAATATTAACTTCATAGCTTCATCACAGACTTATATAGCTTTGGCTTTCCGATGAGAAATAAAGATTGGAATTTCAATACGTTGGAAAATGACTTTTTATTATTACCTAATTTCAAACACATACTCACATGCACACACATATCTATATACATATACCCATATATGTATATATATATATATATATATATATATGTAGATGAATATATAAAATGTGAATGTATTCAATAAACCCATTTACCATCTGTCGCCTTCATGGGGATAATTAATTAATACTGACAAAAAAGGAAAGGAAAAAAGAAAAGAAAAAAATCCAACGAAGAAAAAAAGACAAAAAATAAAAAGAAAAGAAGAAAAGGAAACGTCAAAAATTACTTAATCTAATGATTTAACGTTAAAGTTTTTGTTCTTAACGAAGTCATGGTCTCGATCCGATCGTGAAATCGTCGTTGATGAGTTCTTAGCAAAAGATAGAAGGAAGACATAGTCTTAGAAGTGGGATTCGAGATCGAGACTCTTTTTCGCAGGCTATACACAGAAGGGATAATTAACGTCTGTTAGACCAAACGCAGAGGGAACGGGCCGGACTGTTTCACCCCACCATCAACGCTATGGGGCGGACCTTGAATACATTATCACCCTCTTTGCACGTATAATACTCCAGTACGTACGTACGTACATACATACATACATCTATAAAGTAGCTCGAATCGGACTTACTTACTTCGAATCCGATCTGCAAAATTTTATCTTTAAACTCTTTCCTTCTCTTCTTCTACCTCTTCTTCTTCTCCTTCTTCTTTTACTTTTACTTCTTCTTCTTCTTCTTCTTTTTCTTTTCCATCTTCGTTTCATTACATACGCACGTACTTACGTTCCGTCGAACTCAATGGGAATACGATCGGTTGAAGAAAGATAGAAAAAGAGAGAGAGACAGAGACAGAGACAGAGAGAGAGAGAAAGAGAGAGGGACAGTAAAGAAATACTTCGACGTACATCCGTCTTTGTTTCGAATCTAATGGACCGTTCGGATGTCTGAGCAACGAAATATTAAGTACTACGTTCCAAGAAACGAACGTCTACGCGAAACGCGTCCATCCATCTTCCCTCTTATCCGTATCTCATCGTTGGGAAGGGGTAGAAAGAGAAGAAAGAAAGAAAGACAGAGAAAGTGTGTCTCTGCGTGTATATGAGAGAGAGAGAGAGAGAGAGAAAGAGAGAGAGAGAGAGAGAGAGGGAAAAAGAAAAGCTTCTTCTCTTTACGAAGAATTTCGAAGAGAGGGAGGAGCTTTCCAAAGCTCAACGCTCGCGCTTCATTTAACTCGTTCGCAATAAGTCCGACGCGTAGCTTTGTTTTTGGCACCATCCATCCATCTATCCGTCCATCTGTCCGACCATTCCATCCATCCGGTTTACCACTGAGTCCCGGGAAAACCGGAGAAAAGAAGAGAAATAAAGTATTCACCCTTGAAGATTCGTTACCACTCGAGAGATTCCACGAACGTTTGCCCTGGATTCTGTTAGAACTTGTTCCACTTGTTAAAACGAAAAATTGAATTAAGGTATTCCGAAATTCCATTGATTCTCTTTCCTTCCATTCTTCTTTTCCTCTCTCTCTCTCTCTCTCTCTCTTGTTTTTCTCTTGTTTTTCTTTTTCTTTTCTCTGTTGCCTTGAGTGTTTCGTTTTTCGTTCTTCTGTTTTTCACTTTTGTTCCTTTCTCTTTCTCTCTCTCCCTCAACTATTTTCTTTTTCTTTCTTTTCATCCTTTCCTTCTTTACTTTTCTTTCTACTTCTTTTCTTTTAATTATTATTATTATTTTTTTTTTTTTAATTTTCTTTTTATTTTCTTAATTTTATTCCTTTTTAATTCCATTTCACTCCATTCTATTCCGTAAATTTCCTACGGCGGTTAACATCGAGAAGGACGTGCCACCACGAACGAGTGTATTATACGTATGAGTCTGCGAATATGGAGAAGTAGTTGTAATGGGCGCATGTCACGCTTTGACGCTGATGAGTCCAAGGTGCGAGCTACCTAACGCGAAAGGAAACGCGAAGGGAAGAGAGACAGAGAGGGAGAGAGAAAGAGAAAGACCCTCGGTCGTCTATCTATATCTATCTATCTTTCTCTCTCTCTCTCTCTCTCTCTCTCTCTCTCTCTCTCTCTCTCTCTCTCTCTATCTATCTATCTCTTTCTCTCTCTTTCTTGGGATAATTGGTACATGAAGATAGCAGAACACGAAGGCGATTCGCGTAAATTAATTGCCGGACGTTAAAGCCGGAGCGCGAACGTGCCTCCATGCTTACTTCTTTTCCCGGAGAATCGCAAGGCGAGACACGTACGCGACGAGATATCGAAGGTAGAGAAGTAAGTATATAGGTGCGAGCGCGCCTACGTAGGGGAATAAAATCGCGAGAACACCGCGGTAACACACTTTCCATTCCGCGACGATTTTAATGCGATTTAGCGCGAAACCGGTTGCCCCGAGGAACTCGATTCGAGAATTCTCTTCAAGTTCTCTTTCTCTCTCTCTCTCTCTCTCTCTCTTTCTATCACTCTCTCTCCCTTCCTCTCTCTCTCACTCTCTCTCTCTCTCTCTTTCTCTCTCTATCACTCTCTCTCTCTCCTTTCCTCTCTCTCTCTCTCTCCTCCAGACGGTTAGCACGTGTTTCCCTTTACTTTTCTCCTTTTTTCTTCCTCTCTTGTTTTTTCGTTTTGTTTTTTCTTTTATACATTTTTTTTTTTACTTTCTATCGATACGAGAAAGAGGAAGAAAGAGAGAGAGAGAGAGAGAGAGAGAGAGAGAGAGAGACAGAGAGAGAGAAAAATAGAAATTTGTATTATAATCGAAAATATTAGTATAAATAATAATAATAATAATAATAATAATAATAATAATAATAATAATAATAATAATAATAGATTCATAGATTTTCATAGATTTATGAATATCATTCATTGTTATATGAATGATATTCATAATTATTTGATATATGATATATTATTTGATATGATAATTATTTGATATATGATATATTTGTTATATGAATGATATTCATAATTATTTATTTAAAGAAATTTTTTTCTTAAAAATGATTTCTTTCATTTCCCTTTTTGTTTCTTCTTAAATATCTACAAAAGTTCTTCTTATGATCTTTTTTCATTTTCATTTTTTGTTCATTGTTTAATTCGTCTTCTTCTTTCCCTTTCCGGTAATTTCATTTTTTTTGGAAACATGCGTCGACGTTAAAAGATGGAATTCGTAAGAGAGAAGAAAGAAAGATAGATAGATAGAGGCTGATCCGTGAGAGCGAGGCACCACTCGACATAACTCGACGCTGATGCCGATGCCAGAAGGAGGAAACAAAAAACTCGGCGACGTAACGCGTTCGTTCGTCAAACACTTGAACGTAACGTTGCCAGGCCTCCTTGGACATGCCGGCTACTCCAAGAGATCTCTCGCGTGTTCTGGAGTGTCTCTAGTAATAACGCATTAAAGAAAGTAAGAAATAGAGAAAGGGAGAAAGATAAATTGTCCAAATAATTTCTTTTTATTTCGAATATATAGAAAATCAATAAATACGTTTATCCTATTAATTTCGAGGATATTAATGATGAATTTTAGTAATGAAAGAAATAGTCGGTTAATTTAAAGTTGACAGAAAGTTTTCGAAAGAACCGTACAAATATTCATAGATACGTACATATGTAAATAAATACATATATGCATATATACATATATACATATATACATATATACATATATGCATGCATACATACATATCTACGTTGATATAAACATAAGTAAGAACATGATTATTCGCTATGCAAATTCCTTTGATAATCGTTCGAAACTTTGCAGAGGAATATTCCCCAGATTTCTCGAAGAATTTATTTTTAGAGTTTCTCTCTCTTTCTCTCTCTCTCTTTCTCACTATCTTTATCTCTTATTTTTTCTGATGTTCGATACCGTTGCTCGTTCGAGTGTTTCCAAGGATACTTGACGAAAACGAAGACGGAGAAAGAATAAGAGAGATATAGATAGATAGATAGATAGATAGAGAAAGAGAGAGAGATGGACAGAGAGAGAGAGAGAGAGAGAGAGAGTAAGAGAGAGAAAGAAAGAGAGAGAGTGCAAAATTTCTCTTCGATTTCATTTCTTCCGTTCTCTCTGCGCGCCCTTCTGTCGGCGCGAAATTCAAATATTAGAAACAACAAACGTGTTCGTCGAGTTAAAGATTTTATTTGCGCGATGCTCAAGCGTTAAACGTTATCCACTCATAGTGACCTAAGAAAGGGACGTCGAAGCGAAGTATAGTAAGAGGAAGAGAGAGAAAACGAGAGACAGAGGCAGAGAGAGAGAGAGAGAAAGAGAAAGAGAGACAGAGAGACAAACAGAGAAAGAGAGAGAGAGAGAGAGAGCAAAAGAGAAAAAAGAGAGAGCAAGAGAGACAGAGAGAGAGAGAGAGAAAGAGAAAAAAGAGAGAGCAAGAGAAAGAAAAAGAAAGACAGAGAGAAAAAAGAGAGAGCAAGATAGAGAGAGAGAGAGAGAGAGAAGGCAATTCGTAGAGAAAATAAAAAGACGAAAGAGACGATGGTAGTGGTACTACTGCTAGACGATGTGCTGTTGCTGTTGCTGCTGAGCTGCTGGGATGGTAGAAAGAAAGAAAGAGTGAGAGAGAGAGAGAGAAAGAAAGAAAAGAAGGAGGGAGAAAAGGGACAGGAATTTTATTTCCGCTCACATTAATTTTAACGACGCAGAAGCGCTTGCCACAAGGCGCAGCTTGAAATTACGAATATTATGACTTCAACCAGTTCTCAGAATTCTATGTTTTTCATTCTTTAATCTCAACCTCTCGTGTTTCACACCATATCTTATGAACACATTCTCTCCCTCGTTCCATCTCCGTTTCTCTTTCACTCTCTCTTTCTTTCTTTCTTTCGTTCTTTCTCTCTCTCTCTCTCTCTCTCTCACTCTCTCACTCTCTATTTCTCTTATTCGCTCCCGCGAATGCAAGAGCGAGAGAAGAGGGTACCTTAACGCGCGAACCGAGCGTGTGACAGCCGAGAAACACGTTCCCGAAGCTCGCGAGCCATCCTCCTCATCCCCATTCTCATCCTCATCCTCATCCCCATCCTTATTCTTATCCTCATCCTTTTCCTTCTCTTTCTTCGTCTTCGTCTTCTTCTTCTTCTTCTTCTTCTTCTTCTTCTTCTCCTTTTCCTTCTTCTTCTTTTCATCCACATCCTCGAAGACATTCAACGAGAGAACGTTTTTCTTCCTGCGTGGAAAACGACGAATCGTTTGGAGAGAAACGATTTCCTATTAGCAATAAGATCGAGTCATCGTTCGCATATATGTTAACCAGTTCCCCGTTGATGATTTATCCAATAGAAATTTTACGATTTTCTTTAATAACGAATAACTTTTATCGCTCTTTTCTATTTTCTTTTTTTTTTTTCTTTTTTTTTCTAATTTAGAACTAGTCTTATTTATCAATTTATAATGGAAGAGACAATGAAGGAAAAAAAGAAAAAAGAGGATGAATCCTAGAATCCAATTATATCATCTGATAAATGTCTTATCGAAAATATGATAAGGACTCGAATTGTCCTTCGGAAAATTCTAATAGAGAACTATAAGGACGTGGATATATTTTCCTTTCTCTCTCTCTCTCTCTCTCTCTCTCTCTCTCTCTCTCTCTCTCTCTCTCTCTCTCTCTCTCTCTCTCTCTCTTATATCATCAAACGTATACCTATATGTAGATGCATATACTCACACGCGTATATACGTTTATATACGCGTATATACGTTTATATACGTACGTATATCCTAAGGAGAGTGGGAGGGAGAGAAAGACACGCTCATCTTCATTTCACTCGTCGTCGTTGTTGTTGTTAAACGCAAAACGCATCTCTTACGAGTTCGTAACCGTTCCTCCTTGGTCTTCGACGATGTTAAAAATAGATCACGCAACGACTTACTAATCTGGTTAGGGCTACTTAGCGAACACCGACTATTTAGACTCGAACTCGGTTACGGCGTTTAGACCGAAATCGGTACTAATGCGAAACGAGGATAATAAGAATAACGCGAGAGTAAACGCGGCAAACAAAACGGCTCATTCGAGAGAATCTTTAAGTTTTACTGATTTTTCGAGAAAGCCGCGCTAAAATGTCTTAATGGGCGGATTCTTTACTCTCTTTCTCTCTCTCTCTCTCTCTCTCTCTCTCTCTCTCTCTCTTTCTCTCTCTTTCTTACATTTCTTATATGCATTTTACTCATTGCAAAATGTTTTCTTTTTCATTTTCTTCTCTCTCTCTCTCTCTCTCTCACTCACTCTAGAAACAAGTACTATCTCTATTAAAAACCAACATTAGTCTAAGCTCGATAGTAATTTCAAGGCTAATTAACCGTGCTCGAGTAATTAATCGATCGGACATTATAATACATTTCATTGCTAACTACCTGAGTACATTTATTCATTCTGGATAAGAATAAATCTCTTTCTTTCTCCCTCTCTCTTTATTATATAAATCTGTATCTTCGAACCAAAAGAATAAAGAACGAACAGACGGACACAGACTCGTACTTATACACGCATGCACGCACGACGCACACATGCATACGATTATTATATTATTATTATAAATGAAAAACTCTCATATGAATTCATTCCATATGAAATATTTCTTTTTTTGTTTTTTTTTTCTTTTCTTTTCTTTTTTTTTGTCAACTACGATTCATACAACGCTGATCTTTTCTCTTTCATAGTTATAGCACACGTGTTCTCTAGACGACTCCCCTCGTCGTCCCTTTCCTAGCGAAAACGAGATTTCGAAAATCCGTTATTTAAATAAGCCTCGAAAGGGAGAGAAGAGGGTAACGAAGCTGGAGGATCAGAACGATAGTATTAGCAATAGTAGTAGTAGTAGTAGTAGTAGTAGCAGCAGCAGCAGCAGCAGCAGCAGCAGCAGTAATAGCAGCAATAGCTATAGTAGTAGCAGTAGCAGTAGCAGTGGCAGTGGCAGTAGCAGCAAAAGCGATAGCAACAACGGCAGCAATACGAATGGCCCTGAATGATTTTATAAAATTAATAGTAAAGGGTAGGCCCGTCGTCCGTCTATTATGCGCGTATGCAAATATACGAGAAAGAAGAGGGGTGACGAGAACATGTACGGATCGAAGAGAAAGGAAAGAAGAGGGGTGGTTAGCGATGGTAGTAGCGATGCTAGCCGGGAAGAGGAGAAAGAGGGGCGGTGGGTGGGGTGGGGTGGGGGTAGGTACGCGTATAGAGTAGCCCCGCGTGCAAAGAGCAGCAGTAGCAGAAGCAGCAGGCTGCAAGGCATTAAAAACTTTCGAGATTTATAGTGGCCTGGACTGGCTGGCTGGTCCGCCTCGATTTGGGGTGGCTTCCTTCTAAAAAGGGGGCCATATTGCTGGTAACGAGAAGTAAAGAGGGGAGGTTCTCTCTCTCTCTCTCTCTCTCTCTCTCTCTCTCTCTATCTATCTATCTATCTATCTCTCTTTTCCTCTCTTTCTCGTTCTCATTCTCTTGAAAAGAGGGGTTACTCCTTCGTAAGAATTATTCTCTTGCGATGAAAGATAATTGGCGTCTCGACTCGCTACGTTTCCTTTCAAGAGAAAGAACTTCCTTTATGTATCTTTTTCTTATCTTCTCTTTCGCGTTTTCCCGTTCGAAACTTACTTATATCGTATAGCTTAGCCAGTTAGTTTGTCCGTACTGTTCCTTCGTTCGTACGTACGTACGTTCGTTCGTTCGTTCTCTCTCTATTTATCGCTCTCTCTCTCTCTCTCTCTCTCTCTCTCTCTTTCTTTCTCTTTCTCTCTCTTTCTTCATAACTCGCGTTACTTCACACACAAGAAGACGAGGTTGGGAAATGCAAGGGCTTAGTAAAGAGCAAGACTCTTTTTACGAGGCTCGAACAGCTTCTGTAGCCGTTGCGTCGGAAGACTGAATGCTCGCCTTCTTCGCAACAAGATCGTTTCTTTTCGAGGGTCTTGGGTGTCAGACCGACCATATTTCAGTTTGTCTTTCGAAAGTGCGATACTCGTTGATTCTACTCGTTTATTCGCTATCTTTCTCTCTCTCTCTCTCTCTCTCTCTCTCTCTCTCTCTCTCTCTATCTTTCTCTCTTTTTCTTTCTTCTGGCAAATAAGAGGAATAATATATCTGTAATACGTAATTTTAATGATATACATAAAAATATTAATATTATTATTACTAAAGAGAAATTTGAGAAATTTCATCGAATTTCTTCGAACTTGTCAGTAAAACGTCGCTTTGAACAATCTCGTTCGAAAGTCTCGATCGATTCCTAATAGCCTACGAAAGAAATCAATCCCGATGTGACAGTCGATTCGGCTTAATGAATAATGGAAAAATCTGTTTTTCTTACGGCCGAAAACCGATCTCAATTCATGCACGACGACGTACTTATCGAACCCTTTCGAGTATGCTATCTACGTACGTCCATACATACATACATACATACATACATACATACATACATACATACATATATACATACATACATACATACATACATACATACATATGTGTTTGAAACATTACGCGTGTAACGTAATCTCGAAATTTATTCCCGTCGACGCGGGAGGTAAAAGATAAACAGAAAAGCAAAACAAAACAAAAAACAAGAAAATAACAATAATAATAATAATAATAATAATAGTAATAAAAAAAAAAAAAAAAAGATAAATGAAAAAGGAACGAGGAAGGAAAAAGCAAGCCGGCGAGATTAGCGAAGAGAAAGAAGATACGACGATTAGGATGGTGGACAGGGGGAGCGGCGGGCGGGGAGATAAAAATATATCGGCGAAATTCCAGGAAGTCCAAGGAATCGCGAGACGCATAATTCGATGAAGGAGGTAGGTAGATTAAAGGGAGAAAAAAAAAGAGAAAAAAGAAAAAAACAAGGAAAAAAAAAGGGAAAAAGCAAAAGACAACAAAAAAAAAAGAAAATAAAACGAAATGAAGAGAAATAAGAAAGAACGAGTGGGTTTTAGTCGAAGGACGATAAAGCAAAAGCGTTCGGTCGAAATACCACGAAATCCGGTAAAATGGAAACCCATGAGAAAGAAAGAAAGAGAAAGAGAGAGAGAGACAGAGAGAGACAGAGAGAGGAGAGAGAGAGAAAGAAAGAGAGAGATAGGAGACAGAGTGGGAGGCCGTAGAATTCGACAAAGGAGGTCCAGCGTTCGCGAGACGATCGTTTCGTCGGTCCACTGAAAGTCTGCGTTGCTGCAGAAGAGAACGAACGACGTTGGGGCCCGTGCTGTTGGGGAAGAGCCTGTTGAGAAGCCTTCCGAGGGAAGAAAAAGAAGCACGCGAGTCGGGGGCCCCGCGGAATGATGAATCGTTTCTATTAAAATACTTTTTCGACGGGGAATACAGAGTGGGCATCCGGCCACGGTAGAGAGCCGCGAGTGGATTTATTTACATATTTTCAATCTGGATTAAGAGGTATAGTCGACGGCAAGAGTCTCCTCTCTTTCTCTCTCTCTCTCTCTCTCTCTCTCACACACACACTCTCTCTCTCTCCCTCTTTCCCTCTCTCGCTCTCTCTCTCTCTCTCTCTCTCTCGATCTCTCTCGATCTCTCACTCTCTGATTCTTTCTTACTCTTTCTCACTCTCACTTCTCCCGTTCAAGAGTTACAAGAGATTAGACGACGACGAAGAAGAAGGAGCCCCAAAGACTACAGGAGCACCAAGAATCTATCCTTTCGATGTGTGAATCCTTTAAAAGGATTTTAACCAAAGGATTGCACTTCGGTGTAACTTTTATCTTCTTCGAATTCGTTTTAACCGTCTCAATGAAATTCGAATGTTCGAATCTTTTATTTTGTATAATATCTACATCTTAATACGTTAATATTGTAGAAAAATATCATATTCTACGAGATATAGACAGATTTTATTGGAAACAAAAGGTATTAGAGAACGTGAAACAGAGAAAGAAAGAGAGAGAGAGAGAGAGAGAGAGAGAGAGAGAGAGAGAGAGAGAGAGAGAGAGAAAGACTGGTCACGAATGCAAACGGAGTAAGGTTTTCTATTTTCATGTCGCGACAATGCGTTGCCTCGTACGGTCGGCCGTTGGCTCGACGCGATGTTAATGAGGCCCAATTAATCACTCCGAGAAGCGAATCCTAATGCGAAAAGGCGAGATGTCTCGAGCTCGCTGTAAAGACTTCCCCTTCTCTCTCTTTTTCTCTCTTTCTCTCTCTTTCTCTCTCTCTCTCTCTCTCTCTCTCTCTCTCTCTCTCTCTCTCTGTCACCCCACCTGTTTTCCTACATCTAACTCTTCGCTTCCAAAGCGAAAGTACTTCCGTTGTTGGCTGGCACATCGATCGAGAAAATGTCTTACTTCGTTTCTTTGGTCAATAAAAAGGAATCAATTTCCTAGCAACAAAACGATCAAAACAATCTTTTCCATTTTTTCTTATTCTTATTTATGAAAAAAAAAAAAAAAAAAAAAAGAAAAAGAAGAAAGAAAGAAAAAGACAAATAAAGAATAAAATAATAATAATAATAATAATAATAATAATAATAATAATAATAATAATAATAATAATAATAATAATAATAATATTAAAAAGTTGTGTAGGAGAGAATCTAAACGATAGATATTAGACGTATAAGATGAGGATGGACAAACAAAACAGAAATTTTCGATCGAACGTGCCAAGAGAAGTAGAGAAGTTTCACTCGACTGGCGCTCCGTGAATGTTTCCCCGTGTCTCAAGGGATTAACGCCTTGACGTCTACACGTGTTCCAGCATCATCCACTAACGTTTTCTACGTTCCGATTTCTCCCTCCGATCCCTCGTAAGCCCACCTCGTTCGTTCATTCGTTCATTGGCCGGTGCATTCGTTCTCTTCTCTTTCTTTTTCTCTCTAAAATCCTCTCTCTTTCTCTCTCTCTCTCTCTCTTTCTCTCTTTCTCTTCCTTCTCGTCCCTTATCTCATACATTCCGAGCAAATCTCTGAGTATAAATCTGCGAACGCAGTTCGTGTAGTTTTGTCCCGAAACCAGTCTGATTGAAATGAACTTACTCGCTTACTTAAAGAAAACACTTAGTGTACATAAGTTACGTAGTATATATATATATATATATATATATATATATATATATATATATATGTATGTATATCATCATTATTCTCAATTTCGTATGGATAAATAAAATATAGTATGAACGATAATAAAATCAACAAGAACAATAATAGGAACAACATAAAACTATCTAATATAACTTGGGACCTAATTGAACATTAAATTTAAAACGATCGATTCGAGGAAACAATGGCGGCGAAATCGAAGAGATGCTGGGATAGGATTCGTGCCTAATGCAGAGAACACAACCGAACGAGAAAGTTCGAGGCCATTCGTTCGTTCCAGAAAGGAAGATACGAAGAAAGAACGAAAGAATGAAAGAAAGAAAGAAAGAAAGAAAGAAAGAAAGAAAGAGAGAAAATGCGTCCGCGAGAGAGGAACTCGGAATGATAAATGAACTCCTCTTAACCGCGAGCTCTCATATCGGACCGCTATTAACATAGTGCCGGATAAAGTAACGAATTTAAAAGAAATCCAATATAAAAGCCACGGGAATTCCATCGGAGATCTTATCCGGAGGAGCTCTCGCTCGCCGCGGAGACTCCATTAATCACGGCTTCTCGCTCTTCTTTTCCTCTTCCTCCTCGCTCCCGCGAGGAACTCCATCGCGAGAGCCGATCGTTTCTCTCTCTCTCTCCCCCCCCCCTTTCCCCCCTCTCTCTTTCTATCTTTCGCTTTGTCCGACTCCCTCGCTTCGGACCACTCTCGTTGTCTCTTTCTTTCTTTCTCTTCATTTCTCTCTCTCTTCGTCTCTCTCTTTCTTTCTCTTCATTTCTCTCTCTCTCTCTCTTCGTCTCTCTCTCTCTCTCTCTCTCTCTCCGTCTCTCTCTCTCTCTCTCTTTCTTTCTCTCTCGATCTATCTATCTATCTATCTATCTATCTATCTCTATCTCTTTTCTTCTACCTTGCTTCATTTGTCTCGTATTAGTCGTTATTACCGGAGTTGAAAATTCAAATGGACGGATGGATAATGGAACTGAAATTCTTTTCTCCTTTTTTGTTTTGTTTTTGTTTTCATTTTTTTCATTTTTTCATTCTTTCTTTCTCTCTTTCTCTCTTTCTCTCTCTCTCTCTCTCTCTCTCTCTCTCTCTCTCTCTCTCTCTCTCTCTCTATTTTTGATCTTCTTTTCTTTTTTTTTTCACTTTCAAAAAGACAGACGATGTCGAATTCTTCTGGAATAAGTTATTTAAAAAAAAAAAAAGATATGTATATGTGCATGCATATATATATATATTTTTTTTGTTTCTTTTTCTTTTTTTCTTTTTGTTTTTTTCTCCTGCTTTCTTTTTTTTCCCTTTAATTTTTGTCGACAAGAGACCCCGAACGCCCGTAATTACTGGATATTCGAATTCCTCATATCGCCTCGCGATCGAACGACTCTCTCATTGACATTTTCGTCGAGTTTCGCTCGTTTAAATTCCGCGACTGTGTCTCTCTGTCTCGCGCTGCAACGTTTCTTTCACAATGAAAATGTGCCGGTAGCATGACCGAAGACGACAACGACGACGACGACGACGACGACGACGACGACGACGACGACGACGACGACGACGACGACGACGACGACGACGACGACGACGACAACGACGACGACGTCGACGTCGACGAACAACGTTCGCAATGATGTTTTTCATTTTTCCTCTCATATTAGTTTTACCAACGACTCGATGAAAGACGATTCAGTGACGTCTTCTTCTTCTTCTCTTCTTCCTCTTCTTCTTCTTCTTCTTCTTCTTCTTCATCATCATCATCATCATCATCATTATCATCATCATCTTCCTCTACTTCTACGTCTTCTTCGTCTTCTTCAAATGCGAGTGATTCCGAGCACGCGATCGTATCATCGGTGCTGCCGGATCGAAAATGGGCCGCATCTCCGTCCGGAGATGAAACGAAGCGTGTTACGTCGATTCCGTGGTTGGCGCCAAGCTCTAAGGAAGCGCCGTTGATGCTCTTTTACAAAAGACACAGATGGATCGAACGTCTGGCTCGATTCGTCTCATTACGTTTAGAATCGAACGATGTTTCGTAAATGAGCCTAATTATCTCTACATGCAGATACTAAACGCCAGTAACGAGGAAGACAAACGTAACAAACGGAAAACGTTTCGTTAAAAATAAAATCGATTTTCTAATTAATACGTACCTAACTAATTTTTACTTACTGAAGTTGGATCTCATCCCGATAATTAATTAATAATATACGATCAATCGATATTATATATATATATATATATATATATATATTATATATATATAATATTATATATATATAATTTTACGATATATATATATATCGTACAATTGTTAAATCGATTAATATCATAAAACGATATGTGGAAAAATGCGTTGAAATAATATCAATTGCTTTAAAAAATTTCTTATAAAATATAAATTCAAATAAATATTGTAGAATGTAAAAATGCAAACGTACGTAACCATCATTTAACGACATATACATAAAGTGAATATAGATAAAGTAGTATTAGAATTATCATTATTATCGAAATTTTTTCTTAATCGATGATCAAACAAAATTTGATCATTTAATGATATCGAATAACGAAAATTAGAGAAATTTATTATGAATATAAAAAATGAGGATTCCATTAAGTGCTTCAGAATTCAAATTTTTTTAAAAATTCAAAAAGTCGAATTAATCGATTTGCCTTGTGAACGACACACACACACACACACACACACACATACACACACATACACACGTATCGCATCCCTTTAATAGATCTATACGGGATCTAACGATATAATTCTATAAAAGAAAATTTGATAAAATAAAATCACATATCTATCATATATATTTTCTCGATATTGATTCTCACTATCAGAGGTAACGATCGACGAATTAATGAACAAATTGTATACAACTCGAGTACAAGCTTCCAACGCGCTTTCGTAGGAAGTAAAAGGAACGAGAAAATAGCGTGGGCGAGTCAGTACCGATTCGCGACGGCCCGATGAAAGCGGATATGCCACCTGGCGATGCTCACGGCTCATCGTGATTTTCGTCGTGAGTTCTCGCGAGATATACTTCCTTGGAAGGAAGGAGTAAAAGAATATAGAGATAAGAGAAAATAAAAGAAGAAAAAGAAAAAAGAAAAAAAAAAGAAAAAGAATGATGAAAATCAACGTTGCCAATATACGACGCATGACTTTTCCCGGCAACTATAAAAATGCGCATCCGGTTTGTATTCTTTCTCCTTTTTATTCTTTCGTTTAATAAACATTGCGATCGACGCACGAACGAAGCAAAGCGAAGCGAAGGAACGAACGTACGTACGAACGAACGAACGAACGAACGAACGAACGAACGAACGAACGGACAAACGTTTACTTACGGGGACAGCCGAAAAAGGCCAAGCAAGTTGATTCGTTCCTCATCCTCGTCGACGTACCTTCGACGTTCGACAAAAGACAATGGGAGAAACGAAAAAGGCGCGAAATCCAGAATGTGACGGACGCGTACGATTGCGAAGGTGGGACACGTTCAACGCACGTCTCTCAAATAAATTATCAACACTCCTGGCATTCGCTGCGGAATCGAGCTTCGATGTATGACCAGTGTCGAACGAACGAACGAACGAACGAACGGAGAAACGAACGAAGAAACGAATGGATGGATGGATGGATGGATGGATGGATGGATGGATGGATGGATGGATGGATGGATGGATGGATGGATGGATAGATGGATGGATAGATGGATGGATGGATGGATGAATGGTTCAACCGATAGCTCGACGGATGGATGGATATGCTGAATATACCAAGAGCATTGGAACCACCGAGTTCGCCCACTTTGTCGTCCAGTTTGATCGACGAATCGCGCTTTCTTCGAACCTTACGAAGGGCTCGTTTGTCTCTGTTTAAGGACGAGCTACCTTTCCTGATGGATCATCGATCGATCGATTTCTTTATCGAAGAAAAATAATCATTAGATTCTAATAGCAATAGATTTTTAAACTGATTTCATTTTATCCGAATTTTAATTATATATATATATATATATATATATATATATATATATATATATAATTATATATACAAACACACATACATACACATACGCACACACATATTTCGATTTAGGTCAATTCGAAATGATAGATTCTACACGATAAGAATAAAACGCATCGCGTTAGAAAAACGTTCGATATAGTTATCCTGATAAAGAGATCGGTGAAGAATAAAATTGGAAAATTAAAAAAATTAATAAAAAAGAAAAAAAAAACAAAAAAGAAAGAAATATTTTGAACAACCAATGATATATAAAACAAAAGAGAAAAAGATGGCCGATATGGTTAGGGAGAAATGGACGTTGGGCTTTTCCGTGACAAACGAGCTGCGGCCCCGAAATGTCAATCAGCGTTTCTACCGTCGCATTCCAACGTGCTCTGCCTGATTTGGTTTAGGTTGACTGTTATCGAGCAGCTGCGTCCATGAGGCAAACTTTGTCGAGAAACTTTCATAGTCCTCTTCCTCGTCATCGTTCGACGAACTTCCGTTCCGTTCGTATTTAAGAGGTTCGCGTTATAAACGGCACGCTGTAACGCTGTGGTATCGTTCCAAGTAATTAATTATCCTAGCGCGACACGCTCCGCCTTCTTATCGAGATCGTACCGGCGACGTTACTATCGTATGAAAAGGAGTTAGACTCGCATTTAATCGTTTTCATGATTTCGATGTACTACTCAAAAATACCTCCTGAGACATTCTTTCAACGTCAATTAATATTTCGACATTTTATTTCTTATATCATACAATTTGTATTAAGGATATAAAAAAATTATGTGTAATTATATTTGATAGGATTTTTTTTAGCCTTTTTTTTTTCTTTTCTCCGTGTCTTTTCTTTTTCTTTTTTTTTTTTTTTTTTTTCTTTGTAATTCTATAATTTTTTAACGTATCATCAATCGTTCTCGCTTTTGTGTCGTTTAATAACGACACAAAACAAAATTCACAGTTTGTTATATTACAATTAGTTTCAAAGTTAACAATCGCCTGATACATACCATATATGTCGGTGTATCTACAAAACATACGAAAGTCAATCATGATAATTCAGAGTTTGTCATTTTACCTTCTATAAATCAAAATTTTTATTCGTATTTAAAAAGAAAAGAAAAAGAAAAAAAAAAAGAAAAAGAAAGAAAAAAAGAAACGTGGAATTTGTTTCGGTATAATTATACCGTATCAAGCGTAACTTGTATACACGACAAAAATTAAATTGTCAACGATATGATTTATCGTGTGACAAAATTATAAAGGACATATGTATATAATTATATATCCGACATAATAAACGTTAAATGACGTTAAAGAAGAATTAAATCGAGAAAAATTATTCTTTCCTTTAGAAAGTATCTAAAAGAAGAAAAAAGAAAAAAGAAAAAAAAAAAAAAAAGAAAAGAAAAGAAAAGATACCGCTCGGATCTTTGGCCCAAGTCTTTATATATGCGTGTATATACATACATATAAATATTAATAACGACGATATCGTAATTTCGTGAAAACAATACTCGCTCTGGCCACGCCCGAAAGACAAAGCGGCGAAGATACTCCGAACGAACGAACGAACGAACGACCCAGTTACAAAGACACCAAGAAAGATCGCACCTACACGCACTCTTCCCCGTCCTCTGTGTCGTTTACCGTACGTATGTACGCTTTCGAATATTTCCGAGCCAAGTTCGAGTCCCGATAATCGGAGTGTCCTTAAAGAGAGTTTTTAAAAAGGTATGCACGATCGAAAAGCCGATTCAATCTTTCACTTTGAAGAAGTTTGACCGGCCACATTTATCGGGCTAACTCGTGGCGGCAAACGGTAAAAAGGTCCCATTAACGTGCATGGAATTTCAAGGAAGACGGAGAAAATTCCCCCGCGTAGACTCCGAGATTAGACAAGGAAGTCGACTTCCGGGTGTGGGTGGCCGTGTATCGAACAATTAACGCCACGCGCCATATAGATAACGGCTTGAAACTCGGCTTAACGCAATGTGCGAGGAAGAGAGAGAGAAAAAAAGAGAGAGAAAGAGAGAGAGAGGAAAGAGAGGAAAGAGAGGAAAGAGAGGAAAAGAAGGAGGGAGAGAGGGAGAGAGACAGAGCGAGCGAAGGTCCTCGACTAACTCTCTCTTTTCATCATGTAATTATTATGATTAATTGCAATCTTTATTTCTCTTGTATTCATTTCTCTACTGATGAATTTTTATCCCGGTGTAATTTATTTTATCCGTAATAAAGTATCTTTTTATTATAATCATCAATGTCCATATAAATTTTTCTATAGACGAAATTTTGTTCGACCGTAATTTCTGTTTCGTCATTAATAAATTTTAATTTTAATTATCATAATGATCACCGTACGTATAAATATCTCCATTTGATCGAAATTCTGCTCGAACGTAATTTCTATTATCTTGAATAATTTCCTTTTCTCGTTTATTTTTATTCTTCTCTTCTTCTTATTCCTTTTCTATATTGTACGCCCACATAGAGTTTTATTAAATTATAATTAATAAATTGTTGACTCGTTATAATGTAATTCATTTTATCTTTATTGCGTGTAAATTTTCTTCATATACTAACGAAGGTTTTTGTAAGAGAAAGAAAAAAAAAATAACAAAGAAAAAGCAAAAAAAAAAAAAAAAAAAAAGGAAAATCTGTTCAACCATAAGATTATCCTTTATCCATTATCCTTTTTTTTTATTTCTTTTTTTCTTTTCTTTTTTTTTTATTTTTTTTTTATTTTTTTTTTTCTATAGGATAAAATTACTACTTCAAGTATGAATCGAAGGAACTTTATGGTGACGTTACAGCTTTCCCCTCGATGAAATAATGTATCCTCGTTCTCGTTAATTTAACTTAAGGTTTAAATTAAATCCGTGAACGTGCGACGAAGACACGAGTGTTCCGCGTATACGGACGATTAAGAGGTGTTCCACTAAATTCTCGGAGGATTGTCACTAAAAACACGCTCGGGCCCTCGACGAGAGACATCCAACGCGTCGACCAAGCGTTATCAATCAGCCTCGAGATCTCTTCTCTTTCTCGTTCTCTCCTCTTTCTCATTGAAATTGCCCTCTTTGTAAAGCGAAAATACTTTCACGAAAACAATGACTCTCTTTTCGAAGGTTTTAGATATCCTCTCATCGTAATTTTGCACATTAATCTTAAACATTTCTATTTTTCTTTCTTTTTTTTTCTTTTTCTTTTTTTTTTTCTTTTTTTTTTTTTTTTTTTTTCTTTTCTTTTCTTTTCTTTTTGACGGGAAAGAAGATGAAATTGTTTCAATGATGTTTAAATTCTTTTTCTCGTTGTACATACGATAATAAATGAAAATCTGAAATTCATTAATTTCCGTCTAAAACGCATTCGTGTAATTTGAAATCTTTCAATTCTTCCTCCTCTCCCCCTCCCTGCCATTTCCTTTTCTCGTCGTATAATATTAATTGGCAGTTTATATTTAAATATTAAATATTTTATACAAGCAGAACACGAATTATATCTGATATAATATAATTCTAATAACGTAAGTTATAACGAAAATATGCTTTACGCGTTATAGATTATTTGTTACGACATAAAAAAAAAAAAAAAAAAAAAAAAAACAAAAAAGGAAAAAGAAAAATAAATAAAAAAGAAAAAAAAAACTGATTTTGACAATGATATTATAAATTTCTCATTATGTTTCAACGAAAAATAATTATATTCCTCTTGTCGATGAAAGATTCGAGGATAAGAAAAAGAAAAAGAAAAAGAAAAAGAAAAAGAAAAAGAAAAAAATTTTTCTCTTTTTTTCTTTTTTTTTTTTTTTTTTTTTTTTTTTTTTGTAAAAATAATCAGATAAATAATTGATCTAAATAATTACATCAACTGAATACCAACGAAATCATCGGTATAGTGGATAGACACTTTTATCTCTTTCTCTCTAAGGCGATCTCGAGGGAGTACCGGGGCGGGGGGTGGGGGGAAAAAGAAAAAACAAAAAGAAAAAGAAAAAAAAAAGAAAAGGATAAAGCCGGTAGCACGTCGCTTTCTTACAAGGACTCTCAACGAAAAGGGTTTCCCCTTCTCAATCCCTATTCTAACCAACGACAGCACCCTTCCTTCCTCCTTTACGCCGAAAGAACGATCGTCTCCTTATTGAGACGAGACGACGAGTATCACGGGGGACTTGAAAATCGGAACAACTTTTTCCAAGAGACCTAACGACAATTTACGATAAAACCCGGCCAATCCGCGAGTCTTTCTGAAATTCAAATTTGGCTGGGCGCTAGCGAAAAAGGAGGAAACGGCTGAAAGAGAAAAGAAGAGAAGAGAAGAGAAGGGAAGAGAAGAGAAGAGGGAGGGGATGATAGTTTTTCTGAAAGATCTCTGCCACCAGGGTGGATTGGTCATGTAGACGAAAAAAGTAAAAAAAAAAAAGTCAAAACAAAAAAGAGAAAGAAAGAATAAGAAATAGAGAGAGAGAGAGAGAGAGAGAGAGAGAGAGAGAGAGAGAGAGAGAGAGAGAGAGAGAGAGAGATAGTATAATATCGTTCTCGTCACGTGAGTATCTGTCTATCTCTTTCTCTCTCTCTCTCTCTCTCTCTCTCTCTCTCTCTCTCTCTCTCTAAATTTAAATTTACGATTGGCCCGGCCAGTCCCGGCGGTCACGCTCTCGTCTTCATCTCGTTCCGCTCGATTCTCGCGAGACGCGAGACGCGTCACATCGTTTTTCAAAATTTCGTAATCCCGTTTTCCACGTGGACGGCTTTGACAATGAACGTCTCGAAAATTTTACGGTATAATTGAAAACAATTAAATTCGCGGCCATGTAATAAAACGCATTGCTTTTGACAAGGATTTAAAAAAAAAAGGACTTGTTTAATTAATTAATTAATTAATAATTAATAATAAAATGATAATTAAGAAAAATAATCAATTAATTATTAATAATAAAATGATAATTAACAAAAAATAATCATTAATTAATTAATTAATTAATTAATTAATTACCCGATTGTTCAATTTATTCGTTTAAATCAATGATTAATAAATAGATTGAATAATTAAATAAAACAAGGATGACAGAAGAAAGAAGTATGAAATAATCGAAAAGAATTATCGATTCAATACTATTTACAATTATCGATCAATTACTATTTACAAATGTTTATTTTATTATGCAAATGTTTATAATATTATATTTCGCATGACTTTTGAATGATTGTTTTTTAATAACATCGTCGTTCTTTATCGTCTGACGAAATCACAGTTGCGGTTTGTTTTTACGAGCGAAATATAAACTAACTGGGCAACGACCGGATCGATCCTCGAGGAGAGTTACCTTCCTCGTGGAGTTGTTTTCTCTTTCGATTTTCCGCGATCGAGACCGGAACTAGCGACGATGATTTTCGTCGAAGGAGCGCGATAAAGTAAAAGGAGAAGGAGGAGAAGGAGGAGGAGGAGGAGGAGGAGTCAACACACGCTCGCGAACCCGAGAAAACACGCGATCTACCTCCCACGAGTTCAGGCCGACGACCCCCCTTTTATGCTCGGAGTCAGCGAGAATCGATCGATTTCCGCTTTTGTCGAAATTCTTTGGTTTATCACGTACGCCTTTCTTTTTTTTTTTTTTTTTTTTTTTTTTAATATTCTTACGCAATCCAACGCTTTTTTTTTATGTTCTTTTTTGGTTTCTCGTTTGTTTGTTTTTTGATTTTTTTTTTGTTTTTTTGTTTTTTTTTTGTTTTTTTAACGAGACACTAAATCTTATATTTTTGAGAGAAAATATCCAATTCGATCGTACGACCGACCGATCCTTTGTTAAGTCTATTAAGTTTTTCTTAGAACCGAAAAGAGAAATTGGATCTTGTTTGTTATCGCAAGGACGAAAAAGAAAAAAGAACTTACCGTCCAAAAAAAAAAAAAAAGAATTGCTGAAATCTAATCCTCGTTATTGTGAGAAAACTTTTGGAAAATAAATTTATCGTCAGAAAAAATATAGATGAAATCTAATCGTCGTTACTGTGAGATAAATATAAAACAAAGAAATATATTTGTCATCGTTAAACAAAAGTAAAATCTAATCGTCGTTATTGTGAGAAAATCTGAAAAAAGCTTTATCGCCTGGGAACAGATAAAATGTCATCGTACGTTATTGTGAAGAAAAAAAAAAAGAAAAAAAAAAATATCCATCCCTCCCACCCCGAAAAAACTTATCATTGTAATATAAACGAAATCTATTCGACATTAATCGCTCGTTAAAGACGTAAGACTTTAATTATTCAAAGATAAATGAGATCTACTCGTTATCTCGTTATATTTGTGAGAAATATGAAGGTACTTATTCTCAAAAATAAGTACTTAACCCAATCAAAAAGAAAAAAAGTAAAAAAGAAAAAAGAAATTTCAACCTGTTGAAAGATCAAAAATGTCGATTGCCTGTTGGAACGCAAACTTGCGAATCTGACCTACTTGCGAGTGGCCGATGCATTCTTCCTCTCGGGAGTGTCTCCTTGCTCTCTCTCTCTCTCTCTCTCTCTCTCTATATATATATATATATATATATATATATATATATATATAACCTTCTTTTGTACAGTCAAGAGCGACTTTACTATCATCGGAAGCAGGTACACTTGCGATAGCGCGAGTCGACCGTGGCCGTTCGATATCGCTTACCACAAATCGAGTTTTACGATTTCTCTACCACTTCCTTCTTACGATTCGACCAAAAAGAAGATACTTCAATAGCGATATTAAGTAGTCGATAAAAGAAATGGTAAGAAGACGATACTGGATCGAGATTAAGCTTCTCATAAATTAAGGATAATAAATGTCTCTCTCTCTCTCTCTCTCTCTCTCTGTCTCTCTGTGTGTGTGTATGTGTGTGTGTGTGTATATGTTCGTGCACATATATGTTCTCGTTTGAAAAGACAAATAAAAAGAAAAGGAAAAAAAAAGAGAAAGAAAGAAAAAAGAACAGGAAAAAAGAATCCTCATAACTTGAAGAAACAGCATATAACTCATTTCCCCGATATCTCATAGGAATTTCCTCTAGGCAATCGGATTAATGTCTCGATCTATGAAACTCGACTATCTCAGCTCGATTTAAATAGATACGGCACAGGGCAGTAGTACAGTCAGCCGTTGCGTTATCATAAATCTAATAATGCCTTTCGTATTGCATAAAAGATGATGACACAAAAGAATACGAGAGAGATAGAGAGAGAAAGAGAGAGAGAGAGAGAGAGAGAGAGAGTGAGAGAGTATTAAATTTTGGAACTTTCTAATCCCTTTCTTTCGAAATCAAATAACATCGGTATAAGAGATAATCGAGAAATAAACAAACAAATCAACGAACAACTAAAAAACAAATTAATCGTATTATAATCAAGGTACACTTTAAGATCACAGAAAAAGGAAAATATAAAATCCAATGATCGATACGCAAGATCAAGGAATCAGCTGATCCACTCTTGAGAACGAACTCGTGCATTCTTTGCGGGGAGTGTCGCAGTCTTTCTCTCTCTCTCTCTCTCTCTCTATCTTTCTCTTTCTCTTTCTCTCTCTTTCTTATACACGTAAGCATATCGTTGAGCTAAAAGCCAAGAGTAGTCAAGCGGACAACAACAACGACGACGACTACGACGACGACGATAGTTACTACACTAGCGACACGGCACTCAGATTCCTCGATGGTGCGTAGCTCGGTGTATACTCGCGATAAAAGTCATACCACCACATCAACGATATAACCAATATCAACATCAATACTAATACCAATACCAATACCATCGTGTCATGCAAAATGGCAATGGGTTCACTCGGTCCAACAAAGATATATATATATATATACACACGTAGTAACCTATAACTACTATTAACTTTATACATAAACGAACGCACGTTAGAGGAAAAGAGATAACCGATAAGGAAGGTTCTCTCTCTCTCTCTCTCTCTCTCTCTCTCTCTTTCTATATATACAGTATGTATGTATATGTATTTACGTTCATATGTAAAAGTAAAAGAGTACGATAAGAAAAGAAGAAAAGCTGGAAAGCTGGAGGTTGTATATAAGCCTCCGCTCTCGATGGAATGTGGGTTAGGCTCACGTTAGGTGGGCCGCTCTAATTATGAATTAATTCTTGAATAACGGTCGAACTCGTGCGAAGATCATTTCTTATCCTTATTCTCAATATATCCGTTGTCGTCGTCGTTTTTGTCGTTTTTGTTCTTTACATCCTTTTCGTCGTTGTCGTGGAAATACGAGAAGAAGAACCGGTCGCAAAGAGACACTCCTCCTGGCTTACTTCCTGTTCTCAGATACTTCCTCAAGGATTTTTCTGAACACACATACTCTACGATACGGTATATGCATTATAAAACGAGAAGGGGACCACCATTCTCCTTGATACCTTCTTACGAATCTCCCTTTTTTTACTTCCTACTCCTCCTTCTCCTTCCCTTTCTCGACCCTCGCCCTCCGCCCATCAACATCACCCCTTCTTCCTCCAAAACCAGGACGCGTGCGCATATCGTGAGTACTTTATTACACGTTGTTCTTGTTGTTGTTGTTGTTATTGTTGTTGTCGTCGTCGTCGTCGTCGTCGTCGTCATCGTCATCGTCTTCATCGTTCTTGTCGTCATCGTCGTCGTTGAGACCAATCGGAATTTGCATTGCATGAATCCTTCCGTACGAGCAAAACGTTATACGATACTGCTACGTTTTACGTTCTTTCCTTTCAATCTTTTACATTTGCTTGGACTATCCGTTGATCTATCCATTTGTCTCTGTCCTTTCTTTTTTTTTTCTCTCGAGTATTACGACGGCTCTCTCTATCTGTCTCTGTCTCCCTTTCCCTCTTCCTCTCTCTCACTCTCTCTCTCTCTCTCTATTTATTTATTTTTTTTTATATCTTTTTTTCTTTTTTGCTTTTAAATCCAGTTCAAAGTATCAAGGCATCGACAGCCTGAAATAATAATAATCGATCCTTTTACTTTACGCTCTTTCAAATTTTAACACGACCATGCGTGACTATAAATTATATCTAATCATTCGCAATACCTATTTCTAATTAGTATACGAATAGTTTCGTTTCTTTTCCTTTCTATATTTTTATCTTTCTATTTTTCTTTTGACCTGAGCATATACATTATCGACACATATTTTCTTAGATATTTTAAAAACAAAAATTAATCAAGAGATTACAGGTAATCTGATTGCAGATAGAACTAAATTTGTACTTTGTCTAGACATTAACAAGGAAAAAAAGAAAAAAAAAAGAAAAAGAAGAAAAGATCGAGGCATGACAAATGATATCGATTCTTAGCTCGGCTCTTAGCGTGGCATTGACTTGTCAATATCAAATGACAAATAATCGAACAAGGATACGTAATACTAATATACATATTTCAACAATTTCATTGAATTCATTTGTAGAAAATATCGAGAAAGTTATCTATTAGAGATTGATCAACATTTCAGTCGAAATTTCACTGGAAATCTTTAAAGAAGAAAAAGAAGAAGAAGAAGAAGAAGAAGAAGAAAAAGAAGAAGAAGAAGATAAAGAAGAGACAGAAAAAGAAGATAAAGAAGAAAAATAAGAAGAAGATAAAGAAGAGAAAGAAGAAGAAGAAGAGAAAGAGAAAGGGAAAGAAGAAAAAAAAGTATAAATCAGAGGACGAAGAAAAGAGGTCCTGGTCGGTGGTTAATGGCGACTCGCGTCGATAATTAAAATCGATAATTATCACGAGTTAATAACCGGTCGTTATCGTTAAAACTCGAAGGAACATCGCACGCTCGCACACACTCTCTCTCTCTCTCTCTCTCTCATTCTCTCTTTCTATCTTATGTCTTTTATATCCCTCCTCGGTCCAGCTTGTAGATCTTATTTCGTTTCTTTCGTACTCGTACGTTTGCTCGAACCTGTGGAACGATCGAATGAACGAAGAAACGAAGAAACGAATCGAGAAAGGGCCCCTGAAGCAACGATCCTCTTCTTCTTCTTCTTCTTCTTCTTCTTCTTCTTCGTTTCGTCTTCGTCGTTGGCACGAAGAGAGAAAGATAGGTACGCGTACGTGTAGTTAAGAAAGAGAGAGAGAGAGAGAGAGAGAAAGAGAGAGGGGTAGAAGGAGAGACAGAAGAGCAGAGTCACCGATTTAAATTGAAGCCGTGGAACACCCGCGAGGGAGAAGAAACGTCGGGCTGGCCTATCGAGTTTAATAACACCCGGCAGACACCGACTTCTATCTGAAATTACGGACGAAGCTTCGATCGGCCTACCGAGGAGGACTCCTTGCTCATTCTTTCTTTCTTTCTTTCTTTCTTTCTTTCTTTCTTTCTTTCTTTCTTTCTTTCTTTATTTCCTTCTTTCTTTATTTATTTCTCCCTCTCTCTCTTTCTTTCTTTCTTTCTTTCTTTCTTTCTTCCTTTTTTTCTCTCTTTGTACGCGAACTCCGTCCCGAAGATCATCCCACCAATAATAATTCATCATCGGCATCTCCTCGAAAAATTCGATACCATCGACGACAATGATTTTTGGATTCTTCAATTAATTTCTTCTGTCATTAGAAAATATGAAGATTTTTAATTTTTCATTTAATCAATCATTTGATATATATATATATATATATATATATCGGTTTTTTAATTTATAAATTTTGTTAAATAATAATAATGTAATAAACTTGATTATGCTAATTAATATAACGATAACTTGATTAATAATCGTTTGAATTTTATCTCATATATTATACGTTGATTTAGTCAGTTGACAAAAATAAACAGGTTTAATTTAAACGGATCATTAAATATAGGGAGATAAGATTTAATAAATTCTGTACTTTCTTGGAATCGAAAATGAAACGGAATGGTTTCAGAATAATACAATGTAACTAGGTTAGTAATATATAATTACAGTATTTTTCTTTCTTTTTTCATTAATTTTTTTTGTATTTTTTTCATTTATTTATTTATTTTTTTTTCTTTTTTATTTATAACAGATGTTATCAATACAACTTCGTTTATTATATTAATTCCGTTTAAAATAACAGCATATATTTCGTCAATCGGCTTGTTAGTTAACGCGTATATATCGCGTTTATATACGATTTTGAGGGTTAGAATAAAAAATCGTTTACGTTTTCTCGAAATACAACGTAATACGATATTACATCGATACCAAGCGGCGATAAAGATAATTAACGATTATTCGCACGAGCTCGTATTCCGGTTTTATGAAACACTTTTACGAATTACCGAGATACGACGACGGAACGTGCCAGATCGTAATTACCGAAGC